>NC_135500.1:97843389-98187889 GCF_052857255.1 Amblyomma americanum
CCTTCTTATGTACACATTGGTGCACATGTCAACAGGTGATGTGAGGTAAAATTGGCTTCTTCTTCAGCAAGCTCAAGCTTTATTGCAGCACATTGTCATCGAAGTGGGTAACTTGCACCGTATTGGACTCGGCAAATTGCCCTCGAAGATTAGTACCCTGTCCAGTGGCAAACAGGTGGATTATTTTGTTGGCACCTGTTGTATAATGAGAGTAGTGCATGTCAAATATTTGCAGGCCAGAGGCAGCCTGTGTCATCCCACTCTCACAGTCTAATAAAGGTGCACTAGAGAGGATTCTGAGCTTGTCTTTTTACTGCGGGAACTGAATCTACACGCATCAAGCATTTTTAGAAACTTCGAATTATCCTGTGTGGCCGATTTCCTTATTAAATCGAATTAAACGTCCCGGCTCCCACCCTTTTTTTTTGAACTCGCCTTCGAAAATAGGAGGAGTCAACCTACACATGGAGTGCTTTTCAGTCAGTCATGTGGCAGCTTGCTGCTCTGCCATCGGCAGAGTGATACGTAAAGCAAGGAGTCCACGTGTATTTTTATTTCCATGGTTGTTCCATGGCGGGTGGTCAGTCATCTTGTCCATATCAGATGTCATATACAGGGAAGCTTGTTTGTTCTTAACTTGTTTTTCGGTTGGTACAGTCAAAATTGTGGTACACATTGTTCACAGTGAGTACTTGCTGGTTTGTTATTATTACTGAAGGACGAGCAGTGACATTGTGAATCAGTGTATGATTCACAATGTCAGTACATGGTACTTAACACAGATGTTCAAAGGTTGTATACCGAGTAAGTGGTTAGCGAATTTAACTGCTTCTTGCCTGTTAAGGAGCAAGATTGTCTGTAAAGCATTGTTTTCAGCAACTTCAATGGGGGCAAGGGTGCTATAATATGTTAAACCGTAAACACTCATTGCATATGTAATAATGAGGATGCATGAAGCTATAATTTAGGGAAAAAAGGGTTATGATGGGAAACAGGTAGCATAGCTTGCAAAGGAGTGGAACTTTTTGGTAGGTCTTTATGAAGTTATTTCTTGAACATGTTTGGGGCATTGAAGTTTGCTTTCTAAATGTACTCTTGAAAACTTTGTGTGGTTAACACTTTGCAACATATGAGTACCAAACCAAATGCTTGCTAGGGTTGCATTCTTTGCTGCAAAAACAACACATACTTTTTATCAGTGTTGGCGGTAACGCGTTACAAGTAACGGCGTTACCGGTAACATGTTACTTTTTTTGGTAACCTAGTAACATACTCGTTACCATTTCACAAACGTAATGGGTAACATACTTAGAACATTTTTTGATCACGTGAGGTGTCACGTACCTGTTACTTTTTATTCCAATTGTCCTGAGGAGCACCTAAAGTGATGTTGCAAATAAACAAAATGTACAGGTGCTCTCGAAGACCCTTGTTGTGACTCGCATGCATGCCAGATAATACCCGCCCTTGATGACACACCCAACTAAAAGAAGAAGACAGAATACCCATAAAGCACGAACACGCATTCACACACTTGCCTTCACCTACACCCCCTTCCCTAAAGAGTGGAAACATGCCGAGCATTTTGTAACATCACATTTTTCAGAATTATACTGTAAATTTGTTGAAAGTTCCGCATTGTTTTCTTTGTAAAGTTAGAATTAATGATGAAGTGTCATTTTGTGTTTAACGTCACATTCAGAAAATGACTTCACCATGCACCACAGAGTTAGAAGCCATCACATGTAACTCTACAGGCAACTCTAGGCCACTGTAACATTGCTAAGCTCCTGTTCATTTGTAAAAGGTATTCTTGTTAAATCAGGATTTCGGGTAAAATTGTTGTTTGGGCTAGATGTTTTATGTGAACTATGAGCTTTATAAAATTGTTATCATGAATTCTTGCAGTGAAGACGCACTTATTAAAATTTATGGCCATGGAGTAACGGCAAAGTAACGTGCGGTACTTTTTTTCGGTAATGGTAATGTGTTACCTTTTTTGTAGCTAACATAGGGTGGTAACGCGTTCCTTTTTTTTAGCATTAACGGGTAACATATTTAGTTACTTTTTTTCGGTAATGCCTACAACACTGCTTTTTATATATAGGTTGGCTAATAGTTGATTGCATTTTAGCCAGATTGAAAGCTTAGCTAAGACATCATTTGTTTTCATGTAGCAATTCAAGTGCCAATATCAAAATTGTGTTAATGCCACTGAACTTTTATAAATCAGTATATTGCCAGTTAGCAACAATTAGCATTTTAACCAGATTGAAAGCTTAGCTAGGACATCATTTGCTTTCGTGTAGCAATTCAAGTGCCAATATCAAAATTGTGTTAGTGCCACTGAAATTTGAGAAATCAGTATATTGCCAGTTAGCAACAATTAGCATTTTTTGCCATTTTGGGCAGCTAGTTCGAGTTGAGTAGAAAAAAAAAACAAAGCGTGTGCCTTTTACCAACTAAAAGACAGTAAACAACTTCATATCTCACCACAAGTCTCAGAAAAGGAGAGATAAGGAATCGTTGGATGCCAGCTGGAAATTGCACTTTCGCACCTCTTTTTTTCCACACAACTTCCTCACAATGATGCCAAGCATTTGAATGGCAAGAGCTAGCTACTGAGAACATGACATGCAAGCATCATGTAGTAATGAGTGCATGGTGTGTGAACATTATGTTGCCATTCGAGATGCACGGGAAACTGTTGTGAAAAAACTGTGTTTGAGTAGTGTTCTTTATGCTTTAGTCATCCAGAACAGTCTGGCACAAACACAGGTCATCGTGGTTAAAGGTGAAAGGTACTGTTAAGTTGCGTTGTCGCTTGTTGCTTTAATTTTTGCAAGTGGACACTATGTTCATCATTGTGTGTCCTTCAGTAGCGTTTCTCTTTCTTGCCTGTTACAGACTGTGCTGCTGTGCCATGTGATCATGCCCAGAGATTTTGACCTCTCTACACCCAACTGTTTGCGATTGTTCAAGATTCAGGTAAGTTGGAGAGTTGATCTTTATCAAAGATTTGTTGTGCTGCTTCATCATCTTAGCCCTGAACTGCCAAGTTATCATGTATAGCAGAAACTGTAAAATTGTGAATAGTTTTCTTTTGTCGTCGTAGGTGTATATATTATCCCTCACCACAGTGGATGGGTGAGGGTGCAGACGCGGCCTTTTCAAACATCTTTTCCAAAGCAAGGTTAAAGTATGAGCCATCAAAAATGAACAAGTATAATTGAAGTATGCTATTGAAAGTACAGTAGAACCTCCTCAATTGGGACCTCAAGAGACCAGGAAAAAAATGTTTGAATTATAGTAATTTTATTTGGTGAAAACCTGGGCAATGGTAGTCTGCTTTTGAGATGAAGATAATGTTGATTAGTCGCATTTCCGTGATATGCTTTACTCTGTGCAAGCTCTTTGGAATGTCAAAGCAGAACTCCTCCAAAATGGCAGAGACCTCCCACGGTGCGACATAATAGCTGTGGAGTCTCTTCACAAACGACGTCATCACATGTGAAGAGGCTCCACCTTACAAACTGCAAACAGCGTATGAAGAGCTCAATGTTATAACTAGGGGCCAGACTTTTCGGTTTTTATTTTTTGAATGTTCGGCGGGCTGTTTTCGTTTTTTATTTTGGGACACTACTTTCAGTCTTTTTCAACGAATATTATTTTCGACGATTGAAATTCTGATTTTTTTTGGTGACTTAATGTCATAATTCTATGTGGTCAAAGTCATTTAAAGTCTATCTCTGTGTTTTTGCTATCCTGAACAATTTAATTTACCAGTTATTAACATGCAAACAGTAGTACACTTGGAGCTGTGCTTGTAGAACAAAATTGTGGCCCTCATTAAAAGAGTAACTCAAGTTAAATGAAGACAAAACAGAAGTGGAAGTTTACTTCTAAGAACTGCATTGACATGTTCTCATTGGGTTGTCATGCTGTGCTGAGCATGAGGGCGGGGCTTCCCGTAGTCTGTGTGTTGATGACAGCGATAAAACTGCTGCTCAGTCGTTGTGGTAGCCTATTCAATGTTTTGTGTCAATGTCCTAGGTCCATTCAATTAAACTAATTAACCAACTAACTGCTCTAAGTAGCCGATGATAGTGAATAAACAGTGCTTAGCTAGATGACAGCGAGAAGATGGTGCTTGCTAGTCTGTAGAGGCATGTGACCTAGCGAAGCAATACCTCAAATCGTACAACTGCACTGCTTAGCATACAATACCATCATCGCATCATACACTAGCTTCCCTACTTAATTAATTTTCGACTTCAGGCGAGTGTTACTGGCATTCAGCAGCCAGCTGGCATGCCTTGCAAGCCGAAAGTACTGACCTTTTTTTGGTTAAAACCGAATTTAAAAATGCGAATTTGGAGTACTTCTATTAGCTTTTTTGGTTTAAACCGGTAAGTCCGACTCCTAGTTATAAGCCCACTTTCAGCACATTGGAAGGCTATAGTAAAACCTCAGTAATTTGAACTCTAAAAATTCAAGATCTCTGATTATTTGAAGAATTTTGCAGTCCCATAATTTCTAATCTAAACTTGATCAAAAATTCAAAAATCTGGGTTGCCATGCGAGAATACCCAATCACAATTTCAGTGGAAGTGGCCCTTCGGAGCCGCAAGGCAACTCCACAGAGCGATGCCAATGCTTGTTATGCGATGTGCCCTAGCCCTAGTGCTCTCAGCACAAAAACCAGTCCATGGTACGACTCGCAGATCGCCGAAGCGCGCTCCTGCAGAGGAGACGCGCTTCACTTCAAACGCAGCAGGGAATATTGGTTTAGTGTAACATGCTTTTGGTGCATCACCAAGGTTTGGGCGGACTGGAGACTGCGAAGCTTGCACTCGTCGCTTCTCTCCAGCCAGCTCATAGTCAAGGCAGCATCTAGCACACACAAAACACACAACTGGCCTTGACCTGCACTGTTAACGGTATCTAATCAAAAACAATTGGTATATCTTCATTATTTTTGAATTGGGGTGTCAGATAATGAGTATAAGCAGAGGTATTGTGCAGTCACAGCCCATGTGAAACGAATACAGCAGCCTTATCATCTGCCTCAAAGTGATGTAGGTGGTTTTTAGGGCTGAAATTGTGCTGGCAGTGGTAACGACTGCTTCTCTGCAAGAAGTTATAGAGTTGTTACAGTAATTGTTACGCATGCACTTGTCTGCACATTGCCAGTTGGAGGGCACTAAACTGCTGAGCATTGCACGTTGTCACATTTCTGTGTGAAACAATTGCAATTTTGCATGCATCGAGTGCAGCACTCACTGTTGTGTGGTGCATTCTTTGCTCGCTGTCGTAAACTCTTGCGCATTTTTTATTTATGCACTGTAGGACCACTCTAACAGAAAAGTTGTGCACAGACTGACGTCCGTGGTGTGCTTTGCAGGAGCTCTTGGTGCGGCGGTGGATCACGTCAGAAGAACGGGAGAAGCGTGACGATGCGTCTTGAGTAGCAGCACACAATGCACCAGGGATTTGGCCTTGCAGGACGGTCGGCGCTGGCTTCCAGTAATTGGTCAAGGTCCTAGAAATGAGCACTGACTGAGCCATGTTAGCTGCAGAAATGTCCTGCAATTGGCTGGCGACTCGTTTTGTAAAGAACCTCATCCAAAATGAACTGGTGCCAACTTCCAATGCTTCATTACCATCACCATCATGCACACTGCTTCATATCCATGTGATGTCATGGGTCTCCACACAATAAACTTTTTCATGTGCTCGTGTGTCTGCTGCAGTAGCTATAGACCATTTCTAAAGGAGGTTGATGGGCACCGTCATATTGGACACTGGGTTATGCTCTTAGAAGAGGAAAAGGGCTCAAGATTAAAGGTGCACTAAAGAGAACTCTGAGCACATCTTTTTACCACAGGAACTCGATCTACACGTTCAGGGCATTCTTAGAAACTTTGAATTATTGTCTTCTGCGACCGATTTTCCTACTAAATCGAATTAAACGTCCAGGCTCCCGTCTTTTTTTTTAACTCACCTACGAAAGTAGGAGGAGTCAACTAACGTGCGGAGTGCCCTTCAGCAAGTTGATTTCGCTTTTATTTAGTTTTTTTTAGGTTTTTGTGAATAAATAGTTTCAGTCACAGACTACATAGCCGCAAATTAGGCCCACGGAAATAAAAATACGCGTGGACTCTTTGCTTTATGTTGCACTCCGATCATGGCAGAGTGGCAGGCCGCCACGCGACTGGCTGAGAGGCACTCCACACGTTGGTTGACTCCTCCTACTTTCATAAGTGACTTAAAAAAAAAGAGCGGGAGCGAGGATGTTTAATTCGATTTAATAGGGAAATTGGCCACACGGGACAATAATTCGGAGCTTGTAAGAATGCTTGGACTGTGTAGATCGAGTTCCCACAGTAAAAAGACGAGCTCAGAATCCTCTTTGGTGCAACTTTAAGCTCCCCCACACTCTAAAAGGACTGGTTGCTGCATGGGTCGTGAAAGGGTCTACAGATGCTTTACAAGTTAAAACATAAAAGCACGGGTGTCGTTAACTGTGGTCACATGGGTATGCCACCATTGTGTTCCTTCAAGGCTTCTGTTTCGACAGCTGCCAGTGGTTGCACTCGTCTGAAAAGCTTTATTCTTCTTTCATAGAAGATAATGAAAAAGCGTTGCACAGATGTGCAAAGGTTATGGTAGTGCTGCAGAAGTTTTGCCTTATTCCCTTCAGGCACTGCGTGCACGATTGTCTACATTGCAAATTCACAGCTTTTTCTGGAAGTGTGCTACAGCTAGCAGTAATTTCTCTGTTTCATATGAATTTAGCACTGTTCATATCCCAACTGGGTGTTCTTTCATGCAGCTAGCAAATGCAGTAAATACTTCTGACAACAGTGAACTTGGTTGCTCATCCTTCGACATAGTAGAACCTCTGTGTTGTAATGTTGCTCCAAGTATGTCTCCAAGGATGCTGTCTGGTAATTTGGCTGCTTACTAAACACGTAGTGTTGGTGTAGAAAAAAAAAAAACGCTTGGAAATGCCTTCTGTCTTGCTCTTATCCGCTATGGCGCATCTCTGTTGGCTTGAGGATGGGATACTTTCGGGCTTTGTGGGCCCATGCGTGCCTTCAGTCAAAACAAGTGAGCGAGACCAAGTGAATCATGAGTCAAAATGAGCGAGTCCAGATGAGTCGAATTGAAATGAGTGAGCCCAGATGGGTAATGAGTTTAAAGGAAACCTAACGAGTGGCTGACCCCAGATGAGTCGCGAGTCCAAATGAGTTTGAGTGAGCCCGGGCCTGTGTGAATCAGAGTTTGAGCGAGCCCATAGGTTCACCAAACTTTTGTGTTTGCGAGTGAGCCTAGTGAGCACACTTGATTTTGCCGAGGTAAATGTGCTAATGATTTATATTCAGTTTTTACATTTTCAATTTCGTCCCAAGTCTTGTGGAAGTGCTGCATTTGCACGAATATAACGCAGCCACGGATATATAATGCAAATGGGGTGTTTTTTGATTCCATATGAGCTTTGGTTAAGAACGGTGTCATCTTTCACGGCCTCACTGTCATTTAAGAGGCAATGGTTAAGAAATGCGGACAACACAATCAAGCACAGCAATGGTAGCAAATGGCAGCTAGGGAGGCAGGTGGTGGGGGCACCTGCTGTGTACAGTGTGAACTGTTGTGTGTGGTATGCGTCCATGGGTGCCGCCATATTTGGTCACGTCAACTTTCCATCATCACCGTCCTTCGAGCCTTCTAATTTCGGCGACTGCCAACACGCTGGCGCCCTGCTGCAAGGCGCTGTCCTGGCTCTCAATGTAGAGAACAAACACATCACTGTGGTTAACATAGTGAGAGCTCTTGTTATTCGCTGATGGCACAAAAACTTTGTGTGAATATGCACAGTATGTGCTGGAGCTGAAAAATGTTTGATTCAACCTCCTGATTTACTCGTCTCTTTCCGACTCCCTGCATTGGCTTGAATGTGTTGACAAACCATTCAGTCGTCTGTGCATTATATATTTTATCAATTGGGCATCGAACGCCCTTTGTGGACCACATAATTAGTTGCCAAACTGCGCAGATTCAAAGCGTGGTATTGCCCGATGCTTGCTTTCCAGGGCTCGATATTTTTCCCAAAAGGAGAAATATGTGTTATCAAGTAGTTCACTGCTTAGCACTGCATACAAGATTCACAGCTGAATGTGCATGCGCCTGATTGCTCAATTATTGCTCAGATATTATTTTATTTTCCAGAAACGTTCTGGCTTCCAAAGGAAGGTTACACACTTTGCTCAAAGACCAGTTTAAGTACCACTGATCAGAAGTGTTCAGCCATGCTCTGGAGAAACTGGACTGGAGCTCGGGTACTATTCATCGTCAAAATACAAAATCCTACCATGAGAAATTGTGCCATATTGCCTCCTCCTGCATATGCATAATATTGGATCAGCGTCTACGAAAGTGAGAAAGGTTACAGGCATGCAGCACCACCAGCTTGCACGCGCATGAACGGGGCTCTCTGGCTGCAGAAATGCGCGCAGAATCGCCATACGTTGACCAGTGTTCCTTGCACAGTGACATCATTTTGAAGGTCTTCGCATGAACAGCCACAGCAGGATGTTTTTAATACTCTGCAACAATAACCCAGCAACGGCGTGGCATATATTTCACTGCTGTGAAGATCAACAGCTCATTCTCGTGTTCCTCAAGCTACTTAGGCACTGGAATAAATTGCTGTGTGGGGTTTGTAATATTCTTTTTTTGCATTACAGCAACTCGTAGATGTTCTGTCCTTATAGCAATCAGCATGAACTTGCAAGAAAGCTTGCGGAAAAATGATGATCTGTGCCATGTGGTGCCCCACATGTAAACGTCGGTTTTTCTGCTGATTGACCACAGGAACATTAGCTCTATTTACCTGCACACTGCTTCAAAAACAGACAACGTCCTTCCCAAACCAGCAGTGTTGAAAGCTCATTGACGCTCGTACACAAGCTGCAGACTTAAGTTCTCACTGCACGTGAATGCTGTTAACACCGTCTCCAAAGGCTAGAAATGGCATTCGTTACATGATGGGCGGCCAAGAAAAAATGGAAACAAAAAATTGACGGCTGATTTGTGTAGTTAGGCCAGATGTGGATTAGGTGCATTAGTACATCGGTTTTCACAGCAGTTCCGGTGTTCAAATTCATTGTTCATGGATGGAAGTTGTTCGGTTAGCGATTATGGTTTAATGCCCATTTATGCAGGATCGGTTCTTTTTCTAGTTTACATTCATAGATCCTTGGGGGGGTTCTTGCACCACCCCTGGTGCAGTGCTTCAGCGGTTAACCGATACACCATTGCCCTGCGATGGCAAGTGCTACTACCCGCGAGGCTTGCAAGATTCGGGTTGCTCTTCCTGAGACACGTCTCGCGACCAATCGTTTAACCGCCACCTGTCACGGTGGTCAGTTTTGCACAGTGGGCAATATATATACCCAACTAAATGTAGCCAAGCTTTTAAAGAAGTGTTTGGGTTTTAATGTAGTTAAACTGAGCAGACGTGCGAGAGCACGTGTTTAGCCTGGTTGTCTCGTAGTTTTTGCTTTGCAGGGTCATCGGCACGTCTGGCGATGACATTAGACTCTGGTTAAGCCGATATGATCTGTTCGCACTGCAGATAGAAGTTGATGAAGACAATGTGCGATGTGCAGCACGAGTGTGTTGCAATTTAACATGAGGCGTAATCGGCAGCGGGGATAGCATAGTGGTCTAGTGCTGTGGCCAGCGAAGCTGATCTATTTGCGCCGCTGCACGATCAAAACCCAGTCGCGGCAATATTTATTTTATTTCTGCAGGGGCTGTTGCTATGCTAGGTATGACCAATGTCATCTTCCCATTGGCTACAGCTAGTGCGATGCTGCTCCAAACTTACCCGAGTTACTATGAGGTTTCACACAAGATTCTTCGTTGCGAATACCAAAAAATACTGCAGGCCTAGTCTGCAGTATTTTTTTTTTTTTCATTTTTCAAAGTTAGTTACTTAAGCCTAGTCAGTTTTTTAATTATTGGCTTTAAAAACAAAGCTGCAGTACTGAAGTTGCAGGTCGCTTTTAATAACAGCCGGCTGAAATGTTTGCACCCAAGTATTGTTTACGCAAGTAGTTTTTACAGACCTTAAACCATAACACGTACAATAAAAAAAAAGCTTTCAGTTAACAACAGTGCCACTTCCCAACGTGCAGACACTTCCCAGAGAACAACGTCTGCTTTTTCCTGGAGTGCTCTCCCCTATGAGCCTTTGCGTGCACACAGGGGCAGAGACGAGGGTCAGCAGCTGGTCATGTGGGTTTTTTTTTTGAAGGCCAATAAATAATGCTACGTAAATCGTACCTTGATGGAAAAGCACTGCTAGCTGTTTTTCAAGGCAGTCTACAACTTCTGTGCTGAAACTTTGTTCCTCAAGCCAATAATTTAAAAATTATCTGATTAGGTTTAAGGAATTAAATAACCTTGAAGAACAAAAAATACTGCAGACTAGGCCACGTGACTATGAGCAACCCTCAGTTCACTAGGCTAGGACACTTCCCAGTCTTTTTTAAAAGCCTGGTTACATTTAGGTTTGGTTTATGGGGGTTTAACGTCCCAAACCGACTCGGGCTACGAGGGACGCCGTAGTGAAGGGCTCCGGAAATTTCGACCACCTGGGGTTCTTTAACCTGCACTGACACCGCACAGTACACGAGCCTCCAGAATTTTGCCTCCATCGAAATTCAGCCGCCGCGTCCGGGATCGAACCCGCATCTTTCGGATCAGCAGCCGAGCGCTATAACCACTGAGCCACCAGGGCAGCTTGGTTGGTTTCATTTAGCTGGGACAACTGGTATGTGTATGTACACACACGTGCACGCACACACACACACCTGGCAGGTTGCCACAACCTGGTGGGCAGCCTGCCTCAAAGCAGGGTTCAGTTGATCCATAATATTAAAACAGCGCTAAGCAACAAGGATGCAGAATGAAGGGAACACACACAACGCCACTCGGCGCTGTTGTGTGTGTTCCCTTCGTTCTGCGTCCTTGTTGCTTAGCGCTGTTTTAATATTATTGAGCATTTCCAACTCGCCCAATCTGCCGTTGCTTCAGATGAACAAACACAACATCGAAATGCGGGGAATGGTCACTACAAATGCTGTCGCACTAAAAATAGCCCTGCCAGCACAGCTTAAAACTCCTTTAGCACAGCTGTCCTAGTGGTGCCACCTGTTGTGCATGGTGCAAATTGCTCTTTGTAAATGGTGTACTATATAGGCTATCACTGAATAAAACATGGCACCCTAAATCCGCCTTTTTCACATGGCCACTTCGTAAATGTGGCGGCAGAAGAACTTTGCATTAAAGCCCACGGGGAAGGCAGCTGAATGAAAAGCAGAGATGGCGCCAACAGCTTCGGCAGCCACAAATCCATGCCTGCATTTGCACCGTCTTTGGTGGCTGATAAATCACCAATGACTGCAACTTTTTCTTAAGAAGTTGCCAGAGACACCTGTGGTACAGATGATTTATTTTTGGTCTTTATTATTCTGTTCACACAAAATGTAAGTAGTGGAGTGAATGCACGCAAGACTAAATGAATACTGAGACAAAAAGTGAAGACACAAGAGATGAGGCACTTGCCAAGGATAGGCAGAAGCAAACTATACACATCTCACTCCTCCCAATGAATGAGCATGAATGATACAAGGGCAGCACTACCACTGCAGCATGCATACACCACATGCTGACTTGTGAGATCTGTCAAGAAAAAAAACTTTTTTGTGACAAGTTGGCACACACAAAATTTTAAAAATCCACTGATACGAAAGGACAAGCAACTGCACAAAACACGTGGCTACATGTAGAGATGTAAAGAAACAAAAGCATGCACAGTGGTTGTTTGCTCCTATACGCAAACCTTTGGCAGTGTGGCTGGCTTGTACATGACACCACATGGTTGACATGCAAAACAAATGGCATCTTTGACTGTTGCTTCACGCACATCCATCACATATGCTCTTGGATGCTCTCTTTCCCACTGCAGTCCTCACTCGCGGCAACAAAACAAAAATGAGAAAACATGCACGCATATGAGGGTAGCTGCACTACCTAGTCTGTGGACCAAGACTCTGGACATTCATTGCAACAGCAGTAAAACAACACAGAAGAAAATTTACACAGTGCTGTACGCTTCCCCCACAAAAGGGGGTAGCTGAAGCTGACAACTCCACACTCGCGGCCTCATTTTTGCACATCTTCATGTAATGGCCCGTGACACAATGACCTGTGCACGGCCACATAAATGACAATGAGCCTAGTGTCTGAAGCAGAAGTCGTACTGGGGAAATCTTTGTTGGTCCGTTATAAGTGGCACCATGGAGTATGGCCAGTGATGCGCAAACACTTAGGAACAACAGTTGACATTTCCTATCTATACGCTGCACTGTCTGCCCAAGTTCACATTTAGTGCATTGCCGTGTGCGAATCGCTTTCAACCTGAAATGGCAGCTCCAGTTTGTGCACACCTTGCACGCCAAGCCTGCCCTAGGAAAATATTCGGCTATCTTAAGAGATTTCACATACTTGTACCGTAGCAGCCACAGGTGGAGAAGTTGACGCATTACCATTAACCCCCTCGCACATCAGAGATGCTGGATTTATGCTTCAGTGATGCAGTGCTTGAAGACAAGCCACCTGGGTATATCATCAGACACTGCATCGCTGCAGGCTCAGTTAATGTAGTACCAATAGATACTAACACTGCAATGCAATTCAATCACTCCACGCTTAGTGAAGCTAGCACTGTGCCAAATGTTCCATCTTGCAGTATATTAAATGTCCATGCCATCTGGCACGTGCCATGATGTGTTATTGGTGATGATTTAGTAGCACTTATCATGACGCCACTCCAATGCCACCAGAAATCGCCACCACTGACTACCGCAGCAGCTGACAGAATGTGGCACATATTCTGATCAGTTCAAGCTTTTCTCCCTGCCTCAGACAGCCGGTGAACTTGGGCACCTGTGTTTTGTAGCATCAGACGCTGAACAATGCAGAAAAAAAAAAATACAAAGAGCGAGATCAGTTCTTTTTGGCATATTCGGGGAACATGCCGTACTCATCCCAAGTAGAGCATGCCTCGTGCTGAGACGCGCGGCTGCGCACATTAGCGCTGATGTAGTTAACAAATGGACTCTCTTTGAGAGGCTGTGAACCGAGCAAAGGTGCACCCGTGTGCAAAAAGCTGTGGAAGAGCTTTTGCAGGTTCAGCTCAAACTGCAGGCCATCGCGGGTCATTTGCGACTGCTCTGTGACAGCAGACTCCAACTTGTCAAAGATGGCTGCCACATCCAGCCCATGCTGTGCCAGCCTCGTTGGTTCGGCATTGGTAGAGAATGTGAGTGACGCATTTGGGGAGTAGTCGACGATGTAGAAGTGTGCGGAGCTTGCACTTTCGCTGGCATTCACAAAGTCGCCCGTCAGGAGCTGTAGTGGGCAGGTGACACGGACGTCCGAGATCTGCACGATGAACACAGGGGAAGGTTGGTGAGAGACCGAAAGAAAGCAACTTTGTTATCTAAGTGGTACAACTCTCCAATTTTTCAGTAACATCATGGCAACACTGACCAGAGGGTCAATCAGCATCCCATGAAGGTATGCAGAGGCGAAATAGACAAGATTACAATCACGCGCATGGCACGCATGCCGGTTGCAGCATTGTCTGCTCAGCTGTTCTGATATGATAAAGCCCCGCCGCTCTTTTGTCTCCATCTGAATTCGCTGCCAACAAGTCCCTTGCATGCAGTGCACAAAGTGAGAAAAAATTGGCAGAGGTTTAGCTCTGGCTAACCCTAGTTGAATTGCGAAAGCTTCATTTTCTCGGCACATCGTCTACGCAGTGTCTCATTCTGACGCTCTCGAGAACTCAAACTGGTCTCTTCCGCAGTTGAAGAGTCACTCCGGGACGTGGCACTTCTTCTAGTTGTATCTTCGTTACGACGCTTCTCGAGTGGTGCGGCACGTTCTTGTGGCGTATCTTGAGCGCGTTGTCTCTTCCTCGCTTCGTTCTGTCGTTATTACATCTCTTTTGCGCTCTCCATAACGACTACAATGCACTAAGGCGAAGCGCATATATATATACCCCGCGAGGCAACACCTCCTCTTCCCTCCACCCCAGCGGAGCACATCTGGTGGAGCGAGCGGTGTTGGCGCCATCTGTTGGAGTGCGGCTGCAGCGTTGCTAGGCAATAGCCATTCAAGGTCGTTCATCGGCCAGCGCATACGGCATACGGCTGCCTACATACAGCATACGGCGCGACAAGCCGAAATGGCTTGCTGGCTGGCATAGTAAAGCTTTCGCTTTAAAAGACGAGCCATCACAACAGCACATAATGCATACAGACGCGAGCAACACGAGAGGGAACAAGCTTTTTACATAAAACTGAATTTTCTGGTCATTTCTCCATTAAATTTGAGAAGGACTTTTAGATATTATGCACCAGGAGGAAAACAAGTTAGAATGCAGAAAAATCTGGGCCACACACAATTATGCAGTCATCAAGAAATGTATGCTCAAACATTGCTCCCTATCATACTGCCCATGAACGTACATTCAATTACTGTTCACGAAGATCGGTTTCAGTCTGTGCTCAAACTCAGTGCTGCTACTGCTGCCCTTAGATTGCTCCATATTGGTTCTCTTCCAACAGCTGGAAGAAAATAGCTGATTGGAATCCATTTCCATTTGCTGAAAACGAGCATTTGGCACGTCTCTTCTCAATTCCTGACCAGCTTTCTGAGCACTCGACCAGCAGACGATTGTTGGTGGATTACAGGTCCTATCAGTGAGCAAATAACAGCCAAACGCCAGTCGGAATGCTAGTCTTGTGACTAGCAATCTGAGTGGAATAATGGCTGCCAGTAGTAGTCACCAAGACTTTCCACACCCCCTTCTTTTGACAGATTGCTTGGCTTGCCCAGTAGCTTAGCATGGTAAGAGCAGAATGTGAGGCAACCAACTTGTGCTACTCCTTGCGAAATGCATTCCGGCTGAATGGCCATCAGCATTTCCATCCACCTGCCAGCATCCGTAAGAATGAGAAATGACCAAAGATAAGCATTAAAGGTGCACTAAAGAGGAATCTGTACTCGTCTTTTTACCAAGGGAACTCGATATACACATTCCGGGCATTCTTAGAAACTTCGAATTATTGTCCTGTGCGGCCGATTTCCCCAAATTAAATCGGATTAAACGTCCCGGCTCCTGCCATTTTTTTTTTAACTCAATGCTGAAGGTAGGAGGAGTCACCCAACGCATAGTCTTTCAGGCAGTACCGTGGTGGCTTGCCACTCTGCCATTGGCGGAGTGATACGTAAATCAAAGAGTCCGCGCATATTTTTATTTCAGTGGGCCTAATTTGCGGCTGTGTTGTCTGTGATTGAAACTGTTTATTCACATAAACCTAAAAAACAAAAGCGAAAGCGAAGTCGCCGCGGGATTGGCTGAAAGGCACTCCAAGCGTTGGTTGACTCCGCCTACCTTCAGCGTTGAGTTCAAAAAAAAAAAAGAAAAGGCAGGAACCGGGACATTTAATCCGATTTAAATTAGGGAATTCAGCCGCACAGGACAATAATTTGAAGTTCCTAAGAATGCTCGGAACGTGTAGATCGAGCTCCTGCGGTAAAAAGACGAGTTCAAATTCCTCTTTAGTGCACCTTGTAAGTTTAGGTTTGACGTCGGATGCAAATGCAAACTGACGTTCCCTTGTGCCATCATCCTGCAGAGGGCAAGGAAGAAAGTGATCTCGGAAGTCCAGGACACATGCTGGAGGATCATCTGGGAGAAAGGGATTGATTACCCTGCCTTCAGTTGCTTCAACTGGAAGCGTATTTACGGACCCTTAAAAACAGCTCAGCATCTCTACAGACATCATGTGCATGCATGCATCAGCACCTCAGTGTAGCAACAGCGACAATTATTTGTCTCCCGTGTCAAACCTCGGGACCAGGAGCAACTCCTTGAGAAAGAGCACGGGCAGCAGTAACAGCCAATGGAGTCGTGGACTAGGGACCCCAACGACATCAATCTCAAGTAAACATTTTTACCGCCACCATGAATGGGAACAAATGACAGCCAACCGCCTCCCTTGTCCCTGCCCTTTTTGTTATTCATTCCAACATGTGTTCTGAATGAACAGCAGCGAATAGGACACTGTGTCGTAACTCATTCGTTCTGTACTTTTCTTGCAACCTCTGCACAGTTATTAAGACGCACTGACCCAGAGCTGGAACTGCTCCAGTTCAGGGGAGGGACTGCAAAGCATCACTCACCATGGTGTGCAGCTGCTCTGCGGGCATGGTGTCCTCATGCATGTACGTTTGGAGTACTTTGTCAGCCAGCTTGGGGTCAATGGTGCCCAGCCTGTCCCTGACGTGCGAGCTCAGCTCCGAGCTGTCCACTTTGTCGGCTTCGGGGAGGACACGCCGTGAGGAGAACTCCTGCAGGTTAGAACCTGCACCACCACGAGCAATGAGATAGCTTTCAAGCCATCTCCACACCGCCAGACCGACTGTGGCGTGCACTGTGCAATCCCGCCAATCAGAAGAAGCATACTGCAGTTCCAAACTCCATGCAGCCATGAAATTTGATCTGAATTAATAGAAGTTTCAACCTTCTGAAAGTGCAATGATAACAGCATATGCCTTTGTTTGATTAAACTACGAACAGCAGACTCCCATTAAGACGAATTCTCTAATATAATCAACGATGACATTTGGATGGCTTCCCATTGACTAAACGTTCAAAAATATATAAATCAAAAGAGCGTAAACAATTACATGGAAACCAAGCTTTCCACAGAGAGTCTGCAGCGGTGGCTCAGCGGCTCTGGCATTCAGCTGCTGATCCAAAGGTGTGGCCTCATTTTGATGGGGGCAAAGTAAAAAAATTTCCATGCGCTGTGAGAAGTCGGCACACGTTAAAACCCAATGTGGTCTAAATTAATCCTGAGTTCTCCACCACTATAACGTCCCTCATGGCCCATTTATTTATTTATTATTTTTAAGTAATGTGGATTTCAACATCGACTTTTTTGCAGGCACAGAGATCCAACATGGCCACATATCAGTACTGAATGCATGTCGTGAGTGGCAGATGGACAGATGTGTGGTGCACCCACTCATGAAATTAACAAAAGGGGGCGAGATGAGAAAAAACAAAAGATCATCATCTCATTTCAGAGCCCGAACTGCACAGCTAGCCAGCTGTGTACTTTCGGAGTGCTTGACCCAGAGGGAAAGCAAAGAATAAAAAATATCACAAATAGAGGCCACTAAAAAAGAGGAAGAAAAGGAAAGAAATGCTGAAAAAAAAATCGTGCTTAGTGCAATACATATTCACATTACAATTATCTTCACACTGTAAAGCCATTTTATTCCTTGTTCTTGTGCAAGATATTTTTGGACACACCTAGCATGCCCACATGTACTCTTTGGGGGCACTTCTAATAAGAGAGCCAAATTTCCACGGTCCCTTCAAGTTCCTATTAAAGGATGTTCACTGCTTGGTGAGGGGTAAAGCAACAGTTTAGATGCTCTTTTATTTATTCTTTTTCACTGTGCTTGAAGCCCAACTCAGGTTTTGAGCAATGCATATATTACTGCAATCCACTACTGTCTGCTTACGTCTGCCATTTTAGAAATGAACAAGCAAACATGGAAGCACAGTGAAACTGCCTGGAGACTCACCTATTACTACAGGAACTCGTGTGAAGTTCTCAGCTGCCCACAGGTTGTATACAAAATCCTTGATGAAGACACCTGTAACAGTGCACCAGAATTATTTTTTATGCTTTAAGTGCAGTATCTCGCACTACATCAAGCTAATCTGTCAAGCACTAGATGACAGGAACCTGGAAAAAAAGGTACACTTAAACGGCGGCTTAAAGGTATGATGGAATAGTGTAATGGGTTAATTCTCATGTATGCAGAATGTCATTCTCTACTTTACAGTCATAGATCCCTGGAAGCCCTCACAACCTCCAGGCGCAGTGGTCCAGTGGTTAAGAGATGTGCCACTGCCCTGTAATGGCAGGTGCTCCTAACGGTGGGCTTTGTGTGGCCCGGGTTGATCTTCCCGAGCAACCAATCATTAATTTAACTGCCACCTGCCATGGTGGGCACTTTGCTCACTACATGCTGGGCAGGTTGTGACGACACCGCAAGATCACATGACATAGGAACGTGGCCCACCTAGGTGATTTTTTGCTAACAACACCGACCATACCGACACCGGATTTTCTAGATAACGAAGCCTTCAATGCTGTCACCTTAAAAAGTTATGTCTCATGCATATCCCACAGACATTAAGGATGGGTCATCAGATACCCCAGGGGAGTACAGAATTTGTCCTGTGGTGCATGACCATTTGGCCAACTGGCACATGGCCCAGGGTCTGTGTAAGACTTTTATGAAATTTACCATTAGAGTGACAGCTACTGCCTTATGTGGTGAATTGCAGAAGATTTATTGTAAATTCTCCAGGAGTTTCAAGAGTATGCTCATCCAAACGTTAATGATTGCCAGCCTGTCTTGCGAAGCCACCAGGCTGTGAAACAATCGAACTGAACAAGCAAGTACAGAACCAGATGGTCGCGTGGATTTCGTTCGTTGTATCCCAAGCACGTAGAAAGTGCACTCCCCAAACTAAGGTAAAAAATATGAAGTACCAGCTCAGGGACCTGACAAGGCAAGATGATAGGTTCCCACCACAACACAGCTTTTCCAGGGAGCCAATGCTGATGGCCAATGAGTTACTTGGGACACAGGAGAACAAAAAAAAAAAGACAGTCGATTTGCATAGTTAGGCCAAATGCGAATTTGGTGCACTAGCATTTCGGTTTTCACATCGATTCCGGTGTTCAGATCCATTGTTCTCGGATAGAAGTTCGTATAGTGATCATGGGCTAATGCCCATGCATGTGAATTTGTCACTCTCTACTTTATATCTATAAATCCCTAGAAGTCCTTGTACCACACCTGACACAGTAATGCAGCGGTTAAGCGACGCACCACTTCCCCATGATGGCAGGTGCTACCACCGCGGGGCTACCACCGTGGAGCTGTGAGACCGACTTTGCTCTTCCTGAATCATTAACTGAACTGCTAGATGTGTGTGTGTGTGCTTCAGACAAACAAAAAAACAAACATTGACTAAATGTGGGGAATGGTCACTATAAATGCTAGCACACTTTTAAAAAACACTGTGCTGGACATAGAACAGAGCAACAGTGTGTGATGCTGCAGACCTAACTTAATGTGCCCTGACTTTCTTACCGTCAACGACAACCAGGCTAGGCGCAGTCATTTCATTCCTGCGTGGCAGCTGGGCAGATGCATCATCGAACCACGACACGGGCACAGCGGCCACCACCTCGTCAGCTGTCTTCTGCTCGAGGCAAGGAAGGCTGCTGCAGTTGACCTTGCTGCGTCGCCAATGTAAGAAAGTCCACACTGAAGCACTCCAACTGTCTCCCAAAAGAGCGGGACACCACAGCTATTAACTGCAGCTATCTTCTGTTTCATATTTCCAGCACTTTTCTCATTTGTAAGCGTGGCTCAAGTTTTTATTGTACTGTGTAGCTATTTATTGGCCAGTTATATCTCTGGTCAAAATGAGCAGCATTTTTTTTCAGTGACTGCTAGCTCTGCTTTGCTTTTCCAGCTACTTCCTCTGACATTGATGCGGCAGGGGCCCTTGGGTACACACAAAACAATAATATGTCACTAGGCCAAGAAAGCACCAGCTCACCAGCCTTCCTTAGAGGTTATCAGCATTTGAAAGCACAAGGTTTTGTATATCACAACATTACTGTTTGAACGCACCAAAGCGTTTGACGAAATGTAGTGTGCAACTTGGCAACCTTGCAGTACTTACACTATTTATGAGTACAAAAAAATAATAATAATAGTGATTCCAACGATGACAATAATTGGCACTGCCCTAAGGACAGTTACACTGTCGTGGCCCCATGAGAAAATGCAGTGCCGTGCCTTTTTGATAGTAAGCACTCTCTTTGCTTATTTTGCTTATCATAAACATGAGACACAGCAAATAAGTCTGCAACAATGAAGAAAAATATGCCACAGGAGCTGCATGCGCAAGGCTGTCGCATTCTTGCACTCACGCCAGAAACTCGAGGTTGTCGCGTGCAGCGTCCTCGACTGTCTGGTTGGGGAAGTTGACAGACGCGCCTGTGGCCCAGACCCTGTTCAGGAGTCCCTTGGTTGCCGCCGACGTTGCCAGGAGCAGTGCGGATGTAGCTCCAGCTCCATGACCAAACACAGTCACCTGTCCAGAGGAAACTCTCCTCTCAGCGATAACTTTCAACACATTGCCCATAGTATTTGGAACGAACGTGTGTTTTTTAAGCACAATTATTATGACGCACAAAAAGTATGACTAATGTCCTTGAGGGCCAGAAGTGAAAGACCATTACAACGAACCACTAACATGCGGTATTACAATACAGCTAGACACTGTTTAAGGCCCCCATAGAAGAATTATTTCATCAAAAGAATATGCTGTTTCTTCTCATGCAGCAACGTTTATGAGGCACCTCCTTGCATGGTCAGCATGAAAGACGAGTAGATTCAGATTACTGTCTGTGTTGTCAGTGAGATGACCTCTATTTGCCATAATCTTGCATATCTCCAATTCTAGAACCCACTTAATGGTTGTGGTCAGCAAAAACGTTGATAATCAGTTCAGTCCCAAATAAAATCTACTCCCTAAGGAAAACAAAGCACAAAAGCCGCATATTTCTTCTCAGCCAAGTCACATTTCTAGCTTGCCTCATTAGTGGCGAGGTGCTCATCAAAGCAAGAGCCCTTCGCTTCAAAGTGAATTCACTTCAATTTGCTTGCTGTGCAGTGCTAACAAAGAATGAGTGGCAAGTCGTGCTTTCTTTGTATCACATTTCGTCCACACCACAAAGTTTTTTCCGATGAAATGGCTTATATTTAGCGTTCTCCTCTATACTCAGCCACACTGGATGCCAAGTACTGCCACCGTAAAAATGCTAGGTCCAAAGCAGCAGCAGCATGCTCAAATATGTTCCCTCTCCACATCGTCGTCCTTCACTTCCCAGACCTGCCCGTCAACACTGTCTGATGCCCATTTGCCACGATAGCTCTGCAAACCAGCCTGATTGTCCCTGACCAATTGTTTTTGACCATCACTTAGTTCTCGTGTATCAGATTCAGAGGACTGCCTGAAACACACCGAAAATCACGGAGTGAATGCAAAATTTGTCCCCGAAAAAATTCGACTGTAATGTTGACTGGATAAAGAAAAAAGAAACTTTTACATCGACGAACGCCACTTTCATGCAATGGCACTGTGGCAGGTGCACCAGTTTCAGGCCTAATTCCTTTCCACTTGTCTGCTCCACTGCGATGGCAAGCTAAAAGCGCTCTAAAGCAAGTGCTAATGCAGCAATAAGAGTTCTCCTGCGCTGATGATCAGAGGGCACAATGGGGAATGACCGGTAAGTGAGAACATGCATCACAAATGGTTCACATATAACAACCAACCAAGCATGAGCATATTTTTGTCTTAAAATTTGCGTGACTGTTTTTACCACGCAAGACACGCCAGTGGCTTCTCAAGCAAAGGGTGTATCCTCAGTTCGCAAAGCATGGAGCTGCCTCTATACACCACTCGTGATTCTGCTAAAGGCCCAAGAGCAGTTTTGGGCTGCCCAAGGATAGTTCATGGCATGGCGAATCGGAGAGACCTTAAATGAACCGGTCAGGAAGGCATGAGAGGGGAGAGCCAACAAATACATGCAGCAGTAAGTGCAGAGCAGCAAGGAACAATAAATCGGTGCGAGCCACTGAAGCTTGAATTCCAAGTGCGAGCAACCAGCGCTGGCTGGAGCTTGGCATTGCCATTTGTTCTTCATCATCTTCCTTACAATGGCCCCAGCAGAAAATAGTAGCTATACTGGTGATCCATGGAAACACATGAACAGAGAGGATTATAGTAACATTTCAGACGACTGACATAAAAAACCTAACGACAACAGTGGCGGTGGTCCAAGGAAGATGCAACTGGCATGATGATGCAGTTGACAGGTCAAGTACGCCACTGCTTCACATCTGCTATGCTTTGAGCAGAAAGCTCAAAGATGTCATGCTAAACTAGGAAGGCGCACTTATCTGCCATTGCATTAATAGTTCTATCAATTGCTACTAATGAAACAATGAATGCTACTAACATGACTGCAAGCAACCAGAAAAGAACACAATCCAATTTTAGCATGTGTCCACAAAGTGGTAGGGTTTAGGTATGCAGCATATAAGTATTAAAATAAAATATAAAAAGCTCGTGACACTCGTCTACAAAACCCTAAACAGAGTAGCAGGCTATCTCATCACCTTGTTGGGATCCCCATTGAATTGGCGTATGTTGCGCTGCACCCACTGGAGCACGGCCACTTGGTCCAGGAAGCCATAGTTACCAGACGTCGGCGGCCTTACACCTTTGGAAAGCAGCTCCAGGGCCAAGAAGCCCAGCACGTTGCGCCGGTACTCAAACGTAACCACCACTGCATCGTGTGTGCGCGCAAGCCCAGGACTTGGCTCCAGGAAGATGTCCTCCTCTGCTAGGCCCATGAACGATCCTCCAGGTACCACTACGAGGACAGGCCGAAGACCCCTCTTGGACATGGAAGGTGTGTAAACGTTCAGGTACAGGCAATCTTCGCTTGTGTTGAAATGCACGCCTGGCAACTTCTTCTGGGGGCATCGGGGCGCAAACTTGTGCACCTGTTTCGTCCCAGACCAGCACTCACTGATGCTCTGGAAGGCTTTTGGAGGCTTCCAGCGGTGCTCACCAACGGGTGGAAGGGCGTATGGAATGCCACGGAAGACGAACGCGCCCTCTTCAATGTGGCCCTCTACTAGACCGCAGTCTGTGGCAGCCACAGGGATGTTCCAATCATCGTCATCATAGCCAAAGCCTCCACCGGAGAGTGCTGTTCCCACCAGGATTATGGTGATCAAGACCACGATACCTACAACCGCCCCAACGAAAACATAGCGTTTACGCCGGTACAAGGCAAAGCGTTCGCGCAAGGGCAGCTTCTCAGGCACACTCTCATCAGCCTGCTTCTCATCTGGCTTGGCAGCAGCATCTGAATCCCCAATGGGGATGGTGATGTCGGTGGAACTCGAGGATGACTTGACGTTCTGGCCATCCCCGTCGTTCTTGCCCTGTTCCACAGTGCCATCGCCATTCGCGGAGGGGTCCTTGCCCTCCTTGTCCTTATGGTTTTCATCACCAGTGTGATTTTCATCCTTCTTGCCATGCTTGTCATTGTGCGTCTCTTTCTCACTCATCTCCGTCTCATCAGAGCGGTGCTTGCCAAAGTTGGGAGTGAAGCTACCCTTCTTGAACCACCTGAAAGAAGCAGCACCATAGCTGTGAGCGTCCTAAATTATAGCTGTGAGCGTCCTAAATTTTCAGCATGTTATAAAATTCTAACCCGCAGATTTCAAGCCACAATTAACCCACAACTAAGAGCCACAACTACCCCAAAAGAGGCACACTGGACCGTGAACAGGTTCGGAGTTTCAATGCGACTTGGAAGACACCTTGATAAATGTGTAACAACTGCTTCTTGCAAATTAGTGGCACTCTGGCTTTTAAAACTCACTTATTTCTTGGGTTGGTCATAAAGAATGGCACAGCGGTGTACCACACTGAACTGTAGTCTGATGCATCAAAAAATGCCTTAGTGCACTGCAGAACCACTCCACCTCTTATGACCAAAAAAAAAAAAAGGTGAATTTTCTCGAGTGCTCACAGCAGACTTTCAAAATAAGAACAATGTCAAAGTGCCCTATACAAATTACCTTTACAATAAACTGTGCTACAGCAGTTTTCCATTTTTTTAAGTACTCTCAGTGCATTGGCAACACTTACTGACGTCATGGAATGTTCTGCACAGTGCACTGTTCCATTTTAATAAAGGAAGTTGTCGAAATTTTGCCAGCATCACCACCCTACTGAATTACTTTGAACGGTGCACTTTGGAATTCACATTGCCACCGCAGTTTGAGATGACCTGCACCAAGGTGGCAAGTCATTCATGGGAAATTATTTGGCATATTAATAATTTTCGTGTAAATGGCTAAATCCCTTGAAAGAAAGCATTCCAACCGCTGCTGGCAGGCAGCCAATGCCTTGATGTGCACTGTCAGAGTGCTTGCCTGCCCAATCACAAATATGGCAGAAAACAACAACCACAAAACAAATTAAGTGTGTGGAAGGTGAACTGGCAAAGGAGGCCAGCAGTGCCAACAGTAAAAGAAGACAACTGCCTTTAAGATCCTGTTGCACAATACAAGGGTAGTGCTGTTCCAAAATGGAGGCTGGCGTATGTTCTTATGCCTTGGCACAACGTCAGACATGTAGTGATAAGTTTATAGAATGCAACTACAGCAGAGATAGCTCATTTCTTTGCATCCAGGGCACAGAGCTACAGATTTAAAAGTGCAGTATGTAATCTGAATAGTCACAATTAGGCTAGATGTATTTATTCCAGCCTGGGCACAAAGATGCGCTGAAACAATTTATTGCTATTACTGCGTTCCCCAATATTTTTACTATGGGTACACAATCACGCCGGAATGAAACACAAACACGCGTGACGTTCTTTTCTATTTTGCAGCGACAGATTCCTTTACAACCGGTTTTTTAATATATACTTCGATAGAATCTTTACCCCGAAAGAAGAATCAGGCTGGTCGTTTATCGCAGCTGAAAGAACGAAGCTAAAATATCTTTTTTTTTTTGCTCACAGGCGCTGTTCGCGTTTCATTCCGGCCTGACTGTACAACACTCATGACCTTCACAAAGTCCAGCTGTTGACCTGTACTTCCAAGCCCTTGCACTCACCTGGCCCAGAAACGAGTCGTAGGTGTCTCTGGCAGATCTGGCAAAGGTTCCACTTTCACAACATCTTCCTCAACCATTTCAAGCTCTTCTTGTTGCTGCTGCTTTTGTGGGGCAGAGTCGGCACCCACCGCCTTAGCCTCACTGGTAATGGGCACGCCATCAATGGGCTTCAGCTCATCGGTTGAGCCAAGTCCAGCTACCAGCTCGTCGAGGCTTCTGCCTTTCTGTGCTGTGACAGCTGCCTCTGCTGGGGATGCAGCAGCCGTCTCGGGGTGCTCTGTTCCTTCCACTTCGATCGTCATCCTGCAGACATGGTCACATGACCAACATGTTTATGCCACACTGACAACTTTTCCCGTGTCTTGTTTTGCATTTGCATAAGAAGTACACATGTACATGCACTGCACTGCATGAATTCTACTCTCGTAATTCACTATGCTAAGATGATGCTATGTCCATTACTTCTAAAAGTGGTGCTCAAGAGCTTGCTGACAACACTCGCTGCTTATTACACATGCTTAAAAGCACCTCTTTCCCAAGAAGTGCACCACTATTGCAGACACTTGCAGTTCCCGTGATGCCCTTACATGCCTTGTTATGGTATCTATGAAGTTAATTCTCATTGAGGTCCTAATGGGTGGCGCCTTCAGGTAATGTGTACCATGACTGCAACTGCCTTTCTGTTTAACTTTAGCACATCAGCTTATTTTTAACAGCCCACAATTTTTTTTTTGTGTAACAGAAAGTTTAATGTCTAAAGCGCCCAAACGCTCAAATGTTGTGTTGCAAATTATCAAAACTTTTCTGCCATTGGAAATACTCATGAACGAAAAATTGGCCAAGGCAGGGTGGCCCAGGTAGCCACCCTATGCCAACCTGGGTCACAAGATACTGCTCAGCCTTGTGCAACCCGCCATGGTTGAAAAATGGGCTGATCACGTGAACTTGTCAGGTCATCCTAGGTTATGTGACCTTGTGGCGTTATCACGACCTGCCCACCGGATTGTGTGCAAACTGACCACCATGGCAGGCAGTTCAATTAATAATTGGTCGGTCGCGAGAGGCTGCTCGGGGAGAGCAACCTGGGTCGCACAAGCTCCAATGATGGCAGCACCTGCCATCGCAGGGCAGTGGCACATCGCTTAACTGCTGCACCACTGTGTCAGCAGTGGCACAAATACTCCCAGGGATCTATGAATGTAAAGTGGAGAATGACCAATTCCACATACACGGCCACTAACCCATTAACGCTTTTGTGTCATACCATTAAGACATAGCTTAAGTCTCTCCTCCCATTTTAAATTTACACTACAAGACACTGTGAAGTAAGCATAATTTCTAATAAAATGCTTTTTTTAAGAGACATCTTTATGCACTTAACAAAAGCTGGGTTATGTGTACCAATATTTGGTTATGTGTTTTGATACAAACATAGCATTAATGTGTAACGGCAGAATACTGCTTTGTGTCATTTCACATGTTTTTCAGAGCCAATTAAAACATTTTTTTGTTTCTTAACCAGTAATAGTTAGCTTGATTCTGCAAATATAAGCCTGCTTTTTATTAATTTCCACTATACTCTCATAACACGTATGCTTTTGTAGGTGGTTGCAGCTGGCTTGATTAATACTGTAGGCATGACATTATTACCACAAGCAATGCACTACCATATTTACCCACATAATGAATGCACTTTTTTCCTTAAAAAATCTTTGAAAATTTGGTCAGTGTACCCATTACGCAGGGTGAAAAAAAAAAAAAAACATACTCTTTAGCACGCATGATTACCTGCTCGGAGTACAGTAAACAGCTTTTATCTTAAACCTATAAGACTGTCCAAAGAGCACAACTAGAGTTCGTTCTAGCACAACTAAAAAGCATTCAGTGCAAAGCCCAACTACAGCAAGTTGCTATAAAACCATTAATATAGTAGATAAAACAGAGAAACCCTTTGTGACAAGGCATGGTTTCTATTGGTTTTCGGATTCTTTGCTGTATATTCTTATCAGCTGTTTGTCGCTTTGAGTAAAATATAGTAGTCCTGAAATTCGATTGTCACCTGTCGTAATTTTGGCTTTCAAAAAGAGGTGCCTGCCGCCACCAACATCAACAGTAGACTGTGTGCCATAAGAATGGGAAGCATTTATTATGCGGAGGAAAAAAATAAAGCGCACTTTTTTACAGCCAATGCAGGGGTTGCGTTAAACGGTTAGGCGAATAAATACAGTTTTCTACATTTTGCAAAGAAATGATGACTGCACAAGAAAGGCCACACTGTGTCTTGTAGCACTTATTCACCATAATGTAAGTACAACCAGACTTTATTTTAATGCTCCTCTGAATAGCGTGAATGCTCTTCTGCTTGTGACCTCTATCGGTTTCCTTTACACCGAACTTTCCCCTCCTCACTACTCCTTGAGCCAGGGACGTTCAGTACAGGTACACACACCCACAACCGCGACAAACTAGGGGACGCTTAAGCCACTTTCAGAATGAAATATGAAAGCATTAGATTTCACAACTGTCACAGCATCTATTGAAACGTCTGTGTGTGCTTGCAATTGTAGGTCCATCAACAACCATTTTCGAACTGTTAGCTGCAGTAGCTGCTGACATTTTGCATGTATCACATTTCTTTTCTGATTTTCTATTTTGATTACAGATGCCAAATTCTGGTTTTGCATTCTAACTTTGTAATGATTTACAAGACATAATTAGACATAAAGCACCATGAGGAATTCCTTCTGTGCCACGAAAGTAAAGTAAATTGAATTTCTTGCTTCATGCTTTTTCGGTTTCAACAGCCAAACAGTGGCTATGACAGCAAAGTGGACTTCAGCTAGGTCACGTGATGCATATGATGATACAAGACATAGCAGCTTCTCCATTTCAGCTCCTGGGGCAGACTATAATTAGAGTAGTAATGAATTAAAACAATGAAGCAATTTTAACGCAGTTTTCTTATGCGTTCATGTGACCTGAAGCCAACTTTGACATCACAGCCATCATTCGGGCATTCAAACCAAAACAACGTGTGGGCCGGATGATATTTGAGTAAATTATTTACTCTGGAACAGGCGAATTCTACATGCACGGTGATCCATGCATGCCAATGCTAAGCATCTTCTAAAGAAAACATGCAAAACAAAAATGGTGTCTCTGCTCCTTTAAAACATCAGCAGATGTTGGGCTGTGATGTACTCTCAGCAACCAATGAAACGCGAACAAATACAGTTGAAATGCGAACAGAAAACTGGGAAGATCATACAAGCCGAAATCTCTATTCTAACACAGGTAAATTAATTTCACTTCGAAGGCCTGAAGACTGTCCTTTAGAAGTGTTATACCCCTGTCACACGGGCACTCTAAAGGCACTTTGAACTAATGCTCCTTTACGCTCCCAAAGGACCACTACTTCAAGGGAGTTCGTCCGTGCTACACGGTCGCGGAACGACCTTCGCAAGAAGTTTTTAGCGCCCTCATTGGCGAAAAGCTTTATTAAAATTGCACTGCACATGTAAATACAGAAATTTCATTTTTTAGTAAATTAGTTTTATAACCGTATTATGTTAAAGCAACGCAATTTTAACTGCAATAAGGATATGATTTTCCAAGTACAGAGCATAACATCACAGTGCTGGCCACACTGAGCCCAACTCGCTCAGTCTCGCTCAGGCCCAGCTTCGTCCTTCGGTTGTTCCCTTTGGTTCTTTTACCCCTGCGATCGTTGTTTTTGTGGTCACGTTTTTCTGGTGTGCCTTGTGTTCGGCGGTCTCCATCAAAATGAGGGACGATCCACGCGACGACGCGAGAAAACTGGACGACATGGCGGCATATTTACCGTGGCTACCGTGACGCTCGTATATCTGGAACGAGAGTATGGCGTGGTGAGACTGCCACAAAACAAATGATCTTATATTTTAAAACACCACTAATCTTATGAAGTGAATTTATAAAATGAAAATTTAACGTTTCTTTTCCCAATTTATTTATGGTGTTAATTCGCTGGGAGAGAGGGTACTCCCTTGAAGCCTCAAAGGACGAACTCGAGCTGCCTTGTTTCGAAGCTCCTTTGAGCTAGGTGTCCTTTGGCGCGTCCGTGTGGCAGCGCGCGTTCGTCCTAAGAGTAATGGAGCATTTGTTCAAAGTACCTTTACAGTGTCCGTGTGACAGGGGTATTAACCAATCTCGCTTGTTTTCTTGCTCCAGGTCCTAATATTTTTGTGCTTTTGCGTTGGCATTTCAATTTTCTTGTTCGCGCTTCATTTCTTGCTGATAGTACGTTTCGGCTCAGTTTCAGTTCACGTCCGCATCGCATCGCCCAGCTAGCAAGACGTCGCGGCCAATTTTCGCGACGTACACCAGTGGTAACTGCTCCATTTGCGACCGCGCCATTGCAAGGGTCGCCGCCAGTCTCCATCACGAGCGACGCGAATCGCCAAACCGTCGCTTTCGCCTTCCGAACCATCCCGCGTTGCGCATGACCGCGCAGCGGCGAATTTCGTGCGCGCGCTGGGACAGGTTCGCGCAAGTGAAAAGCATTAGGAAGGAAATGAAAAAAAAAACAGATGAAAGAAAACGCGCAAATAGAAAAAAACCTAAAAGAAACGAGCGAGCGAAAGTTGCGACGCAACGCAACGCAACGCAACGCCCGCTCTCGGCACGACCGCGCTCGCGCGAGTTCACGCGCCAGCAGCTCTCACGTGCTCGGGTGGCGCGAATGACTATGGCGTCGAGTCGACCGTTGCACGCGCGTCGCATTTCGTGACCACCACTGCCACTGCAGCGCGGCCGTCATGCGTACGCTTAGCGTACGCGCCGTGGCCCGCCGCGCGGCAGTGCCCCCCCCCCCCCCCCCCCCCGTTTCCGGATGGTCCGCGCCGCACGAGCTGTGCCCGTTTCCGATAAGACTCGGCCCGTTTCCGTTCCCCGTACGCGCGCGTGCGGTGCGTACTGACAGCACCTGGTACCGATCAGCGTAATGAAACTGATGGCCAGAATGATCGGCTAGCTCTGGTTCACGCTCCCCGCGCTCTCTCGCTGTGCGCGCTGCCGGGCAATTCGCGCCGACTTTTGTCAGCGCATACAATTTGCAGATGTACTGAGCCGAAGTTTCGATGGGGGAGAGCCGCTTCGATGGAGGCGAAACGCGCCCGAGTGCTGTGCGATGTCAGTGCACGGTAAAGATTCCCAGGTGGTCGAAATTACGGAGCTCTCCATATTAATCTGCCCTATACGATAGACCAAAGAGAAGAGGTACCACGCGATGTGAGGAGACGCATCAACGTGTACCCCACTCCGCGGAACATGCACCCCGCATATCACATCGAAAGGAGAAAAGCAAGAGGGGAAGCCCCGCAGAAGAAATGGGGAGAGCAACCTAACAACGTGGACGCCGCAGGACCAAAGAATGGGGTGATGACTATCGTGGTCTCAACGCCTTCAGGATCGATGGTGAACACCACTCACGCAGAGGAAGCAGCTATTGCATTAGCTGTAGCATCTAACCCCAACGCCGCTGTGTTCACCGATTCCCGGAACACCTGTCGCTACTTCAATAATGGATTAATGCACAGGTCAGGGATGTAATTGCAGATTAAGAAGCCACCCAGCCAAGCCTCAGTCATCCGGTTTCCCGGTCACCTGCAACTACCAGGAGGAAACGAAGCCGCTCACAGGCATGCCCGAGCTCTTCTATACCGCGCGTCTCCCCCTGATGACCATGAAGGGTGCCGCAACCTAACTGCTTTAGCAGTGTATGCTGACAATCTCGCACCATACAGAACAGCCAGGAAGGAGTACCCAACACCACGTAAATCCTTCAATAAGTTAGAAGAGAACACCTTTAGGAGACTACAAACCAACACATACCCAACGCCAGCTAAGTTACACCAGTGGTACCCTACACTATACTCTCCGCAGTGCCCACACAGTGGAGAGGTAGCTAACCTCTACCACATGCATGGTGTGGGCATGCCAAATTAATCCCATAGTTGACCTCATTCCAAGCCCCTCAGAGGAGCAGTGGGAGGCTGTTCTGCTCAGCGATGATCCTGACCGTCAGCACTGGCTGGTGGGGAGGGCCAGCGCAGCAGCAATAACCAGTGCACTACCGGACTAGGCGGCCCGTCCACGTGTTCTACGAATATTCAGCAAATAAGGATGTTTTCAATCAATCAATCCACTACGGTGCCTCTTTCTTCGTTCACTTCCTCCTTTACACCTTCCTTCACGTCGCGGTTGAGGTGTCCACCGAGAAGTGAGACAGTTATGCGCCGTTTCCTTTCCTCAAAGAAAATTTTCGCCGGTCAGAATGCACAAATAGAACTGATGGCCGCAATGACACGACGAAAAGCAAACGATATGGGTAGCGGGACCAGTTCGGCCAAGCGATCGAGCTGCAAATTGCAGTCTGACGGCACCCCAGGTTCGACAAGCTGCGAATGCCTATCTTTGGATGAACCACTTCAGCGGAAATCCGCAAGGTGAAGCGAGTCTGACAAGACACGAACCTGCCTTATACTTAATTATGGCCACGGGCTGAGAAACAAAACTGCCACGGAGGTGGACTGATAAATGATTCGGCGGGAGGCGAATTTCCCTTCCATGGCCGTTTTCGGTAGGTATACGCCCGCAATCGTCGCCGTACGGTTCCGCCACCCCTTTGAAGTAAATAAAACTCTCGACCCCTGGTGGCTGGACACCCCGCTCGCACCACTTCGACCCCCTTGCTTCAACTTCAAATGCCACTCGGCCTCCCCCGATGTGATACTACGCTGTTGAGCTGCCTTTGGCTGGGAGTGGCGTTCACAAATGCCTATTCCCATCTCATCGCAATGACACTCTCAGCGTGTGAGCAGTGCGGCTGCAACGAGACGATCAGGCACCTACTCTGTGAAAGCCGGTGTCGGCGGCGTCGGCCGTGAGCGAAAAATCCCAGAAGCATTCATAAACAAAACCGAGTAGGAAATAATAATTAATAATTGGTTTTTGGTGGAAAGGAAATGGCGCAGTATCTGTTTCATATATCGTTGGACACCTGAACCGCGCCGTAAGGGGAGGGATAAAGGAGGGAGTGAAAGAAGAAAAGACGAATAGGTCCGTAGTGGAGGGCTCCGGAATAATTTCGACCACCTGGGGATCTTTAACGTGCACTGACATCGCACAGCACACGGGCGCCTTAGCGTTTTTCCTCCATAAAAACGCAGCCGCCGCGGACGGGTTCGAACCCGGGAACTCCGGATCAGTAGTCGAGCGCCCTAACCACTGGTCGAGTTTGGGAATCGAACCAGGGCCTCCGGAGTGCGAGACGAGCCCGCTAACCACTCCGCAACGCCAGCTCGATGGTTTGGAATGAACAAAGGCGCGTCTAGTGAATAGGGTGTCGTCTTAGAAGGGTGATTTTCCTTTTTCTTACGGCGTGGTTTGGGTGTCCACGAGATATGTGAGACAGGCGTCATTTCCTTTCCTTAGAATCAATTTTATTTTCATTTTCCTTGCCTTACGGCGCGGTTCGGGTGTCCGCCAAGATATGTTTCCTTGCCGTAAATTGTCCGGGCAAGGCGTCGCGCCGAACGGACGATGGTGTTCCGTGGATTCCTTGGCAACGCTGCAACACCACGCTGTCGCGTCCTGCTCTTAAAGACGAAGCTTAGGCGTCCTCCCATTTTTTTCCCTTATGTTCCCCTCCCCACGTGTAGAACAGCCTACTGGGCATCGCCGGGTTAATCTCACAGCCTTTCCCTCTCTCTCGATCAATTTATTCTAAACGCGAGATACGTATATTGCGAGTGATCTTTTTCGTAACAAGGTTTCGCCGCGAATTTCACATCTCAGTTTCAAAACTTCGAAGTTCTTTTTCGATGCGAGACGAAATTCGAATACTCGAGTTCGATATATGCATCTCAACAATTCGAACTAGCTTAATTCGAACTTACGGTTTATTCGAACTGCCACTTTAATTGCCCCCGTCTGCATCAAGCGCGCTAGAAAGGTCTCCGTTAATTCGAACTCCGCGTAACTGCGAACGAACTTTCAATACACTGAACATACACAGTTAAAATTAGACGTTTCTTCTACTATTCCTACTGCGGAAAGTCTCTTTCGACTATGGTCACTGACTGATTTTTCATTTCAAGCATAATGCCTGACCACTGACCAGAAGGGTGAGATTAATTTTGAGGAAATGAAAGGCGCAGTAACTGTCTCACTTCTCGGTGGACACCTCAACGACGCCGCGAGGGAAGCAAGGTAGGAGTGAAAGACTGAGAGAAAGGGGTGCCGTGGCAAACTTCCGTATACATGCACTGCGCAGAAGCCAAGCGTGCAAACTCTAAACAGCGCGAAAGACGGAACAAAGGAAAACAAAACAAGCGCTGACTGACAAAGTTGTCAGTCAGCGCTTGTTTTGCCTCCTTCGTTTGTCCCGTCTTTCGCGCTGTTTTGAGCATGAACCTTCACCAACAAGCCCAGATCGCCACACTTGTGCGTGTGTGCAAGGCGATGATTTCCGGAATTTATTTCGCTGCTATCCCATGCTTGCAACCACACAACAGGTCTCCAAGCTGCTGCTACCCACGTAACGCGCGCTATGCGGAACTCTTGCCTTCGAGCGCCTTTCGGCTCTGACCGAATACGGGGGGAAAAAAAAGAAAAATGGGGGCAGGGACCTGAGGAGGGGGCGGGGAGGAACATACAAAGGGGACGATGCAGCAAACGCGATCGGAATTCGGGGCGTCCTTGCGTCGGGAGCGTGAGAAACAACCGCTCCACAAAAGGGATGAAAGCGGCCGCGCACACGACGGCCGACTCCCGCTCCCCTCTCCCGCCGAGCAACAACAAAGCTACGCATCACTCGCCTCCCTGTTTCCCCTCGTCGATCGCTTTGCTCCCTCCCTCCCCCTTTTTTTTTCGATCGAGACGTTGGCCGATCCACCGAACACCGCCAGCACGACCCCTCGTCAAGTGGGAGGGGGGGTGATGGAGGTCTGTTTTCGGCACTGACATATATTATGGCAGGCGGGTCCGCGCTCGTAAACTAAACGAAGTTACAGCACCAACCGTGGCACACATGCGACCTCTGCTGCGGGTGGGGCCCGCGACCGCTGTTCAGTTCGAAAGACTAGACGAGCGACTTCCGTGGCCCCGACATAGGAACGAAAGCAACAATTAGGCTTTCTGCTGCCCGCGCCATCTCTCGGCTGCGAGCCTTAACACAAGGCGGCGATCACCGCATCTTTCCTCCAGAAACAGCTACCAATTTAACCCGCGCGGCGGTCTTGAGTATGAGGCTAACTGGGTTCCACGGATGGCCCCTGGATTTCAAGCGAAGACGGTGCGGTGCGGTCAAACGTCGCATAGGCGACGTGCTGGAAGAACTTTGCACAGACGTTTCAGGCTTGGAGGGCGAAGCTGCTGCCCGCTCTGGCCAATTGAGAAAGGCACTAGATGGCGACGATTCCTTTGCAGAATACTGCTAGGAGTCTCAACCACGTACGATCGAGGTCGCTGGGCAGGGCCGAAGACCCGACCGCTGCAGCCAATCTCCTTGACCCAACACGTACTCGTCCCGCAGTTTCAGAGGACTCGGAGGGCTTACGCTGTGACCTGTTGCACACTGGTTGTAGCATCCTGTGCCTTGAACTCCCCGTGACCTGGAAATGCCAGAAGTCGTTTTGGCAATTCCGGAAGGAGAGTCTGCAGCTTTCGTCCAATCAGTAATAGTGCTGGAGAGACGCCCGAAACGCCAGGTGTGTCTCGGTAAGTGAAAGAGCCATAATACGGATCGAAGCTTTTCTCAAGCAGGTCCTTCACGGTTCGCACCATGCGTTCAGCCTCTCCGTTACTCTGGGAGTACCGATGGAGGCTTTCCTCATGGCGGAATCTTGAAGATCGAGCGAACCAAGGAACGGCGAGCCTCCGTGCCCGCTACACCCGCCAGCTAAGGCTACTGAATGTTACGTACAGTACAACAGGCAGTACCTTTCCTCATTACTTGTGGGCTTCGAGTGGCCCTTTCCGGACAGTGAAGTGACCACGTACGCTTCGGGCACGTAGAACCTAACCCGCCCGCCTCGATACTGGCGAAAGAGAAGCTGTCGCCCTGTGCTCGAAGGTTCCATTCCATAGAGAGCACATTAAGTGACACGAGGCGGCTACGTACGGCGGGACGCACATCGGTGTGGACAACAAATGCCCAACGCGTCTGATTAGTGCGTTCACTAACACTGACGTCGAGGTGATTTTTACAGCGATAGCTGTTGGTGGGACGTCAGCAGGCGCAACCTCGTTGTCGTCTGGTAAAACTGAAGCCGTCCACGACAGCGCGCGCAGCAGCAGCAGCAGCTGCTGCTCGTGAGCACGCCGACGCTCCGTCGCTCGCTACTAAAGCACAGAGGATGGGTCGGCCGAAGCACTGCACGAAACAAGAGCATCACGAACGTCGCCGCGAACGTGACTGCAGGCATCGCCTACGTCAATAATGTCCGGAGTTGCGCAGGGGGAGCCTGATGTACAGCTCACGATGCCGGGATGAGATAACGGCGCCCGGCACAGTTATGAGACAGGCGACCTACGGCGGGACAGAGAGTCAGTCCTTCGCGAACCCGCTCAGCTTTGCGTGCGTTCGGTCAGCTGGTACCAGCTGGAACCGAAATAAGCAGCATCTTCGATAGTCGCCTGGTAATCAACGTTTTCCCTCATCGTCGCCGGCGCATGGCAATGCGTTTGCCACGCGGGGAGAAAGCAACCACGGGTGTGACCACTACGAGACGTGAGTAGATTGGGTTCGCAATGGAAACGACCGGCCCCATGAACCGTGACCCACATGGCCACGACTCCCATGACCTCCACTATGCGCCGAGCATAACTATAGTGCGCGCACGATGGGGCTCCCGAGGATGTACGCTGATATGCATGACATATGTCAACCGTATACTTCAAACTTAGAGCAGACAGCTCGGCTAGGTGGCTGCTTGGAACACCACCAGGCAGAACAAGGGCGAAAGCACGAGGAGCTGCGGCAATATGTCCACTCTCACAGTTTTATCCTCGTTTTTTAGCACTCACATTCCGAACACGCAGTAACCAAGGTTACCTACCGGTAGCTCCCTTCCGGCTTTTTCTGACACTACAAGCAAAACTGTATAAGGAGGGTGCACATATGAAGAAAATCAGCCACAGCTGACTCCTTAATTAACTGCACGTTCTTGCGGACGCGAGAGTTGCATGCGCGTGGGTGCGGCACAACTCGGCCGCTTTGGCTTCCCGGCTCACATTCTGACGTCTGCCGCGGCGTTTGCAGTGCAAATCAGGCTGCGGCAACGTGCAGAGAACATAAGACGCGCAATCGCTGCCCGCGTCAACACGTCGCTCTCACTGCACGCCGCAGTGCGTTACGTTCGTCAAAAATTAATGACCCGAAAAAGCACACAGCACGTAAATGCACGTTCGGCGGCTGTCTTCACGAAAGAGGGCAGCACCCTCGCGTAGCTGCGAGCCAAGAAGGAGCCGAAAACACTACATAAGTCCCTCAAAAAGCCATCTCTCGCCATCGGCCTTATCATGCGCTGAATACACCGGTTCTCGTCCCATCACCGAAGCCAAGCAGCATTGGGCTCGGTCAGCACTTGGGAGGGAGACCACCTGGGAACACCGAGTGCTGATGGCATTATTTCGCATTTCTTAAAAGCGAGAGCTTTACCGCTACCCTCCGTAATTTCTTCGCCGTGTGCACGCGTTTGACCTTGAACCGAGGAGAAACCACGTGACAACGATGACGTCACTCAGCCGCCGCCGCCGAAACCGAGCGCTAGCCGTCGGCGTTCAATGTGTTCATTGGTGTTGGCGTTGAAAACAAGCGTCATATTTGTAAACAAATGTGGCGCTGCGGTCGGCAGCGACGCGGGGTGTAGGCAAAACGCAGCACGCCTACACTGCGCCAAGCGACGCTGGCTTAGAAACCAACAGGTGTACGCGAATATTTCAAAGCGTGCGCGTCGCTTGTGGTTAGAAACATTTTTGCTGATGCTCGGAGAGAGTAGTTCTGCACCACTTTTTCAGCCTGTTCGCCAGCAGGAATTAGTAGGCGGAGCGGTGCATCGGGTGCTTCTCCGCTCCTAGCTGGCGACAAGTAAGAGCGCAGCGCTACGGCGGGTGAAAGCGCGAGGTATGGGGAGGAACTAATTGTCCACAGTTGTCAACTTATGGGCCGATAAAGCATACCCGATTGCTAGTGCAAGATAGGACGACGTGATGCACTACGCGAAGCAGCTTTCTCACGCGACGAACCTTGTAATGTGCTTCCTATTTTCACCGAGCCGCTTCACTCCGGAGACCTTGGAAATTAACACTATAGCTGCTTTGAATAAGGCAAATACGATCCGAGGGCTCCACGAGCGCATGCATAGACGTTTTCCTCGAGCTCCAAACGAAATTTAAGCTCACTCCGCTAAGCTACAAAATTTTGCTTCTTATTTTGGATTATATTCATGTGTGCGCATTCCGCTTGATCGGAGTGGCTTTTGGCGTGAAATTTGCTCTGTTCGCCAGGTTCTGACCGACCTGCAATGCAAAAATTTAAATAATTTGGGAAATAACACTGCGCGACTTTGTCGAGATCCTAGCATCGTTGAACCGGTGTTGAAACGACACACTTGTTGGAATTCGCGAAAATGAAAACAGAGAAAAAAACCGCCGTGCGTGCTACTACCCGAGTTCGGTGCTTCTTCAAGCGCGGCACGATGTGAACGCTGAGGCGACTGGCGGCAGCTTTGTCTTTTTTTTTTTTTGCGGGAAGTGATCGATGCTGGGAACGTTGTCCAGGTGATAAGCGTCTGAAAATGGCCCCCTGCGTTCAACTTCCCAAGTACACGGAATATCGCGCCTAAACTTATGCTGAGAGCACGACAGAATGAAAACGATCGAGTTGCAGGCGTTACTTTATTTTTGCACAGCTCACCACGCGACCGAACAACAACGATGCGAAGTCATGCAGAGACACGAACGATTCTATGGTCTGAGTCCTCGGAATGTTGGGCTACGGAATGTTCCTGTCGCCGAACATTCCGAGGACTCGGACCATAGAATCAACTTCGAAGAAACCAGCATCCTCGCAACCGAAACAAATTACCACAAATGGCTCCTTCTGGAATCCTGGCACACCCAAACCACCCGGAACAACATCAACCGCACAAAAGGAAACCTGCCCCCAGTATATGCCCAGGGACTTCGCTCTGCAACTCAACGAAAAAAAGTCGCCATTGACCGCCTCCCCACAGTGCGACAGCGTGACTAACAGCCTTAACCCCCCCCCCCTTCCTCCTCCCCCCCCACGCTTTTGGCATCACAGCTTTCGTTCTTTTGACCCCCTCCTCCCCTTCATACTTAAAGAGGCTAGCTACTGCCCTCAGTCACCCCTGATGAAGGAGCCGAGTCGGCTTCGAAACGATGGGTTAAAATTAAACTTTTTGGTTGCAGATGTGCAGCTTACTATATGTCTTCAAACCCAACCAGACAGGCAAATCTGTCGAAATGTTTAGCCTTCGACCAACCTCTCGCGATCAACCATTAGTTTACTGCCACCTGCTAAGGTGGCACGGGTGGGCGCACTACCTGTCCAGTGTGCGGAACGCACTCAACGTTACAGACGTCAAGCCGCGTCTACTAGCCCCGTACACCGCAGCTTACGCTCTATATCCACGTTCAGCAGTAGTTAACCGCAGCTAATTTTTTTTCTTCGCCGCGGATGCGGTAGTCACAGGCCTCAGGCTGCCTGGGGCCAGTCGCGACTAATCCATCCGCAGCGACGTCATTTTTATTCAATATTAAATTCTCAAACGGGGCCGAACATTTGCTCAAATTATGCAATGGGAGCCTTTTCGTACATTTAATGTCGACAGGACCCCGGCAAAAGTTCGAATAAACCAAGAGTTCGAAACATGTGAGCTCGAATCAGGAGTGCATGAAGCAATTAGAACTATTTTTGTTATTTATGCATGAAATGAAGCCAAATTTGGTGCAGACAAGTAACTTTGAATTCAGATTTCAAAGCAGCAGATAATTTTTAGCTAGTTGTCATACTTGCTGAGTGATTAACCAATAATTAAAAATAAATCCTACAAGTTTTTGATGTGCAGCATGTTCACAAAGCCCAGCGTGTGCAAAATGCCACTAGTGCTTTCTTTTAGATGCCTAGTAAAAAAAAAAGTTCAACCTTCAAAAACTATTATTTGAAGATATTGGAAAATTGAGAGCTTTAATGCACTCTTCAGTATATTAGCACTCGTGCGCAAAAAGCAGAATAATTCTACTGTTATCCATTACAAAATGCTGAACGAATGAGTGATAGCAACTGCAGAAAAAGTGAAAGTAGAGAAAATCAACATTAAGAGTTTATTTTACCACATTTCGCGGCAAAAGCAGCCCCAAATGCTCGAAAGGACGAAAAAAAAGATGCAAAAGACCTGAAATTTTCACCGAACTGGCCATTTTATTTGCCGTGCTCAAGGGTGCCAGGAAGAGGAGTGGGGAGATCTCAACCCAGTTACGATTCCACTGCAGGCCTGCTCGCTTTCTATATTACAGCATCATTAATTCCGTTCCGTAGCACTGCCAAAGCTAGAGCAGCACACCGTTGCACAGCGAAGCACTGTGGAAGCTACGGTGAGGAGGACGATTAAAGAAGGGGTGAAAGGAGCGGAGTTTTAAAGCACTGACAGCGAGGACAGTAGCGACAGATGACACTGATGATTTACGCCATAAGAGCAAATGCTGTCAATTTCTAACTCCCATTTATTGCTGAGGTTTTTTGCGTGCTGCCACAACAAAAGAGTCAGCCATGCCCCGCTATTTGTTTGTCTCAGGGAAGAATGATGGCCATATGGGACCATATTTTTTCCCTGTGCTCACCACATAAGGCTATGGGCTCCAGCAACTAAGTTTGCACTTAAGCACAGGCTTGTGGCCATAGTGAGTTAGCTAATACAAGTCCACTTGTCTTCATCTCCTCACCCTTTTCTTTTTTAATGTCCACAATGATTACAATATTCATAATAGTTTATATTTTTCTCTATTCCTACAATACCTGCAGTGCCACTAGGGCATTACAGGGGGGTACCTTTTATTTCCTAGTGCTGAATCGAGTGAGCTCACCGAACCATATATACTTCAGGAGAACCATACGTAAATGACACCTATAACAGCATGAGCAATAGCCTGTGAAAGGAAGCAGATAAAAAAAGTGACTTTCCTATTACACAGGTTTCAAATCCTGCATTTTGTCTACAGTACAGCCTTTAACAAGTTGAAATCATTTAATAAGGAGAATGATGGTGCTGTTTCTTTCAGCACTGTTTTTCCTTTTCTTGGAACATAGCTCGCATAAAAAATTCGAACTCACCCAGAGGAAAAGTGGCAGTACCAAAGATGCAAGACACAGCACTTGATTAGCACATAATGGGAACATGCCACAAGAATGACTTCACAAAGTACTTACACGATGAAATATTTTGGCAGAGTGTAAAAGAAAAAGGTATCAGTAAAGTATCAAAATACATGCACCTTAAAGCTGCTCTCCCAGGAGTAGAGCAGCTGTGGAGTGGAGACTTTTTCCAGAATACGCATCAAGATCAATATAGTCGTCAGTGTCAAAATATGAAGAATGCTGCCACATTATTCTTGCACGGTATCTGCTGCACATTGTAGCATGCTAATAGCTGTGGAGTCCAATGCACACATAACAAATCAGAGTTCCTAATATTTAGGAAGGAGACTTGGACCCTGTTGTAGCATTTGTGGAGGAAGCGCAAATTCAAGAGGTGCCACTTGCGAAAATCTTAGGTCCGTTAATAGATGCCAAAGGCAACAATGTGGAAGTGATTAGGTGAATAAAGGCAACAATTGAGGAAGTGGCAAGAATGATTACTAGGGTATCAAAATACAAGCACGGACTTAAAGAAAAAGATACCATAAAGCTAATACAGGCTTTTATTGTGAGCAGGATAGCTTACAGAGCATTATCTAAAATGGAAGAAAAATGAGAAGAACAAGCTGGACATCATAATATGCAAAGTATATAAAAGAGCACTTCGTATCCCGGTCAACGCAGGAACAGAAAGATTAATGCACATGGGCATTCACAATACTATAGATGAGATTATTGAAGGCCATTAGATATCGCAGAGGACACGGCTGTCAGGAAGCAGGACAGGAAGGGATGCACTCGACAGACTAGGGCTCCTATGCATTTGGTCTGCGGAGAACAGAAAGGACTTGGGAGAGTTTAGAAGCAAGATCGAGGTGTAGCCCATTCCGAGAAATATGCACCCCAAGTATCATAAGAAAAGAAGGAAGGCTAGGGCGAATGACATCAGGAGAACATGGGGTGTGATGGAACAGCCCATTTACTTGGACATGGCAGGACCGGTCAATGGGATATCAACGACAGCATGCATGGATGCACAAGGGAAATTAGTCAATAGGGCATCAATTCGATGCCAGAGAATCAACTAGGCTGAGGAAGCGGCGATGGTTTCCAAGAATGTCGCGTGTGTAATTACGGACTCCTAGACTGCATGTTGTTACAATGCAAGAGGAAGGATTGGTAAACATGCAAACAGAATGCTCAGAGCTAAAGATACAGACTTTAAATCCAGTCATATGGACTCCAGGACACTGCTATGATGTTGGAAACGAAGGCACTCATGCAGTGGCCCACGTGCTATTACCCCAGGTCCCCCAACATTTGCAGGAACATAATTATTCTGAACCACTATTAAGCTACAGGGATTTACTCCAACATATGAGATTAATGAGGAAAGTATATGCCGAACCACACAAAAATCTAAACAGGGAACAAGGGGTCATTTTAAGGAAATTGCAATCGAATACTTATATAAATCCTGTCAAATTCAGCTATGTTACCCAATTCGTACAATCCACACTGTGCCTTCTGCAGTGATGTGGCTAATTTAAACCACATCATATGGGCATGCCAGAAAAACCCAGGTATACCAAGAATCAATAACCCAACAACTGAGGACAGGGAGGCAGCGCTGGCCAGCTTACATTTGGACGACCAGCTTTCGCTGGTGAACCGGGAAGAGTGGCGGCAAAAGCCAATGGGCTTCTGGAATGAGGGCCCATCCTAACATTCTACGCCCCATTCAACGTTTTTTTCACTCTCTTTCCCTGCCACATTATGTGTTCCTATGTTTTAAAAACTTCCTGGAATTCTAGTGCACTTATCCTTCCTGACTCTTCGCTCGTTCCAACAGAAAGTTGCCAAGTAAATGAAAGCAACTTGCAAAGATTTAAGAGATGGGATATTTCTGAAAGATCACGTGGAAACAGGCTGCTGGGAGAGCACATCACTAGATGGCATTCATTCTCCTTTCTAGCAGATGAAGACAATAATTTCATTTTACTGATGCAAAGGTGGCTTGGCCACAGATTTCCATGGCTAACATGCTTGGTCTGCATGAGGTCGAGTCAAAGACCCGTTTCCCGCACATTTCAACCCACAGAAGCCAAGCACCAGGGCAGGTCAGGCCAGGGAAGAAGCCGAGCATCAGGCTAACACCCCCCTTGGTAAACCGGTCGGTATGCCGCGGCACTGGGGATTTAACCTCGCACCTCCTGAATACAAGATGGATGCTCAAAGGGCACCGCTGCAGCATCCCTTTCTATGTTCAGCCTCTGCTATGTACTCTTAAAGGGAAGCTGAAATGGTTTTCTGAGAATTCGAGGTTATTCAAGAATTGGAATCTACAGAGCTTCTAGGTAAAGCATGCAAAGCATTTTTGCACTAGCATATAAAATGGTGGCATAATCATCAATTAATACCGCTACGATGTTCAAGCTTCCCCTTACTGTGTTAGGGAAATGCAAGGAAACTCACTGTGATGTCATTACTGCCGAAACTTCAGACGTCCGCTGCCTTCGCGTGCATGCTGTTGTGCGTCGTCCGATACCGCGAAACAATGCTTTGTGAGATTCACCTTCAATGACGTCGGTTTTTTTTCCATGAATCAACTGTTTATTCGCTGGAAACGCAGTGCTGTCGTATGCGACGTCATTAATAGGGGCTCTGCTCGTCGCTGTGCACTGCAGAGAAGCCTCAACGCTGAAGCCGCATTATTCGACAATTACATTGCCATTTCAAACGCTAGGGCAAAACGATTTCACAGGGCTTACCTGCATGTTTCCCTCATTCGGCCCTTTAAACTCAGCGAATTCTGAAATCTCTTCAGTTGCCCTTTAACGTGAAGGAGAAGCAACCTCCATTTCATAGGATCAGCATGGACACAACAAATGGAGTTGTGTACGTTAGCTGAAATACTGATGACAAGGTAACCACAACATCCAGTTGTGCGGATGGTTTCGAGTGTTCACTATGAAGCAGCATCCCCACAGGCAACAAGAAAACAAAATTACAAGGCTTGCCAATCGAATTCTGAGCAGACAGCCTTGAAAGGCAGATGAAATTGCCACTAACAAAATATGGCTTAGCATGCTTGCACTACCACTAGACTCCCTGCACACACACAGGCGCCTTTGGTTTGGTTTATAGGATTTATCGTCCCAAAGCGACTCAGGCTATGAGGGAAGTCGTAGTGAAGGGCTCCGGAAATTTCGACCACCTGGGGTTCTTTAACGTGCACTGACATCGCACAGTAATTTCGCCTCCATCGAAATTCGACCGCCGCGGCCGGGATCGAACCCGCGTCTTTCGGGCCAGCAGCCGAGCGCCGTAACCACTCAGCCACCGCGGCGGCTACACCAAAACCTTCGGACGCAATGTGTTTGCTTTACAGAGCAGGCTCTACTACAACACGGTTACTTTACTCTGCTTGCTCCAGTATTTTTGCCTCAAACCCCCGTGAAAACGACACGACACCAGCTCCAATGGGAGCGGCACAGTTTCAGCCAGTAGGCACACAGACTTCTCCCTCCCGTGTCCCTCACGCCGCAGTCTTCCTCTTTTTGTACGCGCTCCCATCTTTCTAGCCGCCGCCATCCTCTCCCTCCTTTATCGGCCACCCTCCCAACCCAAGCAGCCGCTGCCGCCCCCACCACAACAAGCTCGCCTCCGCCGGGTAACCCAGGATGAGGGGACAACAACAAAAAGTCGGGGGTCCGACCGTGGGCACCGTTTTGGGGCCCAGAATTCTCTCGCCGTCGCCTGTACAGCGCCCCGAACGCTCCGTGAACCGCGCGCAGTGACTCTCAGGTGTTTAACAGTGCGCCGTGCTCCTATCATTTCCTGCATTTTCCTCCTCTTTCTTTGGCGGGCTTTGAAAGCAAATGCAGGTGCTTCTTTTTCAAGCGCCCAGCAAGTGTCGACCGGACAAATCTGCTTGCACTTAAAGCAACAGCAGTCTTACATGCACAGGCCAAACGGCAATATGACATGAACGCGTACTAGAATCATATATAACGAACACTTCGCGCTGGAAATTCAGGCTGTACACGAAAAGCGCACTGCTTACGCTACATCGCGCACTAGGTCCTTAGCAGTTCCTTCGAGAACCAAGCTCACAAACTACCCGTCGAAAAACCAGTTCCCTACGATGCGCAGTTCACTGACACGCCAGTAACGGTTCTTTCCCCCAACGACCCGCTATGTGAGACGTCTTGGCGAGAAAGGCGCGGCACGCCTTTTTAGCTCGCACTTCGCCCCACCGTCGCACACACACAAAAAAAACACACACCCTAAATTCTAACATACACTGAGTTTGGAGCATGGGCGGCATGCGCTGAAACGCACGTGCCAAAATTTATACTAAGTTCTTTGTCAGCGCATAGACTGTTACTATCATGTTTAAGGCACGGAATGAGGAGGACCACTGGCGATAAGCTGCACTTAGGCGATGCCAGAACCGCCTTCCAACAGCAATGACAAAGAACGTGACCGAAAGGACCAATGGCTGAAGAAACGGGCGAACAACGCTGCCTTCGCAACAAGGAAGCCTAAACGCATGCCCACATGAGAACATTGTTTCCCCAAACCGGCGGAGAACCACATATACAAACAGTTCCAATATCAGGGCCGCGAAGTGCTTAGACATGTGCCATCACTGCCCAGCGGTGTGCCGAGCAGCGCTCAGTACCATGGCGATTTCTGCGGAGCGAACCCTCCTCGCATCTTTCACTGCGGAGAAAGTGGCGCCGCACTGCAAGACGCGCCGGTCGTAATGTTCCCCTTTGTCAACCGCTGCGCTAGATCACCTCAGTCCACATGGGGCACAACGCTCGAGAAACAAATGAGAAGAAACCGGGGAAGCTTACTTGTCCGGAGGATGGGACGAAGATCCAAGTTTCTCGGCGAGGGAACCGGGAGGCGAAGACACTCGCAGGGGAAAATGAAAGGTAGAAATTCAGCAATGCAGCGCACACCCTCGCGATCACCTCAACGAAGAAACGAACGTCAGTTTCGCGTCGCTGCGTCTCTTCTATGCTACTGGCCCCCAACGCGCTTACTACCAGCACCTCGGCCCGAGAACTCGGCGTTGCACGGTCGGGCGTCTGGATTTTCAAACGGAGTCCGGCCTACCGGGTTTCGGTAACGTCATTTTTGCGTCGGGGGGTCATCTCCCAAATATCCGAAACGTCGCGCATCCTGCGGCAGCCGTTCTCCTCTCCACTGCGTTTCTTTTTTTCTCTCTCTCTCTTTTCTTTCTCGCGGGCTTTTTCTACATGGCTCCTCTCGTGGAAGAAGGAAAGCATGATGGAAAGTGAAGGCTCCTTCCTCTTCTCTAATTCTTCTTTCTTCAACTCCTCTTTCTTTCTCCTCCTCTCCGCTCCCACCGCACGTTACTTGTTTTGTATTAAATTGTTGAGAGGACGCCACCAAAGGCATAATATTATTATGGCGTACCTTGTAAGGTTGAAGCGTAGCCAGCAAAGTAAACAACATCTTTACAAATAAGGTAAACTTATTTCGCTATATATTAATTTGGAAAATAGTTTACTAATTTGGTTCGGTTATTTGGTAGGTGAAAATCGGTGTGGGTGATAGGACATAAGTGGATGCCACTCAATGCCATGCAGAAAAGAAATAACATGTTCTTCCGCCATGCTCAATGTCATTCTTTGCCGTCATTTTTACCATGTTTACAGCCATTACGCGGTTGTCTTACGAAGCAATAATAATGTAACGAAAGCTTAGCAGCTATCATCAGCAACATACTTCGCACGTGACAACGCTAAAGCTAGTGCAAAATGGCGGCTCTCTAGTCACGAAGGTTGAAATGTGGTCTTGAGGTAATGATGTTCACGTTCGCGTTAGCGTCGTTACAAAACTACGCGACAGCTTTTGGATAGACGGCACAAGCAAAGGTAAGACACTGGAATCGAAACCATCGTGTTTGAGAAGAGGGAGGAAAACGGCGGTTATCCCGCGGTTCTCGTTGGCGGACTCCTTCCTTGCAGAGCGTTCTGTCGCGTCTGTTCAAATGTGCGAATAACACGTGGAAGCTTGTTATACAGAGAAACTCGTATGCGCGTGGTTTGTGGAGCGCAGGATTTCTATCCATATGTTCTTGGCTCGTATGAGTGGACATCAAATATGTGGGCAGCCTGTCTCCGCCGATGGCCATGACGGCGTTCGCCGGTAGCGCGTTTTGTTTCTACCACATACCGCCTTGAAAGCCTTACGTGCATATCCTGCCCATTTTAATCGCTGAAAACAGTATAGTGCGCGTTGCTAGACGTGACAATAAAAGCTTCGATAAAGTTGACCGTTAAACCCCAACACGGTAGCGCGTCTTGAATTCTGGCGCGCCTGAACGCCGGCGCAGTGCGTCTTCCAAGCTGCCTCCTTCGCCTCGGCGATTTCCCACCTGCAGTCGCGGCTTACTAGCTTCGCTTGGTGTTCTCCCGGCTTTGCATGCCAGGGCGATGCGATTGTTGCTCTGGGGGAGGCGGGACGTGTGGTTTAGTTCTTGTAAACACTGCAATAACGTTTTGAGGCCACTCGGTGTTTTGCCGGACGCTCGGGTATTTGCGATGCCGAAGTCTTCACGAACGAATTTCCACTCCAGTGAGTTGAACTGGTTTGAATCATTTGTACCGGTATACAGGGCTAGGTCGACTTTCGCTTTTGTTTTATCCGAAATGTAACTAGTTGTGCTGGGAGGACTCGGTTTGCACTGCGCGGTATAGCGTGCGAGCGATTTACATTTGAGCATCTTCAGAGTTTACTGGCCCCACTAAGAAGTACCGAATGCGAAAGTAGTCCTGCGACAGTCTGAAGCATCAACAGTGGTATCGCTTCCGAGAGGCCGTCGTAAGGGGATAAGGAGAGACTGGATTTTTCTCCGACACAGCCGCTCCTCAGTGCCAAGAGCTCGATAAAAGCCCAAGACGTTCATGTGTCTGAGCTTTTGCTCTGCGCACGTCGTCGTAACGGGAAAGGGGGGAGGTGTGTCGTATACACTGGTGTTTAAATTGTAGTTTTACTGCACAGTGTGACGCAGTTCATACGTCACGTTTCGTGCCCACATGAGGTTGTTTGTTTATTATTAATTTAGTACTGCGATCTCGTAAAGGGCTGGTGAAAGCAGTTGAGCACGTTGAAAGAGGGGAGTCTGCAACATTCATTCCCACTGGCAATTTGCATGCTGGGTGGCTTTGCGTCAGTGCATGGGCAGCCCAGAGTGGAGACTGTGTGACCTACGCATGAAACCAGGCCTTTTTAGCGCATTTGTTTCAGAACTCCGTTTTGCACCCTTACGCACCCTTATGCATGTCCTCTTTTTCAGCAACATGCCGTTGTCATTGGTGCCCCCCGAGAGGGTCTCAGAGCTGGTGCCCCTCTGGCCGGCCATCGTTGACAGCACATTGCCAGGGCAGCTGGAGCATACTTTCACAGGATGCATCGGCCCATGTGAGAGCAGGTTTTATTATTTTTTTTCCCCATTTTAGAAATGAGGGTTGTAGAACTTACCTTTAGAATATAGGGCTTATGCCATCAGTGCGGACGTTTGAACGAGCTTGCTAACCTCGCTTACTTTGTTGCACGACCAAGAGTAACCTGGTGAAGGTCAAAAAGAGCAGGAAAGAATCCATGTAAAAAGCCTCTAATGTCATTCTTCTGTAAACTTATGCTTGTCGCAAAGGCGAGTCTTTTGCAATGTGTCTGTAGGGGTCGATTCGTTATGTATGCAGCGTCGGAGCACTTTATTTATTGGCAGTGAGAGGTAGAAGCTTTGAAGGCAGTGGATGGGACATGATTGTATGTCCAAAGCAAATTGGAAGCCATAGTACATGTTCAGTGAACTGTTATAAACTGAGTACACGGGTGAAAGCAGGGCTTCATTCTTCAATTTGAGGGGGCACTTAAGCTCCGCCTTGAGGGTATAACGCGATATCTATAGTGGGTTAATGCCCATGCCCATATATGCAGAATTGGTCATTCTCTGCTTAACAATCATAGATGGTGGCGAGTCCTCGTACCACCAGCAGCACAGCGGCGCAGCGGTTAAGCGATGCGCCTCTGCATTGGCAGGTGGCTGTTTCTATCATAGCCACCGGTTAGGATTGTGCATCTAATGTTGCTCTTCCCGAGCAACCTCTGGCGCAGCTGCCGCGACGCTCCTCCAAACTTACCCAAACTTACCCAAGTAAGTTCGGATAGTAACAAGGATTGCTAGGTAACGGCACAAGATCGTACATACTGTGACAAGACTCTTGGTTGGTGTTGGTAAGCATATGAGGGCACTAAAAATCAGTTTAGTGTGTGTGTTGGCATTGTGTATGCCTGTCTCCTCACCTTTGTTTGCGGCAAGCGCAGGTGGCACAAGGGTGACGCTGTGTGGGGGCTCATGGATTCGGGGCTACCAGGCGGCTACCGGCCAACTTTACTCCGAGCTGTATTTCGGCCGACAGCAGGAGCAGCCATTGGCAGGGCCCTTCGTGGAAATTGTGCGTGGCCACACCGTCTACCTCGTGGTGGCGCTCCAAGGGGGCTCGAGAGGGTCCTTGCTGTGTGTCTGCCAGCCGTTCGACGGCAACATTGTGCGTGCCATTCAGCTGCCAGCACCGGTAAGTGGATCTGCGGCGCCTTTGCAGAGGGGTCTTGCCTGTCACGGTTCTAAGCTGTCTGACCTGTCGGCAAAACTGTCGCAAGCAATCGTGCGCAGCATCGCATACTTGTGCGTACATGTTTGGCCATTAATCCTGATTCTATAGGAAGGCCAGCTGTGCTATTGAAAGTGCAAACTGTCTTTGGCAGCTGTTTTTGGTGAAGCCTAATGAGATATGCAGTCATATGTGGATGTGGGGAAAAAAAATTGACCGCTTATTTGGAAAATTTTCGTTGAAGCAGAACCCCACTCTGAAGATTTTTCGTTGTAGTGGGAAATAATTGTGTTGCCTTGTGTGGTTTACTGATGGGGAATCGGAAATACTTCGTTCTGGCGGAAATTTTGCTGTCGTGGTGTTCATTGTAGCAGGGTTTGGCTGTAAAAGTGATAGCCTTTGTTTTGTTCGCTGATACCTTGTTTACAGTTGTTTGGACAACAATTGCATTCAGTGAAAGAATGTCTAATGTCATGGTGTGCCTTAATGCTCTCATGACAAAGGAGCTTAGTGAGCGATGTTACGATACGGTGTAAGGAGGCGAGATACCTGCTTGCTGGTGGCAGTGGTCGATTATCGGAGGGTAAGGTGCAGGGCTCTGCTGGCAGAATACAACAAGACTGCATGCAAAATATACACGAAAGCAGCAGTCCGGTCTGCATCCCTTCCTTGCTCCCCTGCAATGACTGAAGACTAAGCGCTGGTTGGGGAAAGCCACTCCAGACGTAGCATTCATGAGGATATGTAACCGGCTTAGCTCTCACATATTGGTATCGGCTTACTGCCAGCTCCGTGATGGGTTGAGAGGTTGTCGCGAACCAAAGGTGCTAAAACGAAATTATACCGATGCCCCAAGTGCGAGCTGCCCTGTGGGGCGGTGCGATTTTGTGTGCCTGCTTTGGTTCAGATATTTCTATCGTACGCTTTTTTCTTGTCCTCTTTGTCCTAAGATGCACAGTTTTGTAGGTTCAAACGAAAACTGTGAATGATTACGCTGTTACCACGAAACAGCTGCAGCAGCCCACGTGAGCCGCAACTTCGCCCTTTGTGCTATCCCCCACAAGCAGTGCTGCTTGAATGTACGCAGTGTTTTTTATCGTAGTGAGTTTCAAATGAGAGGATCGCTGCCAGTCAAATTCAAGGCAACTTTCGGTGGCCACGTGGTGCTAACTTCATTTTCTGACCTGCGAGTGTACTGCGGTGGCCCTTGATGACTGTCAGCACGTTGATTTTATGCAAGGCATAGCATTACCGCACAAGGGCTTTTGCCACATGCTGGCAGTCGATTCTTTTGCAGACTCGAGCCAAGGGCAAGATAACTACCGTCTCGAAATGTGATGTTTCACCGTGAGTTCAGGTGAACAGGAAATTCATAACTTCTGGATGGTATAGGAGGTTTGAATATAGTTAAAACGTGATGCGTATCGAATAGCGTCTACTATTCGTAAATTATTCAAAGTTTCAAATATTCGCACACCCCTATGTTCTGGTAACAGTATTAGACCTCTTATGATAGGCGGTGGCTAGCTGCAAAGCATCGGCCATCGTAGCTTCAATGCGAAGCAGGCTAGGCCAGCAGTTGGTCTCTTGCCAGTGCATCAGCAGATGGTGGGCCACTTAAGGGAGCACACCGCTACCATGGGTGCACTGTGTTCTTGTGTCTAGGGCACATATAAGCTTATATATCGCCGTATTTTGTAAATTTGTTTTGCATAGCTACCAGCTGGCAAGCGCTTGAGTGATGACAAATAACTGCCGTTTCTCTGAACGCAGGCCACCCACCTTGCTCTAGTGAGCAACGAGGGCCTGGGGAGCCTGAGCGGCGGGTGCGTGGCTGTGGGCACTGCAGATCGCTGCGTGCTGCTGGTTGAAGTGTGCCTGGACAGTGACCGGCACTATTCGGATGAGGGTCGGCCTGCCGGCCTGCTGCACCTCGATAATGCATTTTGTGACAGGCAGCCGAGCTTCTCTTCGGTCCACGGCACTGGCGTTCACGGCTGTGTGCACGTGTGCAGTGCGTATACCCTTGCTTAATATTTCCTAGAGGGCGAGATTATACTGGCAGTGGTGAACGAGTCTTGGGCTTGGAATTTTATTTTTTGAAGCAGGGTTTTGTAGCTCACTGCCAGAAAACATGTCTGCTGTGTGGCTTCTGATGACATCGAAGTGCATGGCTGTTCCTGGCGTCGATACCACTGGCAGTGTTGCTGTCGCTTGCTCTGGAGTCAAGCCTGGATGCAGTACATTAAAACTCTTATTTACTTGGAATATGCTTGTCTTGACATATCGGTTATATTGCTCCATATTCTCCAATGATACCATACGTTAGTCTCTTTCTTCATTAGATTTTTTATGGCATTTTTAGATTAAGATCGCTCTGAACCAAATATTGCAGACTTACAGAAAACATTCGTGGTGCTTAAAGTTAATTTTATCTGAAGACAAAACTTGCATATGGAAACGCTAAAAATGTACTCGTGCTAATTTATTTATGCCTGGAAAAGTCTTGTTTGCTGTTCTGGGTTTTTTGGTCGTTAGAAAAGGAACCATTTTTTCAAGAAACCAACGCAGAATCATCACTCTAAATAAAAAATAAAGCGAATTTATTGTTCATATGTTTTGTTATAGGCGAGGTAAAACAAAGCGAGAGCCCAGTGGCCCATTTACGGCCAATGAATGTACTGAAAGCGGCAGTAACAACGGCAAATTCAATCCGAGGCGACGGGTTCTGCTTTGAATGGGCCCACCATTTTGGAAACAATGTTTGAACTTATGCAAGAGTCGCACATGCTACACTTGGGAAATTGCACATGTAATGCGAGCGTATGTTAAGGCCTGATATAAAATGTTTGGTGCATGCGCATTTTAAAGCACACCATCCCATGTACCCATATGCCTATTTTATACTGGCACTACATTCTGCAGCGTCAGAACATCGTCTGTGCATTCAGTGCAGCTCTGGTAGTGCTTCAAGGAAGTATTGAGGTGTAGTTATAGTTGACCTCATTGTAACCAATCTTTTCTTGTTTTTCAGGTCTGGATGACCTTGCAGACACAGATGAGACTTCCATGATGGATGGTGAGTGTTCCCTTCCCCCTTACTGGGCATGTCTGTGTGCAGTGTGTGTCCAAATATCCTTATCAGATGGGCAAATGCAACGCTGCTTTCATTGAGCGAGCCTCATTTTGTTGCCAGTCTGGCTGGTTGCATGGTTCTGTGTGACAAAAAAAAAAAAAATGCCTTCTTTCAGGGTGTGAAGGGAAGAGTGATGACTCTGTCATATTAAACATTTGAGCAACATTATATGGGACATGGGAGACGTATGATCCCACGTCATATGGGATGTGGGATTGGAGGAAGCACATGTGTGTAGTTGAGCCATCGCTGTAACACTTGCCCTGAAGGAGGGTGCAATGTCTGGGAGTTGAAGGAGTGGACAGCAAGGTTGAATGCCATTTATTCAAGTTTTGTCTGCAATCGAGAGTTGAATCAGGGGAAGCCAATGTCGTTTAATGTGTGGCTCAGGCAGATCGAAGGCGTTCTGCGTATTCTCGGTTGTGTGCCAGTTGGCACTTGGAGGCACGTTTTGCAAAGTTACCAAAAATGTTGGGTGGTAGTGCTGTGACAGTGAACAAGATTTCGAAAGCATAACTTCCTCTCAGACAGAGGTAATTCATAACGCATTCTCTGGGTTAAAAATTGGGAGGGGGGATGCTCCTCTGTCAGTGCTCTTATCACCTGAATTCTTATGACTGTCACCCAGTTTTTCACCAAACATGTTTGCAGTAATATGAACAGTATTTGGCTCTCTTTTGTGGGCCAGTCAATAATTAGACCTCTGGATAATTTGGACGTTTTATCAGCTACTTGGAAGTCCCAGTGATCTCGTACTGTATGCCCACTGAGCCTTTTTCCATTACGTAAGGTGGAAGGAGGTATCGGGAAGGCAACTGAAAATCGTTGAATTGTAGTACTCCCATGAAAGCTTGCTTGAATAAATTTTTGAGTAATTCGAACCGCGCAACTTGCTTTGTTCAGGCTCCGTTGAAGTCTGTATGTAAAACAGCTCTTTAATCACACACGAATTAGTCCCACTACCGATTATTCGAATTATGTGCCGGGGATACAACCAGCAGAGCAATACACTTGCGAGGCTGTGCCACGTCTTCAAAGGAGATGGCACAGCATCTGACTTTCACTTGGACTTCTCCTTAAGTTTCCGATGTCCCCACTATTGGCAAGGCTGTGCAATGGCTACACTGATTCATGCATGGCATGAAACCTAATCATAGTCCTTTGTCCCCCCGACCCTCATGCTTCTGCATTTCACCATACTTGTAGTCAAGAGTTTGACGAAACGTCGTCTGGTCAGGTAGAGGCATAATAAAAACATAGGGTCACTGACCAAGTCAAAATTTTAAAGAAACGTATTGACGTTTCGGAAGCCCTACGGCTTCCTTGTTCACAATGGGTGAAACCAGGCAAAAGCATGCGTTTATATCTTATTCAAAAATGCGTCGTAATGATCTTGCGTAGTCAGCAGGCAGATTTCCTTGCGTCCGATTTAGTGTACCGGGAGTGGTTTGTATCATCAAGGACTCTAGATACAGGCGTCTAGAAGTGATTCGTTCTCTGGCAAGCACACGTGCCCCGTCCCAATTGATGACATGTCCAGTCTCTTGCACGTGTTCGGCCAGAGCGTTAGCAGCACTGCGTCCTTTCGCCACGTCATTTTTGTGCTGTTGGATCCGTCTGCACCAGTTTCCGGATTCCCCGATATAATTCCGGTCGTAGTCTTCACACGGAATCTTGTACACGACCCCAGGATATCTGTCAGGGGGAAGCGGGTCTTTCACATTGACGAGCTCGTTTCTAAGCTTGCTTGTTGGAACGTGGGCAACTTGCATGCCGTACTTTCGGAATACCCGACCAAGTGCTTCACTGATATGTGGCATGTAGGGGATGGATGCGCGTTTTGGCTTAGAAGCATTGGCGACGTCAGAAGGTGGCGGTCGCTCCAGTAGTTTCTTTTTTGTGTTTGCCACAAAACTTCTTGGATAGCCATTTCTCGCCAAATCCCTTTCAACAGTCTTTAGCTCCCTTCAGGGACTGCTCGTTCGAGCACGTGTTTATTGCTCTTTCGACTAAAGAGCAGACGACAGAGCGCTTGTGTGCCATCGGGTGGACAGAATAAAAGTCAAGATAACGGCCTGTGTGTGTAGGCTTTCTGTACACGGTGAAATCCAGGCTTGTGGGTTTTCGCGTCACACGGGTGTCCAGAAAAGAGATGCAGCCATTCGCCTCCTCTTCCACAGTGAACTTGATTGAGGCTTCTATGCCGTTGAGGTGGTTTAAGAACCGTTGGACGTGTTGTTTCTTTAAGATGCAAAAACAATCATCCACGTACCTGACGAATAATTTAGGGCGTGGCTCGAATGTTTCTAGGGCTTTCGTCTCGATGGCTTCCATTGTGAGGTTAGCCGCCGTCACGGAAATTGATGCTCCCATGGCTGTGCCGAAGGTCTGTCGATAGTAATTGCCACCGTACGAGAAATATGTGTTGGCAAGGCAAAAGGAAAGAAGCTTACATAGGTCGGGTACGTCGAAAGGTGTGCGCTCTTCAAGAGACGAGTCCTCGTTCAAACGAAGCTTGCAGGTTTCCACAGCCAGGTCAACCGGAACGCACGTGAAAAGGGAACAAACATCGAAGGAAACCATCACTTCACCACTTTCAAGTGCGACGTCCTTCACTTTGTTAATGAAGTCCACTGTGTTCCGTATATGCGTCTCGGTCTTGCCAACTAGAGGAGACAAAATCTTGTGCAGGTAGCGAGACAAACCTTGGAGTGGAGACCTTGTAAAATCCACAATAGGACGCAACGGAACACCTTCCTTATGAACTTTCGGCAGCCCGTAGATAGCTGGTGCCGATCCGTTTGTGCAGAGTAGCTTGTAATATAGGCTTCTTTTTGACGGTGGAAGGAACTGAAAAATCGTTGACAGTAGCTTTTGAAGGTCCCTCTGGACTTTAGAAGTGGGGTCTTTGGGTAGGCGGCTGTAAGTTTCCGGGATCTGAAGCAACTCTTCAATTTTGGCTTTATAAGACTCACGGTCAAGAATAACTGTGACGTTTCCTTTGTCGGCTGGTAGTATCGCAATCCTGCGGTTACTGCGTAGCCTTTCTAGTGACTTCCGCTCTTCTGAGGACAGAGGGCACACAGGGTCAGACTTGCGTATACGTGAAAGTATCCCTATCGCCTTCGTACGGACTTCATCCCTGAGACCAACGTCTAAAAGTTGAACAGCGCTTTCAACGGCAGAGATCACTTTTCGTGAATCTGGTGGCTTTCCTTGGTTGAAGTCCAGTCCGTGACTTAGAACCTGGGCTTCACTCGGAGTCAGAGTGTAAGAGGAAAGGTTCCGTACCTCAGACAATGGTGTCGCCCGTATGCCCCTTTTTTCGGAGGTAAGTTTGTCGAGCTTCGATTCCTGGGTCCTCTCGTGTTTTTCCTTTGTCAAGCGGGCTTCTTGGTTGGCAACGAGTTGGATCTCGTGAAAAACGTCTGGAGCCGAAGATTCTAGGAGGCGCCTTTCACAGAACACATCATTGTCAAGGCGTTTCAGAGTAAGTTTGCATTCTTCAATGCGGGCTTGGACGAGAAGGCGCTCCGCTTTGTTGATCACTTGGTGTCCAAAGGCAGATCTTACGGGCCTGTGCAGACGAAGGGATCTCGGCGTCACACGGTGAATCTTACAGGCCAGGTTGAATTGCAGATGCGTTCGGAAAGCTGCCAGTTTTGACGAACTACGAATGAAATGGCGGATGCTTGTAATGACTGGCTGCCCATACTTATGGCGTATGTTGATGTAGTCAAGAGTTTGACGAAACGTCGTCTGGTCAGGTAGAGGCATAATAAAAACATAGGGTCACTGACCAAGTCAAAATTTTAAAGAAACGTATTGACGTTTCGGAAGCCCTACGGCTTCCTTGTTCACAATGGGTGAAACCAGGCAAAAGCATGCGTTTATATCTTATTCAAAAATGCGTCGTAATGATCTTGCGTAGTCAGCAGGCAGATTTCCTTGCGTCCGATTTAGTGTACCGGGAGTGGTTTGTATCATCAAGGACTCTAGATACAGGCGTCTAGAAGTGATTCGTTCTCTGGCAAGCACACGTCCCCCGTCCCAATTGATGACATGTCCAGTCTCTTGCACGTGTTCGGCCAGAGCGTTAGCAGCACTGCGTCCTTTCGCCACGTCATTTTTGTGCTGTTGGATCCGTCTGCACCAGTTTCCGGATTCCCCGATATAATTCCGGTCGCAATCTTCACACGGAATCTTGTACACGACCCCAGGATATCTGTCAGGGGGAAGCGGGTCTTTCACATTGACGAGCTCGTTTCTAAGCTTGCTTGTTGGAACGTGGGCAACTTGCACGCCGTACTTTCGGAATACCCGACCAAGTGCTTCACTGATATGTGGCATGTAGGGGATGGATGCGCGTTTTGGCTTAGAAGCATTGGCGACGTCAGAAGGTGGCGGTCGCTCCAGTAGTTTCTTTTTTGTGTTTGCCACAAAACTTCTTGGATAGCCATTTCTCGCCAAATCCCTTTCAACAGTCTTTAGCTCTTCCTTCAGGGACTGCTCATTCGAGCACGTGTTTATTGCTCTTTCGACTAAAGAGCAGACGACAGAGCGCTTGTGTGCCGTCGGGTGGACAGAATAAAAGTCAAGATAACGGCCTGTGTGTGTAGGCTTTCTGTACACGGTGAAATCCAGGCTTGTGGGTTTTCGCGTCACACGGGTGTCCAGAAAAGAGATGCAGCCATTCGCCTCCTCTTCCACAGTGAACTTGATTGAGTCTTCTATGCCGTTGAGGTGGTTTAAGAACCGTTGGACGTGTTGTTTCTTTAAGATGCAAAAACAATCATCCACGTACCTGACGAATAATTTAGGGCGTGGCTCGAATGTTTCTAGGGCTTTCGTCTCGATGGCTTCCATTGTGAGGTTAGCCGCCGTCACGGAAATTGATGCTCCCATGGCTGTGCCGAAGGTCTGTCGATAGTAATTGCCACCGTACGGGAAATATGTGTTGGCAAGGCAAAAGGAAAGAAGCTTACATACGTCGGGTACGTCGAAAGGTGTGCGCTCTTCAAGAGACGAGTCCTCGTTCAAACGAAGCTTGCAGGTTTCCACAGCCAGGTCAACCGGAACGCACGTGAAAAGGGAACAAACATCGAAGGAAACCATCACTTCACCACTTTCAAGTGCGACGTTCTTCACTTTGTTAATGAAGTCCACTGTGTTCTGTATATGCGTCTCGGTCTTGCCAACTAGAGGAGACAAAATCTTGTGCAGGTAGCAATAAACACGTGCTCGAACGAGCAGTCCCTGAAGGAAGAGCTAAAGACTGTTGAAAGGGATTTGGCGAGAAATGGCTATCCAAGAAGTTTTGTGGCAAACACAAAAAAGAAACTACTGGAGCGACCGCCACCTTCTGACGTCGCCAATGCTTCTAAGCCAAAACGCGCATCCATCCCCTACATGCCACATATCAGTGAAGCACTTGGTCGGGTATTCCGAAAGTACGGCGTGCAAGTTGCCCACGTTCCAACAAGCAAGCTTAGAAACGAGCTCGTCAATGTGAAAGACCCGCTTCCCCCTGACAGATATCCTGGGGTCGTGTACAAGATTCCGTGTGAAGATTGCGACCGGAATTATATCGGGGAATCCGGAAACTGGTGCAGACAGATCCAACAGCACAAAAATGACGTGGCGAAAGGACGCAGTGCTGCTAACGCTCTGGCCGAACACGTGCAAGAGACTGGACATGTCATCAATTGGGACGGGGCACGTGTGCTTGCCAGAGAACGAATCACTTCTAGACGCCTGTATCTAGAGTCCTTGATGATACAAACCACTCCCGGTACACTAAATCGGACGCAAGGAAATCTGCCTGCTGACTACGCAAGATCATTGCGACGCATTTTTGAATAAGATATAAACGCATGCTTTTGCCTGGTTTCACCCATTGTGAACAAGGAAGCCGTAGGGCTTCCGAAACGTCAATACGTTTCTTTAAAATTTTGACTTGGTCAGTGACCCTATGTTTTTATTATGCCTCTACCTGACCAGACGACGTTTCGTCAAACTCTTGACTACATCAACATACGCCATAAGTATGGGCAGCCAGTCATTACAAGCATCCGCCATTTCATTCGTAGTTCGTCAAAACTGGCAGCTTTCCGAACGCATCTGCAATTCAACCTGGCCTGTAAGATTCACCGTGTGACGCCGAGATCCCTTCGTCTGCACAGACCCGTAAGATCTGCCTTTGGACACCAAGTGATCAACAAAGCGGAGCGCCTTCTCGTCCAAGCCCGCATTGAAGAATGCAAACTTACTCTGAAACGCCTTGACAATGATGTGTTCTGTGAAAGGCGCCTCCTAGAATCTTCGGCTCCAGACGTTTTTCACGAGATCCAACTCGTTGCCAACCAAGAAGCCCGCTTGACAAAGGAAAAACACGAGAGGACCCAGGAATCGAAGCTCGACAAACTTACCTCCGAAAAAAGGGGCATATGGGCGACACCATTGTCTGAGGTACGGAACCTTTCCTCTTACACTCTGACTCCGAGTGAAGCCCAGGTTCTAAGTCACGGACTGGACTTCAACCAAGGAAAGCCACCAGATTCACGAAAAGTGATCTCTGCCGTTGAAAGCGCTGTTCAACTTTTAGACGTTGGTCTCAGGGATGAAGTCCGTACGAAGGCGATAGGGATACTTTCACGTATACGCAAGTCTGACCCTGTGTGCCCTCTGTCCTCAGAAGAGCGGAAGTCACTAGAAAGGCTACGCAGTAACCGCAGGATTGCGATACTACCAGCCGACAAAGGAAACGTCACAGTTATTCTTGACCGTGAGTCTTATAAAGCCAAAATTGAAGAGTTGCTTCAGGACCCGGAAACTTACAGCCGCCTACCCAAAGACCCCACTTCTAAAGTCCAGAGGGACCTTCAAAAGCTACTGTCAACGATTTTTCAGTTCCTTCCACCGTCAAAAAGAAGCCTATATTACAAGCTACTCTGCACAAACGGATCGGCGCCAGCTATCTACGGGCTGCCGAAAGTTCATAAGGAAGGTGTTCCGTTGCGTCCTATTGTGGATTTTACAAGGTCTCCACTCCAAGGTTTGTCTCGCTACCTGCACAAGATTTTGTCTCCTCTAGTTGGCAAGACCGAGACGCATATACGGAACACAGTGGACTTCATTAACAAAGTGAAGAACGTCGCACTTGAAAGTGGTGAAGTGATGGCTTCCTTCGATGTTTGTTCCCTTTTCACGTGCGTTCCGGTTGACCTGGCTGTGGAAACCTGCAAGCTTCGTTTGAACGAGGACTCGTCTCTTGAAGAGCGCACACCTTTCGACGTACCCGACCTATGTAAGCTTCTTTCCTTTTGCCTTGCCAACACATATTTCTCGTACGGTGGCAATTACTATCGACAGACCTTCGGCACAGCCATGGGAGCATCAATTTCCGTGACGGCGGCTAACCTCACAATGGAAGCCATCGAGACGAAAGCCCTAGAAACATTCGAGCCACGCCCTAAATTATTCGTCAGGTACGTGGATGATTGTTTTTGCATCTTAAAGAAACAACACGTCCAACGGTTCTTAAACCACCTCAACGGCATAGAAGCCTCAATCAAGTTCACTGTGGAAGAGGAGGCGAATGGCTGCATCTCTTTTCTGGACACCCGTGTGACGCGAAAACCCACAAGCCTGGATTTCACCGTGTACAGAAAGCCTACACACACAGGCCGTTATCTTGACTTTTATTCTGTCCACCCGATGGCACACAAGCGCTCTGTCGTCTGCTCTTTAGTCGAAAGAGCAATACACACGTGCTCGAACGAGCAGTCCCTGAAGGAAGAGCTAAAGACTGTTGAAAGGGATTTGGCGAGAAATGGCTATCCAAGAAGTTTTGTGGCAAACACAAAAAAGAAACTACTGGGGCGACCGCCACCTTCTGACGTCGCCAATGCTTCTAAGCCAAAACGCGCATCCATCCCCTACATGCCACATATCAGTGAAGCACTTGGTCGGGTATTCCGAAAGTACGGCGTGCAAGTTGCCCACGTTCCAACAAGCAAGCTTAGAAACGAGCTCGTCAATGTGAAAGACCCGCTTCCCCCTGACAGATATCCTGGGGTCGTGTACAAGATTCCGTGTGAAGATTGCGACCGGAATTATATCGGGGAATCCGGAAACTGGTGCAGACAGATCCAACTGCACAAAAATGACGCGGCGAAAGGACGCAGTGCTGCTAACGCTCTGGCCGAACACGTGCAAGAGACTGGACATGTCATCAATTGGGACGGGGCACGTGTGCTTGCCAGAGAACGAATCACTTCTAGACGCCTGTATCTAGAGTCCTTGATGATACAAACCACTCCCGGTACACTAAATCGGACGCAAGGAAATCTGCCTGCTGACTACGCAAGATCATTACGACGCATTTTTGAATAAGATATAAACGCATGCTTTTGCCTGGTTTCACCCATTGTGAACAAGGAAGCCGTAGGGCTTCCGAAACGTCAATACGTTTCTTTAAAAATTTTGACTTGGTCAGTGACCCTATGTTTTTATTATTTCACCATACTTTACGCCCTGGACCCCAGGTTAGGGTCAGCAGGTGGTATCGGCTGCACTGCCTTTTTCCTACCCATGCATGCCTGGGCCAACAAAAAAAAATGCTAGATTATAATTATTAATAATAAAGTTTTCCATTCGTCTTCCAAGGATGACCATGGGTCTATCTTTAATTGTCACTCATCTGCCATGGCTGGTCTTCTCCTGTGCGTGTTTGCAGAGGACCTGGAGGTGACGTGCTTGCAGTGGCTTCCCCAGCTGGCCTGCCTTGGCATTGGTCTGAGCTCTGGCCATGTGCACCTCTGGGACGTACGAACTGCCTCCTCAAGGTGGGGCCACTTTTCCGACCTTGCTTCTGCTGCTGCTTCTGGTGGCATCGGTTTTAGGGCGTTTTTAGCCGACACGAAACCTATTGCACACCTTCGAAATTCTATCATTGAATGTCATTGAAATTTAATTCTATGTGAAACGTTTCGCTGAAATAAATGGTCACGATTGAGCTGTACTTTTTATTGATTATCAAGGAGATGCTTTGGCTGATTGATCAGGTGCGACCTCCAACTTTCAGTGGTGGAAAATTTTTAATTATGCGAATTGAGAACAAAGAGTCCACAATATTCTGCAGGAGACATCAAATAATTGCTTTTAAAAACAAAAAAATGCATTGCATACTTCAAATGTATTGTTCTTGCCAAAAAGTAATCAGGTGATGGGGTTTGCTTGCCAGCCTTATAGTGGAGCCCTTAAGGTACCTAAAGGCCAATACATCTTGAAAGATGAGGAGGGGGTTCTCCTTATCTTACACTGATTTTGAGCTTAACCATTTGTCACGCCATTTTTTTTTTAAGAAATATTTTTCTGCCCAAATAATATACTGCATAAATACGAGTAAGGGCACCCTTTTTTCCGAAAGAAAAAATTAATAATGAAAAGGTTGCGTAAGGGTCACACCTGAACTTTCCATGACCCACGCAGGAATAGCCTTCGAAATGCATGCGCCGTAGCCTCCGTGATCAGCTCCGGCTGCGAGCAACGGTATGCATGATCACGGAGGCCACGCATGCGCACAGGAGCTTCCAGGTGCCGCCCACGGATTGTGCCCGAGGCGGCGGGTCATAATCATCGTCAACTTTTTCCTCTGCAGCAAACTCCCGCTGCTCCTTCTATTCATATCGGCATCAGTTTCACCAGCTCCAGCTTCTTGCGGCTGTCTAGGGCACGGGAGTTGTGGTAGCTTGTTAGTTCACCGTGGTTGTGGCTTTCATGTAATGGTGCCGAGCATTGCAATTTTAGCATGATGGGCAAGCACCTTAATAGCTAGACCGCTTTGAGTTTGCTCTCGAACACTGCAAGCGTGCAGCGGGCTGGAAATTCGACGTGGCCGAGAAGTGCATCTGACGATGGTGCAACCAAAAGGATGCACTGAGGAACACAGGCTGCAAAAGCGTGCTTTCTGAGGCAAGCCGTGCTAGTTTCCCGAACTGGAAGAAGAGCTTCTCTGCTATGTGGTGAAGTGTGGAACAACGGCTACGGGTTGACAACTGACATGCTGTGCGACTTCTTGTGGAATTAGCTCGGAGTCTGAAAACTCCGCGAGTGACAATTGAAAGTAGAATAAATGCCGTTCATTCCCTGACCGGTGTGTTTCCCTGATGCAATAGCTTTAATGGGTTAATGCCCATTAAAGCTATTGCATCATGCCCATAAGGCGGAGCTTAAGTGTCCCCTCCAATTTTTTGCCACTACTGACACTATTGCTTTTGAAAGGCGCCAGTATCCCACCGAAGAATGGCAGCATGTTGTCACCTCAGCCATCACAATTGAAGCGTAAGGTTGCTCGAGTGTGGCTGCTAACATACTGTTCCGCAAAAAAATGCTGAAAAAGTCATGAGAAACTGGGGTCTTTGGTAAAGGCAGTAATTCAATATGATCAGTGTTTTATACACTCGGGGCTAGCTGTGTATGGTTACTTGAAGGAATGCGGACTGGCTGTTGCAGGGTGGTGGTCACCGCAACCACAGACCTTCCCGTGGTGGCCCTGGCACTGCAGGAGCCCGAGAATGACCCCCGCTGCTGCTGTTACCTGTGGGTGGCCCAGGGGTGCACAGTCTCCACAAGTGCCGCCACATTCGTGAGCACTCCGTGAGTCAAGATCTTGGCCATGTCTTCTGTTTGGTCACTACCGCACAACCAGTTGCCAGATGTTTGCACTAACCATCGAGCAGACAGCTTAAAGGGTCCCAGAGAAAGGTGTTTGCAGTTGGCTATAAAATGCTTGCATTATGTAGAGTACAGGCCACTAAGTGGTCATGCTGAGTGCAAGACCTCAAAGGGGAGCCAATAATTACGATACATTTTTAAAACCTTTCGCGCTTCCACGCCTCGAAATGACCAGTGATGTTGTGCTTTTGCCCGAATCCACACGCAGCTCGTCATGCAGTGCTCGTTACATCAGCAACGGAGTGGTATCATTGGTTCGCCGCGCCAACTCCGGCCCACGCAGACATGCCGGCGGTGCGTCCGCAGCCGGCGGAGGAGCGTTGACATTTCAACGTGCAAAAAGGGACAAGAGGAGAGGGGAAAACGCGAAGACGCAGAAATTCAAATTTTGACTACAGATAACTCAGCTTCCATAAAACAGATTAAGAAATCCTAGCTGGGGGATATCTGTGAAGCAGCTTCCTCTTAACAACCTAGGCATGCCGCAACATTTTTAAAAACCCCTTTCAGAGCTGCTTTAAAGGGGCTGCGGAACATTGCTTGAACGGATGCCAGCTATACTTCAGATGGATTCTTTATGTCACACAGAAGCTGACTCAGAAAGAATTACAGGAATTGATGCATAGGAACGGGAGTTATTCAATGAAGAAATTTCAAAATCAAGCAAACTAAATGCTGCCCTCAACTCGATTTTCGCGGGACTTCCTATTCCCATTTCACTTTCCCAATGAAGACACTGGGCAGGACGAATCAAGACTGCCTATCTGAGCACGTGGCAGAAGTTTGCGCACCATGGTTGCCTAATTGCTGTAACTCGTTCTTGCCAAGGCTGGTAGCGTCGTTTTCATGGTTTTGTCGGAGCTAGGGCGAGGAAGAACCAGCTCCGACAGTGTCGAGGTTCGAACTTTGCGCTGCTCACGCTGCAGCGGCCTAGCCCAACTTTCTCTTTCTTGTCCGGCTCCGCGTGCAATGGCCTGCGAGCCAAGCGCAGCGCGAGGGTCGCTACAGTTACAACAACCATGTGAACGCCCAGCTGACCCAGTGATGCTCCATCGTCACGTCGACGGCGCACAAGGGAACACTGATCAGTACCGTTCCCTGATTTATGGATCCAAACTTGAGCGTGAGATACTGCGACGGAGTGACGGCCTGCGCAAGGTACTAGATACATTTAGCGTAGCGCATACCGCTACTGCTCCCCGTGTACCACGGCCCGCCACTAGGTATGCGCTGATTGGTCACGGCGAGCAAGGCACGCGCGCTGTTGCCAGGAACGTGGCGTCATCTGGCGCCGCCACCTGGTGATCCTCCACAAGCTGACGATGTGCACTGCTAAATGTGAAACGAATGGCTTTTTTCTTTGCATCCTTCCTTGAGAGCGAAACGAACACTTGTAGAGTGCAATGGCTCGATCGGATCGATTCCGCAAAGCCGTTCTCAGATGCACAGAGGGTAGCCATAAGGGCTGTTTCCTAGGTTGTGGATGTGTACTGAGAGGCACAAAGTCCTTCAATGCACAAAAATAGCCAGAGCCTCTGCTGGTGTATTTTTGTTTTACGTGCTTTACAGTGCTTTTACCTAAGGCAAACAAGTTGGTTTTGTTTGATGTAATGTAAAACGCAAAAACTTGACAGAACGTATCGTATTTACACGATTGAATCCGAAGTGGGGGGTCGACTTACAATCGTGGCACTATAAGTAAAGGCAAGACAAACGAGATATCGGGCATGCAACAGCGTAGTTGCATTTTTGCTGCGCAGCTTCGTCGCATCAATCTTGGTGCTGGCCTTGAGCAGCTGCTATGTCAACTTGCAGAACTGGCATCCCCTCCCCCCGCGGGCGGCGGTCGATGGCGGCTATCGACAAGCAGCAAACTGGCACCCCACACTCCCCACACGTGGCTGCAGTCTGCGGCTGCTGATAAGCGGCACCGGCCCGATTAGGCAACGCGTTCTACGGGGAGCTCAAGCGTCCAACACGTTTTCTTTTTACTTTCAAATGTGCGCTTAGCGCTCAAGTGAGCATTGATAGTTGATGGGAGGGCCACTGTTCCAATCGAGGCAGCACCCCCACTCGGAACGGCGGCAGCGCCGGGGAGTGTCGGAAGCCGACGGAAGAGGCAACGCCATTCACACGTAGTTTCTCTTTAGCTCCGACACATTTGATACTGCCGGCCCGATATTGCAATCGCATTCTACGGGAAGTTCAAGTGTCCAAAACCTTTTCTTTTTACTTTCAAATGTGCATTTAGTGCACAAGTGAGCGTTGATAGTTGATGGAAGGGCCACTGTTCCAATCGAGGCAGCACCCCCACTCGGAACGGCAGCAGCGCCGGGGAGTGTCTGAAGCCGACGGAAGAGCCGATGCGATTCACGCGTAGTTTCTCTGGCTCTGACGCATTTGACTACTGCTGGCCGCATTTCACAAGTTTTAATGTAGTGCTTTGTCAGTCGTCATTTGTGCTCCGTGTCCGGTAAGCGACCGGCGCTCGTTCACGGCTGCATTCAAGATGGCTGTCATTCTTTATGCCAAAGAAATGAACAAGTGCGCGCTGGGCCACAAGTTCAACATTCGCAACAGGTGATACAGGTGTGGTAGCTGCAGCAACGAAAATTTTCAGCTGTTCCACATGATGTCGTGATGTGGCTGTTTGCGAAGTGCGGGATTTTGCTGGACAACGGCGTTAGACGACATGCTGTGGGACCGCAGCAGCGGCCATGACTGTAGTGCTAGTGAGGACGATGGCGCAAGTGGGGACGAGTAGTCCAGTGACTAACACATTTTCATTTTGGAATGTGCCCATGGGCACGGCCGCACGTGGAAATGTGATTTGGGGGGGTCGACTTACAGTCGTGTAAATACGGTATCTCTATTTATTAACACAATCTGCAGGATATTTACTGTTTGTCCAATCATCAAGCTCCCGCCAAAGGATGTCATATCCACTGCTAAAAACCACAACTGTGTGGAGACAGCGCCAACGTCATGAATTTGTTTTTGCGAGCTAATTAAAATATTAAATGCCGGATTTTACGCGGTACGACCGATGCTAATAGCATCATTATAACTCATTCTATGCAACCAACAGGCAAAACAATGCACTGAATATGTGTTTCAGAGCCCCTTAAAGGGTTGGCACACGGGTTTAGAGCTGAGAAAATGGTGACAAATTTTTTCAGTGAAAATGCATTCGTTATACAGTAGCCGACGGGTAATTCGGACTTGTAGGATATTTCGGACCTCGATGAGGCACCGTCAGTCTCCCCATAGAAGCGCATACATATTCACGACGGATATTTCGGACTTAAAAAGTCCGAAAGTTCGATTTTTCGGACTAATTTCAGTCGCCTACGGGCTAAAGTCGGCCATCTTGTCGGCTTTTCGGCGGCGAAAAAGGCGCCATCTTGGATTGAGGTGGATTTATGCTGCAGTTGGCTTGGCTTGACACACTTTTGGTACCTCATTGCTGCCAGTAGAGGTCCCTGCGATCTCTGACACTTCGAGGTGACAGCCGGAATGTCATCGCCGCCAACTTGCTTTTGTCGCCGACGTTGTCGCGGGCAGTTATCGCTTGTCTTATATGTTGAAAATTGGTTGTTGGGAAGGAAATTGTGCAGGAGCTATCTCACATCTCGGTAGGAAAGGATAAAGGAGGGTCTGAGAGAAGAAAGGAAATAAAGAGTTGCCGTAATTGAGGGCTCCGGAATAATTTCGACCACCTGGAGATCTTTAACGTGCACTGACATCACACAGACCACGGGCGCCTTTGCGTTTCGCCACCATCGAAACGCGCCCACCGCGGTCGAGTTCCAACCCGGGAACTCCGGATCAGTAGCCGAGCGCCCTAACCACTGAGCCACCGTGGCGGGTCTCATACGTTCTCCATTCACCGTTTCGTCACTTGGGTTTCTCTGACCGCGTTGACCGAGTGGCGCTCAGTCTTCACGAAGTTACATCTGTTCGCCGTTTTGTGATTGTGTCCGGCGGTTCCTCCGCTTTGAAAGAAAAGCGCCTTATCTTTGCGTGTGTTTAACGAGCGGTGTGGTGCACACTCGGATTGTGGACAACATGGCCCAGCCAGGTCCGTCAAACAAGCGTGGGAAGTATTCCAACTAAATGCGGTGACCTTGCTGTCTAGCGTGTACAGTGAAAGCACACCTTGGCGCAAATACAGGCGCAAATTGTCGCCAACAAGAGAAATTTTCCGCAAGGTAAAATCAGTGACATTTTTAAGCCGATTTCATCTCAATAAAGTGATTTTTTTGTACTTCACAGATTTTTCGGACTGTTCGATTATTCGGACCATTTTTCGAGTCCCTTCGAGTCTGAAAAATCGGTCGGCGCCTGTATCTGATACTCATCTTAAAAGTAGGTGCATAAATTCACACAAACAAACATGAGGGTAAACCCAAACAAATGGCGCTTAAAAAGGCAAAGCTGCAAAAAAGAACTATTCTTGAATTTGAAGCTGCTGAATATCCTAGTGGCGGCGCTTCCGTATCCCTGTCCATGTCTTTCGTTCTTTTGCTTTAGCTGAATCTCTCGGGTGAGTGTGCAAGTCTTGCAGATGCTGGTCTTGTGGTTGTGTTCATGGGTGGGAAAAACCTCTCTTTGTTTCTCTAAACAGACCCAGTTCTTTCTCCTTTGCAACTTTGCATACACTGAGCTTCCAGAAGAAAGTGCCTTGCCAAGATGGCCGCCACAAGTACAAGGTCAGTCACTTCTCCCTGTCCAAGTTTCTTCTTTGGGATGTGCACTTATGAGGCTGAGCAGGATTGGAAATGTTTTTGTTTTAGGTGACTCTTGAAATGTTCTGCTCACTTTTGTGCCACTACTGGTGATACGGATGTGGGAAACGTGATTGCACACGCTAGCATCAAGCGCTGCCCTCACCAATTGCACAGTATGCACCACGAGCACCGAGAATTGGGGTCTGGCTTGCACATTGCCAAAAACTGCAATAATCAGTCGCGCAGTATGCACCACATGTCCATAAACGTATCTGTCAGCTACGAAAAGATTTGTGCACACGCATTTCTCATGTCTCAGCATGGGGAGTTTGCTTTAATCTGATGAAACAAATTTCAGGTGATGTAGATATTTTTCATGGTCCCCTGAGATTCGTATCATTGAGATTCTGCTGAAAGGTAGTTCACAGTTTTAAGAATAGTTTCTTTTACCTGAATGCTTTCTTGAAGTCGAGAGTTTGACGGAAGCCCTTCTTGTCAGGATGGTACATGATGAAAAAATTTTGTCGCCAGTGTTTATTTGTTTGTTGTGGATGCTTTTTTTGGAGATCACAGTGCACTAGAAACATTTCACTAATTAGGGTTTCTTTTAAACTTAATACTGTTGCGTATGACTCTCCATTAGCCGTAAGTCCTGTCTGTCTGCATCATGCAGCCAGTGCTAGTATGTACATTTACACAACTGATATTTCAGACTTTGTGGAATTGAAAAGTTTGGTTTTTCGAACTGAAGTAGAAGCCAGCAATGCTGTAAGGGTCGTATTTTAACCCAAATTAAGACACAAGCAGGCATCACTGTCACAAACAACTGGCCAATCACTGCTGTGAAAGGCGCCATCTTGGATTTAGACTGAAGTAATCAGACAGACTAGCTTGGATACGCTTTACTATTTGATGTTCCTCATTATTGCTGCTCTATATCTTGCCATGCTTATTGTTAACATCAGGGTTAGGGGCGGCCTATGAAGAAGAGCACTTGATCATGTTGGAAATGCGACAGTGGCAGCGTCCGTTGCTGCCACGGCTTCAGTAACACCACACATGGTGCGGGGCAGATAGGAGGGTGTTGGGTGGAGGTGCAGCTGGAGGAACTTGCTTCATCTTGCTTCTTCCAGTGAGTTTGCTCTCTCGGCCTTGAAGACCGTCGTTGTCCCGGAAAACACACTGGTGCTTTGCATGGCGCGCGGTGTGCATCGTGGTGGTCCATGGAAAGTGAGAGTAGCGCAAAACGGGACAAAGGGACAGAGAAAGACAGACACAACACAGGTTCACGGCGTGTCCCGTGGCCCCGTTGCAGTGTAATGTTGGTGATGTGGGGGGGGTGGAGACATGATGAAAGTTTTATTCTGGCTTGAATGCATTTGAATACTACAGTTGAGCCCGGATATATCGAACCCACATATATCGAATTATTGTTTATATCAAACAGGTGGAACATCCTTTTCAAAATCTCAAGCAAAAGTATAGCGCTGTTCTTCGCATATATCGAACTCGCGTTCAGCAGAACGTTTGATATATCGAATAATGCGCTGCACCCCTTAAAGGGACCCTGAGATGATTTCGATGGGCATATTCTAGTGCAACAAATCTGTAGAGGCGGTCTTTGTGGGTATTCGAGCCAAATTTGATAGCTCTGCGTGGACACTATAATTTAGAAAAAAAATTTAAAAATCACTGCTCGTAGTAGCTCGCAACCTATTAGGGCAACACACCTCGCCGCGTGTCCCCTACCCAATGACATCAGTGGGCAGAAGAGCCAGCCTTCAAGCTCTCCCTCTCTGTCCACTGAAATCATTGAGGTAGGGGACGCGCAGTGAGGCGTTGCGAGCTACTGCGAGCTGCGATTTTTAAAAATTATTTCTAAATTATAAGGTCCACGGAGAGCTTTCAAATTCGACCCGGATATCCACGAAGACCACCTCTACATATTTGTTGCTGTAGATTATGCCCATCGAAATCATTTCAGGGTCCCTTTGACGCTCCTTCCTACGGCGCTCTTCGAACCCTTTTCACATGTGGAGACCAATCAACTGCACAGCCTTGGACATTTACTGGCAATGCTGGCACAGTGAAACCGCGTGACGAGGTGAACATGAGGAGTATTTGACGGTGACCTGCGGTCTCTTGTATTCATTTTCCATGCCACATCGCTGTCATGCGGTGAAACCAACCCTTGTGGTGGTCCTCACCTGGCATGCTTTGCTGCCGAAGTCGCTGCTGAAAGCAACCGTACCGTACTTTTAATAAGTTATTGTATTTATGGTTAACCGGTAAGAGGATGAGACATCTATGATAGGCAGTGGCTTGTTCCAAAGCATCATCCGCTGCAGATTCGATGCGAAACAGGTTAGGTGTAGAAAAGCCTAGCGAGCGATGTGCTGCCAGCACGCTGATGGGCAGCACGTGGCTGCAAGAACACGTCACTAGCTTGGGTGCAATGTATTCTTGTTTCCAGGTTGCACAAAAACTTCTCTCTTGCTATTTTTATATATCGAACTCCCCTTCGTATTCGATATATCCAGGTTCGCTTGCAAACGGAACGGGGAGACGGTGAAGCTTGCAGTTTTTTAATCTTCTTTTTTTTTAGCAAAGTGATTTTTTTTGAAGTTCAAGGATTTTTCGGACTGTTCGACCATACTTGCAGTCAGAAATTAGTAGTGACACAAGTTTCTTTAAGTTGAGGTTTCCTTGTTCCAACTGCTCAGCAAGCTTTATAGGTTATTACACTCGTTATATGTGCATCTGATCAGAAGCATCGTGAACTAAGTGCCAGAAGAAGCCTGGCGTTTCATATGGTTGAGAGTAGCGACTGGTGTTAGTATGTGATGTTCATAATATAGAGGCACGCAGGTGCACATGGTCGAGAGCAGTGTTGTGGTGCAGCCCACAGCTGCCTAGATTAGGCACGTGGCAGAGGTTGCTGTGGCTGTACCAGTCGTCTTGGAAGTGTGTGATTGTGGAACCGGTCCCCTTGCCACATTGTAGCGCACACCGCTAAGTAGCTCTCCTTGCTACAGCTTGGTACAGGTATTTGCGCAGCTTTGGAGTTTCCCATGGCAAAATATTCATGGCCGATTTAGCGTGCTTAGGCCAAATGCAAGTTGGATGTTTGGCTGCGGTGATGAAGTAGTGGTCTAATGCAGTGGTTAGCGAAGCTGGTTTGCTCCTGCTGCCAGGTGGCAGGTGGCCCACCTGCCAGAGGCTTCGGACAGACAAACATTGGTGAAAGCTGAGATTGGGGGTGTTAGTGCTAGTGTGTTTAAAGAAATATCTAAAAGGCTGCGGTGATAGTAGGCCCAAAGGCTGGTGGGCCCAGGTTAGAGATGTTTGTAACTGGAGTGGAAGTTTCTGTCTGAAATGCAAGACCTTTTTCAGAGCCTTGGTGAATGCATGTGTTTGTGCAGGGCTTGATCTCTTCCCGGCTGGTGTTTGAGTATTTGCTGGTGCCCGACATGGTGCCTGGCATGGAAGCTCCGGGAAGGCCGCAGTCATCACTGGACAATGGGGAGACCCTGGGATCACGTGTGCTCTCATTCCACACGGCACCCTCTCCAAGTGCAGCATGCCCGGTCAGCGATACACCCTTTTCATCACCTGGCACCACCAGGATAGGCTCTGGTGAGTCAGAGGAGCAAAACCTGTATGACCGAATCCTGTTTTTTGCTAGCCCAGCATAGCACAGAGGCCATTCTGAGTTTTTGGAACAGCAGTTTTCTCACTCACTTCGATCCAGGGCATTGTAGCCAGTGTTCACAAAGTGCAAATGCCTTGTGGATCTATTCGGTCTGCAAGTTGGCCCAAGTTGGTGCAAGCAATTACAGCAATCAGTATCGTTCAGCAAAATCACTGCATTGCTGCACTCGGCTACCCTTACAGTCATCGGCACAGTGCCCCCACCACCCCCACCCACCTCGTTCCGCCTTATTGAATGGATGGATGAGTGACGATGTGTGGCTGCTTTGATGCATGCATGACACATGGTTGCTTGGGCACCCATCCTTCTACAGCTCCAGCGCCAAGCCCCATACTCAAGCACGCCAATATTCCCAGCAAACGACTGGAGTTTAAGGGGGGAGGCTCCTCTTAAAGAAAAAAATTTTGTTTCTGCACCAAATTTAATCAAATTGCACACCCATGACTAGTTTTTCATGCTGATTCCAAAAATGTCATTGATTTCATGATAGGATCAGTAGTTATTGAGATACACTTAATTACACCCTTCTCACTAATAAGAACAATTAAGAGAAAAAACACATTAGAAAGTTTATAAATTGCACTTGGTTGGGTTCTAGAAACAGAAATGAATACAATGTTGGAAACAGTTTTTTAATTTTACTATCATAAGTAGTTTTTAAAGACATTGAAACTCAAGGTACAAATAGTGCCTAACTTGCAATCAGAAACTAGAGCAAATTAAAAAATTTCTGAACCTTAATTACAAATTCTACTCCCAACATTGTGTAGACTACACATATGGCTACTTGCTAAAAAAAGAATTATGGTTCTATCTGCCATAGCTGCTGAGATATGCTAGTTTGGGACATGCTACGTGTCCAAAATTTCCATTTTGAGAAAAACAGCAAAAACAAACGAAGTGGTGTTTATGGCAAAGTACTTCAAATTTATTTATATACTGGCATCAGCAGACACTTAATAACCTCCTGGAAGGTAGTCTGTCTGACCAGAGTTATTAAAATGGCGCTTTTTGAGTGAGCGCTGAAGATTTTCTCGTTCACCAAGCGCAAGCTGACGATGGAGACGGTGTCGCCGGGTGGGGCAGTTGCGGCGTCTCCCATTGCACCGAAGAATGCTGCCTTTCGCTCTGTTGCTGCCGCTGATGCCATCTCATGAAGTTTCTCCTGGGCTTTTTTGTCCCTTTCTTATATCTCGGAAGGTTGCAGCATTCTGGTATCGCGACGAACACGGCCGCTGCCCGATGAGGCTTCCGCGACCGGCCGCGCCGTTAGGCCTAGCTCGGTCGGCACCTCCCGATCCGCTGGCGGAGGCATACCCACGGTGCCTGTGGTGTCCGCGGTGCTCGAGGTGACCGTGGCGCTCTTCTTGAGGTTGTTAATGAGCGAATTTTTCCTCTTTTTTCCATATCTGTGAGTCGTGCTGAACTTTGGCGCCGGCGTTGACATCGTCGCGAGATGCACCAGCGAACACACCTTGACAAAATGGCTACCGCTTGGGCTCAACAGACGCTTCCAGCAGACGACACGAGGCCCTTCAGCCAATCAGATAGCAGCTTTCAGTCACGTGCACCGACTAGCGAATAGCATCGCGCGTTGCGACTGCTTTTTGGCGGCATTTTCTCCCTCATCCAATAAGCATAAAGGAGCAGGAACTGCGCGAAATTTAAAACGAAAAGCAGCTCTTCCAAACGAGACCAAGATGGCCGCGATCGCTGCAGTGAAACGATAATAGCATGTCTCGGAAAAAGCCCCGTTATTGCGCGAAAATTTGCCAAGAGCGAGCTCGGATCGAAGTTTTATACTCCTTTTACAGCCCAAATATTGGCTCTAGAGATTAGAAAATTCACAGGGTGGTAGAGAAACAGCTGCAGATTTCGAAAATTACATTTTTGAAAAATCGATTTATTTTTTCGCCTCTAAGAGCAGTCTCCCCCCTTAAAGGAGAGCGACATAAATGCAACAGACATCTCACACCCCCGCCCTTTGCTACTGCACAGCATTTTTCACCACCCAAGCTGCTTTCAGGGTGCATAGTTCATACATTGTAGCATGTCCTTCGACTAGGGAGGGTTGCAATGGGAGGTTCCCACACGGAGTCTTGGGTGACCGATAAGATGGGCCCTAGAGAAGTGTCGTGAATGCTGCTGCCCTGTTGTACTGTGTGGTTTGCAGAGCACGTGGAAGACCTGCTGCTGCTGTCCTGGCAGCTGGTGCGGGGTGCCCGGGTGCTTGGAACATACCTGTCAGTGTTTGACATCAACCAGTGGTACAGGGCACAGATGCCCCACACCTTCAGGTAGGCCCTGATAGGGTCATCTTTCTGCCTGTGTAGAGATGAGTGTAATCACTAATTCGTTTATATTGTCAAGTGGCGGTGGCAACACCACAAACAACAGACTAGTAGACTGAAGTGGCACTGAATTTACTGTGTCCCCGTATTGGACTCGGTATTGGCAAACCTCAAGTAGCAAGTGTGTCCCGTATACTTAAACGATGCCATCTTCTCTTTGACGATTATCTAGAAAGGCTTCAAGCCATGCCAGGAGCAATCAGGTCATCAGGGCTCACCCTGAAGCCAGAGAAGTGCCATTTTGCTTACTAGCAGATGGTGTTTCTTTGCCTTATCGTAATCGAAGATGGAATACACCCGGACCTACAGAGAACTGCTGCTGTTGCACAGTTTCTACAGCCAACCGTCAGCTTAGCTGTGCTACAGTAAAATCTTGTTAATTTGGCCTTCAAGCGACCAGAAAAAATGTTATTCGAAAGTTTGAATTATCGAATGGCCCTCAAAAAACCGGCAAAAACTGTTTAACGAGGACGAAATGCGGGGACGATAGTTGTCCGCATTTAAGATAAAAACCAGGCGATGATGACGATTTTTCAAGGTTTTGTCCTTTGCACACAGTCCTGAATGTGAAAGAATTGCTGCAAAATCGTAAAGGCCTCCGCGACCCTTTTCGCAGTGCGACGCAGTAGCACTGGTGCCTCGTCACAAGCAGCCCCGTTGTGTTTTGAAGATGCTTCACCGCACGGACTATGAACATTGCGTTCTAGCGTACTGGAAGATTGAAAGCGAGAGAAATAAGTGTAGGTGTTAGAATGGTGTGATGCCAACCCAGGATAAAAATAAAAGACCAGTGACGCACCAGGCAACGTCCGAAACTGTGCGACTGACCGATGCGCCGCCCAATGGCAGCTGCGGGATGGCGTGAAGTTGGGAACAGCAAAGTCGAAGCAATGCGGCTGAGCTTAATTTCAGCCATAGGGGACTTCCGATCATCATGCCTGCCATAGCCTGTACATTTTAGGTGCGCAGGCACCATTGTTTCATGCAATTCAGGTTAGGGTAGGTCTATTAAGATAACCTCTGGCTGTGTGGGTCATACCTCGGTGCGACCCCCTCGTCTGAATTAACAGCTGCAAGCCTGCCCATGTACCAATTAATTAACAAGTGTTTGACATCATTGAATTACATGGGTTTCAGCATGGGCCGTGCTCCTAGTTCAAATTATCTGATTTTCCATATTAACGGAAGTCAAATGAAGGAGACTTCTCTGTATTTGTAAAGAGCTTTTTGCGCATTGCCAAACTTTTGACACAGCTAACGAAATCAGACGTGCCATTCAAATGGGAAGCTCCGCAACGCGACGATTTTAGGAACTTAAGTGTTGCTAACAGTCACTACCCATGCTTGGACACTTCGATGACAGTGCCAAAACAGAAATTCATATAGACGCAAGCAATGTAGCGCTGGGCACCGTTCTTGCTCAGAAGCAGCAAGCCTGTAAGATAGTAGTAGCATAAGCCAGCTGCTCTTTTTCAAAGGCAGGGGCCAACCATCCAGTGAAGGAGAAGGAGTGCCTTGTGATCGTCTGGGCCTCGTCAAAATTCCATTCATGCTTGTATGGCAGTACTTCCAAAGTTGTGGCTGACCATCATGAGTTGTGCTGGCTTGCCAACTTGAAGGACCCGTCTGGCCACCTTGATCGATGGAGCGTACGACTCGAGTTTGATGTCACCACCGTTTACAAGTCTGGGCGCAAGCACTTGGTCGCCGATTGCTTGTCACAGACCCCTGCCAATTCACCTCTACTGAATGACGATGACGACGACCTCCTAGGACCTCTCAGTGCCAGAACTTTCGCGTAACAGCGACGTTACAATCTGAGCATCCAGCAACTTATCGAGTACTTGGAAGGCGAGGCTTCTTCACCCCCAGCTTCAGCCCCAGAAGTGGCCTGTTCATTTTGTACCATATCATTTTTTGCATTTTTTGCGCTTTTGTATGCTAGCAAAGTGCCCTTCATGTTTGAACTTGACCGTCGTATCCACTCTGTATATGTAAACAAAAATATGATAAATGTGGCAGGATGATTGCAAAAGCACTGAGTGTCAACTCATGACACTCGCTTGCGATAATGGAAACAAGGCCTTGAACGGACTTGAATTGGTCTCTTGCCTTTCCAAGAGCCTTGTTAAGACAACTTAATGAATGCTCATATCAGGTTGCATACCTTGCCATTGTGCATGCTTCCTGCTGAATGCTTTGGCCTTGAGTTTAGGTTCTGTCTATGTGAGCTGCTTGTTGTTCCCTATGTGGCCGTTTGGGCCGTGCCTGAATGGATGCCTGAAGGGGTGAGAGGTGTCCGTAGGAAAATGCATCATTGCATTCTGCTCTTACCTGCAGGGGCAACAGTCACCAGCTGTGCGCTTACATTGGCCTGTTTTCGCTGAGTGAAGCTGCAGCCAACTGCGGAAGTCACACAATTCTGGTGAGTCATCGACTTTCCATTAGTACTTTTGCTTAGCTGCCCTTTCTTGTTGAGGTCCATGCTAAGGTGGCTAGATTGGAAAGGTGTAAAAACCGGCCGGGGAAACATGGCCCCGCAGCGCGCCGATGCCGTGTGGTGGCGCTGATGGCAGAGGCGCGGTAAGGCGCGCAGCCGAAATGAGCGCATCGCGTAGGCTAAATTTAACCACTGAAGCGAAAATGAGCCCGTTTCGCTTATCGCGCGTTTTCTGCTAGTGTCAAAGAATGGATCTTTATCATAAAATGGTGTTTCGTCAACTCGCATCATTATTCCTGTGAAATATGCTGCTTCACAAGCCCAGTTTACATTGCATAGCTGGACTGAACCACGTTTTGTGCGTGCACATTTCGAGATGATGCCCAGGATGTGGGCGACGCTGTTAATGCCGTAGTGGAAGGTTTCGGAATAATTTAAACGACCTGGGTTTCAACGTGCACTGACTCTCTGCGTGGTGCCGCCACCGAAACGCAGCCACTACACATACGTACGGCGAGAAGAGCAGGTTGTAATGCGTGCCGTAGGACCTCAAAACTGCAGTCACATTGGCTGAAGGCGAAAATGAAAGACCGCCACGATGGCTCAGTGGTTAGGGTGCTCGACTACTGATCCAGAGTTCCCGGGTTTGAACCCGACCACAGCGGCTGTGCGATGTCAGTGCACGTTAAACATCCCCAGGTGGTCGAAATTATTCCGGAGCCCTCCACTACGGCACCACTTTCTTCCTTTCTTCTTTCAGTCCCTCCTTTATCCCTTCCCTTATGGCGCCCTTCAGGTGTCCAATGATATACAAGACAGATACTGCGCCATTTCCTTTCCAAAAAAAAACAATTACTATTATTATTCCTAAGGGAAGAAATTATAAAGGAGGGACTAAGAGAAGGAAGAGGTGCCGTAGTGGAGGGCTCCGGAATAATTTCGACCACCTGGGGACCTTTAACGTGCACTGACATCGCACAGCACATGGGCGCCTTAGCGTTTCGCCTCCATCGAAACGCGGCCGCCGTGGTCGGGTTCGAACCCGCGGGTACTCCGGATCAGTAGCCGAGTGCCCTAACCACTATAGTAGCCACCGCGGCGGGTAGGATGAAGGCGCCCCAAAGCACGAACCGGGCGCCCCAACGCACAAACCTGTTTAATTACAAGTGAGGGGGAAAATTTTTCAGAATTTGATCTACAACACACAAAGCTTCAGTGTTTTCCGTTTCTTCTCACTATCCTGATTTATACCCTTAAGGAAAAAAAATCCTTGTGAGGCAATAAAAACGTACAACTGATGCTGTCAGCGCAACTAATTTTTGTCACATATCACTAATTGAGTGTAGAATACCTCTTCCGCAGCTTCGACATGCAAGCGCGTTCGGCTAAACGCATGTGCAAGTTCGTTTTCAACGACGGTGACGACTGTAAAATGATGTTGACGGCCTTGTCGGCACTTGGGGTCGTTCGAGACCACTTGGCAAACATTCCCTGGCAGGCAGGGGCAAGGAACAGTTTTTTTTTTTTTACTGTTTCCCGTGCCACACCCAGGCGCAAAGCACCAATGCTCCGTCTTCTTTTTTGTTGTTGAAGGCATCTAGCTCTCGCATGAGAAAACGCTGCTACAGACTTTCCAATAAAGGCGACGAAACGAACTAACTGCTACGGGGTGCGCAAGGCCGACGCGGCTGAGCTTACCGCGCCGCTAGGAGCAGCGCCACATTCCCCCTAGCGGCATCGGTGCGCAGAGGGGTCACACTCGGCCGACGGAAGGCGCCGCGCTCTTCACACCTTCCCAATCTAGCCACCTTATCCATGCCTCAGGACTGTTAGCACTTTTCAGTATTATATTCATTACTGTTGTGTGAACATTCAAAATTTCTAATACAGATAAAATATTTTTGTTATTCGGTTCATACAGTTGAACCCATCAGTAACGAAAGCCCTCAAGAATGAAATTCTTGTGGCAGCGAAAAATTCTGGCACCCCTGGTGAAATTTCATAGAGTTCAATGCATTTGCCCCCTATCAACAGCGAAGATTTGTTAAAAAGTAGTCCCACATTAACGAAAGTTTTAGGTAGTGATCTGCAACATTTTTTCGGCACATCAGCCAGTTGGGAACAGAGAAGGGGAAAAACTGCAGCAGCACACTCATCTGACAAGTTGGGCCCATTCATTTCTGCCAACAAGCACCGGCGCAGCCATTGCTGTTTACTTTCTGCTGGCTGGGTAATGATGATAGCAGTGAGGTTTTTTTTGTTTTGTTCACTGAAAGCGGCTTTTTGCTAGCCTGTCTATTGGCAACTACGCACGCACGTGACCTTTCATGTGACGACACCGCCGGCCAACCAGCGAAGCAAAGCATCTAGGCAGAGCAACGAACCCTTCTTTTTCTTTTCGCTACTACGCTGACCACGCTGCACATGCAGCGCTGCAATGCATTTACATGGCATTTTCAAGGGGATTTCTTTCACTGTCTGAAACTGTCATTAATTCAACTTATCTCGCTTTGACATACGAGGGATAGACATGTTTAGACACACCTGGTGTGCTCATCCTTCTTGGGAGCACTTCTGATATGATGAGCAGGTTTTTATGGGGCCTTCAGATGAGCCTTAAGTGCAGCCTGCTGTATCTCACTCTGTCTTGTGCGCCACTTTGTGTCTGCTTTGTGTGCATGCTGATTTATGTTCGTGCATGACAAATTGTACAAACGGCCCTGCACTTTCTTGCTCGTAACCTACCTGTCAAACACTGCTTTTTGTGGGCTGTTGTGATTTCATCCAGTGTTGGCCACCATCGTGCCATTTCTTGCATTCCGTGCTTGCATTTATTGATTGCAAGGTGTCCGTGTGCCAAGCCCCTGCACTCACATTAACAGCGGATGTCTTTCTGCGGAACGTTCACGAGAAATTCGACTGCCAGTGGAAACACTGCGTAAATCTGAACAGTATGTGATACTCCTAATTTGTACCAGGCTGTTGTTTGTCCTTTGAAACGTCAGTGAGGAACCTCAGGTTTGGTATGTTCAGAAAAAAGAGCCAGGTTCTTTTTTTGTCATGCGTCCTGCAACAACTCACTTGATTGTATGTTTATTGTGCTCTTTTTTTTTCCCCCCCTCTAAAGGACGTCCGGGTGCTGCCGTCTTCAATCAGGAGATTCTGCACGCTGGACCCCATGATTGAGCAGACGCATTTCCCATCGTCGCTTGCATTCTGTGAGTTGTGGTACACGTTTTACTCCACTGTTGTGAATCAGTTGCATGTTTTATTCCAAAAGCAAAAGCAGGGTAGGCGGAGCAAAAGCAGAGTAGGCGGAGAGCACCGGCAACACGGGGCGAATATCAATTCCAATTTTTTTTTCTACGCAGTAAACGAGCATGCGAAAAAAGGCTGGTGCTTCCGACTCCCCCACCCCATGCGTACCAGCGTTGCCGAACTCTCCTTATCAACGCGATTGCGAAATGCTTCTCCATGTTTACGACCTTGAGTAATGGTGGTTGCTGTGAATTAATCCTATGCCATTGGTTTTTCACTTTGGCTTTCGTTCAGCGTAGTCCTTTTGTTTTCACGTGAAAACTGTATGTAACAAAACCTGCATGTTACAAAAAAATGCAAGCTATTCTTGATTTCGCTATATCCTGGTTCAGCTGTAGTACCAGTTGCAGGTGTGTGCCAATGTTGGCTTTCTTATCCACCATGGCAGCCCAGTGACTGTGACATTCAGCTCCCGAGCGGAGCTGGTGGATTCCGTCATGGCGGCATTGTGATTAAAGCATGATGCAAGTATATGTCTGTTTAGTACCGAGGTTTTGGTGTGCATCAAAGATGCCAAGGAAATCAGAATTAATTTGGAGCCCCACTCATGGTCTCATAGCCCCACTGTGGTACTTTCACATGTAAAAATGCTCTGAGTGCATACTTTTTATTGCTGTGGTACCAAAATGCTTGTGCTTGCTTTCCTTGTTTCTAGCCTGTGTCTGCCTAACTGCAGAAGGCATCGTTGGGGCATCATTCTTGGGCCTGCAGCAGCAGGTGAGTCGATGCCAGCCAAGTGTGTATTTGAGCGTGAAGCCTCAAGCGAGTGGTCTGCTTTTTGTGTGCAAGCCTAGTTAAATTTTAAGGAGGCGCCCTTGGAAATCTGTTGAGCCCCTGATTATTTTTTGTAGCCTTTTGGATATTGGGGGGGGGGGGGGGGATCAAAAGTTAACGTGGTGCTTTTTTATTGATTATATTTGGGAAGCTTTCACAGTCTGCTGCTTCTTGCATTGTTTTCCTTCATCTCTGCTTCACTGCATTTGGACTTCAATCTTGTGAGCTGAGACCTAGCTTTACAGTACAGTCGATTCTCGTTATAATGAAGTAGCATCGAGACTGTAAATTAGTTCGTTATATCTAATATTCGTTGTAACAGTAGACATAAATATCGGCTCTGACAAATCTGCAATTTGGCTCATGCAAATATTGTACACACTAAAATGCATTATTCTTGGCTTCGAGCCCACTATAAATGAGGTAATCCTTACCTGTCTCCTTGTGGCGTTTCAAACAAAATAGACTGGAATATGGAAAAGTCGAATTACAACAGAACACAGTTTATTTGACAAAAATAGGTCTGCGTTCGTTTATGTGTTGAAGGATGTGATCTTCATCTGGTGGCTTTCCACAGCACTGAGCAGAATAAAGCTTTCCACAGTGTCCATGCACAAAAGGGCCTTTTCTACTTTAGTAGTTTTGGTCGCCGGGAGTTTTTCCAAATAGTCTTTCAGCCTCCTGGCCGTGTCCGCAGTGTCTGCACTGCTTATCAATGGTGTATCACGTTCACTGTCACCTTCGCAATTGCTGCTGCTGTTATCTTCGGGCAACACGACGCGATCCACAATTTCTTGGTCTGTCAACTCGGGCGCCACAGCCAAGTTCTCATCGGCCCTAACGAAATCGTCAAATGCAATGCCTGGGAGTACCAGTCGACCCCGAGTTTTGTCCAGCTCTACCATGTCTTCGGGGTGAACTTTGTCTTCGACGGCAGGCAAAACAATACCGGCATCCGTGAAACATACCTTTTTGTGGACTGCCTCACCTCATTCCATGATAGTACAACATGTCGAGCGTCGCCTTGAGGTTGATGGTTGTTGATCTGCGTCGATCAATATCGAAAACCAGTTGCATCACCAAACGCTTCCAGCAATTGCACTTGAGCGAACGAATTATGCCCTTGTCCAATGGTTACAAAGCAGAAGTTGCGTTACTTGGCAGACACCAAACGAACTGCCTTCACCACGATCGAGACTTTGTGCGCCGAACAGTTGTCCAAGACCAACAGGACCTTCCTGTACTGCCTCTCCATGTCCTGGTCGAAAGCTCTGAGCCAGTCCTCGAAAAGCTTGTACGTCATCGAGGCTTTTTTGTTGGACGTACTCAACCTGCAAATTCCGGACACCTTTTGGGCATCTTGGACGTGGAGCCTTGCCGATGATGGTGGACAGTCTTTTGTCAGAACCATCTGTGTTCACGGCAACGACAATTGTCACTTTGTTCTTTTTGCCTCCATTGCAGGCTTCGTTCTTTACTGCCAGTGACCGCTCTGGCAACAACTTTAAAAACGCCAGTTTTCGTCGATGTTGTACACGTTGCACTCGTATTCCTGGAGCAGAGGCCGAAAGTTCTGTAGCCACTTTTCACATGTATCCACGTCGACAGAAGACCCTTCGCCAGACAACGTGTGGCACGCAATCTTGCGCCTGTCTTTAAAACGTTGCAGCCAACCACTGCTTGCATGGAAACCGTCATGCCCCAGTGCACAGGCCAGGCTGTTGGCCTTTGTTTGAAGAAGTGCTCCTGATGCTGGCAAGTTTCGTGCCCTTGCGTGTTCAGACCATGAAAGCAAAGCCACTTCCACCTCCGGGTGATGGCAAGGCCTAACTTGCTTACGATGTTGCCCTCAGTCGTCTTCGTTGCGGCCAAAATTGGGGAACGCTGAATTCTGATGCAACATCCTTTTTCTTGTGGCCACTGTCCACAGCTCTCAATATCTGCAGCTTTGTCTCGAGCGAGATAGCCTTCCTCGTCGTTTTTATTTCGACCGCTGCAGGAGAAGGGGCTAACTGTGGTGATGCCGGCTGGCCACCGCCTCAGAGTTGCCAGTGTTGGTGCGCTTGCCTTCACCGCTGATCAAGTGGCGCCACCTTTCGTCTCTTTGTCGTCACATGAGCTTTTAGAGTTTTTGCGCTCTGTTCATAGGTGGCGTTACCAATCAAATGTGCAATTTACATATAGTAATCCCTCGTTATAACGAAGTCAGCGGGATGGCGAAAAAGTTTGTTATAAGCGATAATTCGATATAAGCAACCACCTGAGAAAATCTAAAGCAGTGGTAAATTGTGGTTGGCCTCTGCACAGTGTTGCCAAGATTACTGTATTTACACAATTGTAAGTCGACCTATTTATCAAATTTTGAAAATCTGAAGTGGGGGGGGGGAATCGACTTGCGATTGAAACCAAAGCATGGCACCATAAATAAAGGCGAGACAAATGAGATATCAGGCATGCTACAGCGTGGTTGAATTTATGCTGCGTGGCTTTGTCCCATCAATCTTGATGCTGGCCTTGAGCAGCTATGTCAACGCGCTGAACCGGCATCCCCTCCCCGCGCGCAGCGGCCGATGGCATTTGTCAACAGGCAGCACGCACACACGCACGCACGCGCGCACACACACACACACGCACACACACCTCTCTTCTCCTGTGGCTGCTGATGAGCGGCAGCAGCCGATAATGCATTTGCGTTCCACTCATTTTTTTTTTTTTTACTTTCAATTGCACACTCAGCGCTCAAGGGCGCATCGATAGTTGATGGAAGGGCCACTGTTTCAATTTCGGCAGCACCGCACTCGGAACAGTAGCGGCGCCGAGGGTCTCTGTAGCCAACGGAAGAGCCGACCCGCTCAGGCGTAGTTTTTCTTTGGCTCTGACGCGTTTGACTACTGCCGACCATGTTTCACACATTTTTAATGTAGTGCTTCGTCAGTAGTCATTTGTGCTCCAGGTCTGGTAAGCAACCGGCACTCGTTTACAGATACCGTCAAGATTGCTGTCCGTCTCTCGACACTGGAATCACGCCGCGTCGTTTCCCGCCTATGCTTACTTCATACATTTTATCATAACACAAGATCACGGCACGCTCTATTAACCGCCCCACTACGAACGTCCTCCCGGCTTAGCCACGGTAACCCGATAGCACGCATCAGTGGCCACACGTCAGCTTACAACAACTCATTTTTCCCCAACGCAATAGCACTATGGAATTCACTGCCTAACGACATCGCTGCATGCACTGATCACAAAACATTCCGCGAGAAAATAAAAATTCACCTCACATAAATCTTGATCACTTCTGCGCTCTTTTGTAGCGAGTATTGCTTGACATATCTTTGTTAAATGATGTATCACTTGCTGGAAAACCCTGATATGACTACAACCCCTTTTATGTTTGTTTGTATGTTTGTTCTTTTTATTGTTATGCATGTTCCCATCATCGCCGTTGGAAACCAATATGCCCCCCCTTATGTAATGCCTTCGGGCCTTTAAGGGATCAATAAATGAAATGAAATGAAATTCTTTACGCCAAAGAAACGAACAACTGCGCACCAGGCCACTAGTTTGACGTTTGCAACGGGTGATACAGGTGTGACAGCTGCAGCGAGGCAAAATTTTCAGCTGCTCCATACGATGTCTTGATGTGGCTTTTTGCGAAGTGCGGGATTTCACTGCATGACAACGTTAGAATGACGTGCTGTGGGACCGCAGCAGCTGTCACGATGGCAGCGCAGTGTGTGGACTAATACATTTTCATTTTGGAATGTGCTGAAGGGCCCGCCCGCGTGCGGCAGCCGAAAGTGGCTAGCGATAAGCGGCGGCCACAGGATAATGGTATCACGTTCCAGGTTCTTTTTTTCTTTTTCTGAAATGTAATATGGGGGGGGTCGACTTACATTCGAGTCGACTTACAATCGTGTAAATGCAGGATACCAGGCAGTTCAGAACATTTTAACTCGCCACATATGGGAATGTGTTGATTGTTTACCCACACTAGGTGGAGGTTTATCCTGTTCTCAGAAGGCGGCTGTGTTCCGCACCTTAAAACGGGAAGAGTGAAAGTATCAACAAGCGTCTTAGGTTTGGAAAATGAAGTGACTGGAATCATTGAGGTGTGCAGCTTTGTACAGGCGCTTATAGTCACCATAGCCACATGGATCACAGACGGATAGGACTTTGTATTTATGGTCTTGTTCCCTCTGCTTCTCACTGTGTCCTATTCCAGTTAAACATATAGCCTGCTTGCAGGAGTGTATGTACGATTTAGGTTTTGCACTCATTTCTGTGCCTTCAGCTCCTGCACAACATGAACAAGGAAGGGTCGAGGTGCCTGGCCTATGCGAGTGACCTGTGCGTTCGCTTTTCCATTGCCGGTCTCATCAGCAGTGACCTTCGACCACTGTGGCATGCAAACACTGCAGTAAGTGCCCTTGTGTTTTTCATTTGCAGAGGTGTGCTCTCGCGACCTGCTCGGTAAGGGAAATGGTTAGGCCTCCCTGGCTTTGCAGTGGTGGGGAAGCTCTGGGGCACAGAGCAAGCTGTTTTGCTAAAAGGTTTTCAACGGTCCAAGTGGGCTACAGATTCTGCCCACAGTTGTAGCGACACAGCAGTCGGGCTGTGCGGCATGCAGTGCTATTTTGAGATGTGCAGGTGATGGGAGAAACTGTGCAAATCACTATGCTACTAAAGTTCCTCTCTGGGCGCTATGCAACGCATTCAGGCTATGCTAACCTCTAGCATGTGTTTGGAATAACTGACCTCGAATAAAGGAATTGCGTCAAACTGAATTCAGTAGTGACTGCAGCAAGCTCGTGTGAAAAGTGTGTGCTAGAGATAGTGCACAGGCAGTGTGTAGCGTGAAGCTTTTCTGTATGGCTAGCTTCAGAAAAGGGTATGTTTTTAGCACATGCTTGAGTCATATATTTGCCATTTGTTGTTGAGTTTAATGTGTACAAATCTGTTCCTGAATATCTTGTCTGTTGAGAAAAAAAGCTCAGAATCGATGCCGTTGTCAGGATTAAAGAATCGATGCCGTTGTCAGGAAGGCGAGCACTGTCCCTCTCGTGCATGCAGACTAGCTTGGAAATCAAAAAACAAGCAGGAGTTCATTGCTTTGCCTGTGCTGTATTATGTTTAAAGCTAACCTGCAGTGTGTTATTTGTAGTGGTGACTTGGAGTGCTGCAGTGCATGTTCCCTCCCTTCTTCATGTACACAGACAGCCCAGAAGATGTTGCTTGATGTAGCTCTGGACCATCGGTTGGTGGGCTTCCTCAAAGACTGCCTCCATGGTGGTACACACCAAGTTGGTGAGTGGTTTTTGCAGTCCCTACGTGAGGCTTTCACTATTTCTCGGCGTTAAAAGTTGCGGTTTCAGAAAAGCACAGCTTGTTTATGTGTGCGTTTTTTTTTAATTTTTTTGCTTGCTTGTATAGTCGAACTACACTGCAACTAAGTTTTCCCGATTCCCCACCAGCAAACCATGTAAAGTAGCACATTGCCTCCACATCAAACTTTTTTTGGGCCAGCTTCTGCTTCAGTGAGGTTTGCAATTTAAGAAATATATGAGGCCATCATTTTGTCCATTTTCATACTTCCAAAAAGGATTGTGGAGTTTAGAGAGTTTTAGCATAGTGTGATCAGTGACCCACTGGTAACGTTGCTTGGAAGAGCAGAAATCTTTACTCTGTCGTTGTCTTTACTGTATTTCAGTGATGGCATGGCCCTGAGGAGGCTGTCTGATTAGGCTACTTGCTATACACATACTGTAGTGTCGGTTTAGGAAGGAAACACTCCGAAATATCTTCCTTCCTGCTTTCTTTCATAGCATCTGTATATAGTGTGAAAGAATGTGGGCAGGGCATATAGAATAAAACCTCGATAATTCGGACATCAAAGGGAGTGGCGAAAACACCAGAGTTATCCTAATGCCGGATTGTCAAATGGCCACAAGAAACTGCCAAAAACCATTTTCATGAAAGTAGTAAAACATTTGGTGATAGCCTTGGCCTTGGTCATCTCATTTTAAGATGAAAACTTGGTAAGAATGCTGATTTTTCGCAGCTCCTTCAGATGCTTTAATTCGTACACATAATTGGGATTGTTGGAAGCACTACTGCTTCGTAATGGTAAGGGTCTCCGCAGCTTCTTTCAGTGTGTGATGTGGTAGCAGTGTAGTTTCTTTGCAAGTGGCACTGCATGTGGGAAGGCTGCACTGCACTAATGGTGAACAGCATGTAACAAATGCCAAGTTTCTATGCACTCAAAGAGTGGAAATGCCATGCTGTGCGGCAAGATACGTTCGAAAAACAAAAAAAAAATCTGAGAAGGCAGTCGTCTCTCTAAATGGCTTGCGGCTTGCTGGTATGTGCGGTCGCTGCAGGCTGGCGGTCCAGCTCCGAAAATGAAACAATGCGGCCGGACTTTCTCTCGGTCTGCTGACAGGGACCTGCCGATCATCAACATGCCTGCTGTTGAGCGCACCTCATAAGCCACAGGGAATACGATCTCGTGCAATTCAAGCCTGGGAGTGAATATTTGGACTATCACTCTTCGAGCAGGCTATGCCTTTGCATTTAGATAACTGATGGAAGGTCCAGGGCATCCAAATGAATGAGCTTCCGATGCCATAGACTTTTAAGCTGTGCATTTGGCAAGAGTTTGATGGCAATCTTAATTTTCCGAATTAATGTGGGCCGTATTGAGGTTTTACTGTAATGTGAAGAGAAGATAACCAGTGTTTCCTTCTGGTAACAGTACATTTCAAGAGAAGGATGAGGCTACAAAACCTACGAGTGCAGTGCAGCTGCAGCTTGTGCTAAAGCTTGTTAATTGGAGGTCAGGAGGCCCTTTGTCTTGTAGTGGCTGCTGCTATTGGTGATGATCATGACCTATATGTGTTGTCTTGCCTGTTCCGTGGTATTCCTGCTGGCTATGTGCCTGCTGATTCAGGGTCCATCCTTCCCGTCGGGGAAGAATGTTCTCACCCTGTCTTACTCTTTGCCCTGTGGCTAGTGTATTTTGATCTACCATGTGTTTTGCGGCTTTTTAAGGACAGCTGAGAACTCCCTTGTGAGCGAGGCCTCTTTGCTTGCCACCTGCAGGTGACCCAGCCTCAGAGCCACTGTTGCCCTTTGTGCTCGACTGGGCGTGGAAGAAAGTCAAGGAGGTCAAGGCTTCCCTGGACGGACTTTGTGAGTGAGAGGTTTGCACGGGGCTCAGTGTGGACATCTCATTGGCACTTGTTAGGCGAGCTGCACAAAGTGTGTGGGAGGTCTTCTAATAGCATAGAGCAGCATGTGCCGTAAGCAGTGACTACAGTAAGCAGCAGTGAGTGTGTGAGAACTGACAGAATTGTAGTACAGGGAAGTAAGGCACACGTGATGGCATTGACACTGTGTGGAATCGTGTAGGGGCCCTACACAATACAGCAGTCAGCTTCAAAATTATTTTTATCGTAGCCACTTACTGCACACAGATTACTTAGCGAAATAGTCTTGAATTTTTTGTTTCATCTTCGTTGCCTCGGAGAGAACATATTTCAATGTTATCTATGGACCCCAAGCAGCTGAGACTGCAGTCTTCTGTCAATGCACAATAGTGACAAACCATGCTGAGTGCGCAGAGCATGTCAAAGCACGTGGGCACTGGTTCTTCCAAGTCCTCGACATAATTTGCATCCATGGTGCCCTGGTTATTTGCGACGTCGACAATGATGTCTTCGTCTGCGAGCTCTCCTACAGTCTCAACATCCTCATCCATGGTCGTAAGTGAGGAGGTGCTGCCCTCACTTATGGCCAGTTTTTTCTCTTTCCCGAGGAGGCATTACTTCCAAATGTCGTCGCTCGCCTCCGTGCCACGCGTTGTGCGACCGGTGATGCGAGTGTCGTTGGGGGAAGCGCACCTCCCAGGGGCCCGGCGCAACAACATTCGAAATATCGAATGGCCGGTGAAACTGGAGTTTGATATACTGCGCAACTGTCCTATACTTTTACATAGTATTTTCAAGGGGATAATCTGTGTTCGATATAGCCAATGATTTGAAATGTGCGTGTTCGATATATCCGGGTTCGACTGTACTCGTGCTTCAATGGTGGTGGCGTTTGAGAATTGAGAAACTTTGTAATATCAAGGAATTCACTGTATGTAGGTTCGTCACATCCAGGTTTAACTGTATTTGGAATCAGCATGCAAAAATGCACATTCTCTGAAGATTTCATAGTTCTGACTTTATTTATAAAGACTTGTTTTCCGACACCCTCTTCCCTCCTTAAGGCAGAGCTTAAGGGTCTCCCGAATTTTTGCGCACCAGAAGGGTTACAATTTGGTCCTTGCATTGCAGATGCACCGTTGTTTGACTGCTCTGGTCAGGACGGTGTGACGACCGGTGAGCGCATGCTGATCCACCAGGACGAGCTGCGCATCTTGCACCAGCTGCTGGGGGAAGCCCGGGGCATGCAGGCAGCCAGTCCAAGTGAGCTTCCTTACATTCCTTGGCCCCTGCTGGCTCATTGGCGCCAGAGATTCCAGCTTAATGGGCATTCGATGTGTCAAGTTCATTATATCACCGCGAGGTCGAACACCGCAACACCTTTGTTACATGGAGTTCATAATTGCACACGCTTCAGTGGGGCTTTATGAAATTTAGAAACTGTGTAAAATCAAGGAATTCGCTACATGGAGGTTCGTTACATCTAGGTTTAACTGTACAGAACTGTGTGTACTGTCCTTTTTTTATTGCTTGACTCTTTGGACGACCAGGCCAGGCAGCACAGTTGCTCTTGGGTGCAGCTTTTATAATAAATCGAGTGTGTGGGAGAGATGTTGACTGATCTAGAAGTGACCCTGCTTGAAACTGCGTCACCATGGACACCGCACTAAGAAGCATGCACCAATAAGCTTCTAATGAGCTGATGAATAAAGTTTTCTGTTCTTTTCCATTCTCTTCTGTTTGTCACATAAATTGATAATGAAGTCATGAAAAAAAAATCCGCTTTCTCCTAATGGCTCACTAGACCATGCTCTGAGGAGACCAACAGGGCAATATGTTGTCCATAAGGAGGCGAAGGCACCGTTGTTTCAAGGCACCTTCGTAACCTTTTCGAACAAACCAGACCGATCTGTATTGGAAGCCGGTGTTGAAAGGTGCAGTGCCTGTCTTTATAATAAACTCTCTGCTGCCTGGAAAAGCCAAAAGTTAACACTGGCTTGCTTTATCTGCCTTGTGCCCCACTTGGGGCATCTGCAGGCATAATTGGTGAGGGAATTATTTCAAACTTGGATTCACTTAACTGTGTCCCATGGCTGGAGACTGCAGAGGTGCAGCGAGTGGACAGCAGTTTCCTGAGGCGGCTGTGGTGGACCTCTTATGCAGGGCTGCTGGCAGTGTGGCACGACGTGGCAGGCCTGCTGTGCGGCCACCTGTCGGTGCTGCTCTTTCTGCTGCAGTCCGGGGTGCTGCCAGACCACCGGGTGGGCGAGGGCTGCCTGGCCTACCCGTACACCGCCCTCCAGACCTGGTGCCAGCAGGCCAGGTCTGGCTCACGGCCTCTCTCTCGCACATGCTTTGGGCCAGCTGCGCTTCCTGCACTGTGCCTCCTCCTACCAGTAATGTTTGCAGCGAGCGTCTGTGTGGGCTGCCTTAGTAGTTTGCATAGTGCCCAGCTGAGGAGTAACACATTGCGATGCTAGCAAGCTGGGGTGGTGCAGTAAAAGACTGTAATTTGAACTTCAAAGGACTGGAAAGCATGTTCGATTTATCAAATGACCCCGAAAAAATTGACAATTAACTGCTTTCATCATGGTAAACTTATTTGATCAAAGACTGGATGATATTTGCCTGCATTTGAGATAAAAATGATGTGGCAATGGCTGCTTTTCACATTTCCATGAATGATTTATTGCATGCATATTGTTGGGAGCGTCAAAGCAGAACAGCTTCAAAATGAAAAGAGCCTCTGCAGCATCCTTCCTGGTGCAACGCGGTAGCTATGGAGACCCCCTCACAAGTGGCTTATTGCGTGTGAGGGAGCTTCACCACACGAAGAGTGAACGGTACATGAGGAGCGTGCTTTTCGATGCAGTAGAAGAACCCTGCAGATGGAAGTGAGAGAGACGTGCACAGCGACAAAGTGTCCTAAACGGTGCGCACCTGGGTTCGGTTTGGCCCAGCTGATGCGCAGCCGATAGTCACTGTCGCCGCGAGCTGCCATTAAGCTCAGGAAAGCGAAACTGAAACTTAGTGGTCAGACTATCCTCAGAGGTGGGACCGTCTTATTTTTAATCACACCTGCCGCTGCATGCACGTCAGAGGTGTGCGGGCAACTCCGCAGCATGAAATTCATGTTGAAGTAGCACTATTTTGGCAATCGCTTGCCGTGCCAGTTGCACCTGGATCTGGTCTTCCTTTGGGAAGCCATTTGAATGGACTGGCGCGAAACATGCAGCATCTGGATTAGTGGCCATCCAGTGCCATAGTCTTGCATGGCTGTTGGCCGGGGCTGTTAGAATTATACAAATTTTAAGAATAGCAGGAGTCGAATTAGCAAGCTTTTACTGTAGCGCACAAGGGTAACAGGCTTCTATTTTTTTATTATTATTATGGCCTGCTTCCTTTTTGAGTTTTTATGCAAAAAGTGAAAGCAGTTTTGATGCTGATGTACCCTGGCAATGTTTTCCTGAATGAGGTTGTATATTCCGAAAAAACATGTTTTTAGTTGACTAGCAGTATTTGGTAATATCTAAATTTGTAGCTTAACTTTATTTTCCAAAATCGCTTCACTAACTAAAATTTGATCCTCCATTTCTCTGCTTTTTACTGGAATTTTGCAGGAGACAGTGCCAGAGAATGCAGGGTATTAGTTTTCACAAAACTAAACAGTATATTTCTCAGACTCTGGCAGGTATGTTTTAGACCGGCACTAAAGCACGATCTCTTAAATTCTCACTGTTACAGACTTGGTCTGAGGCTTGCTTACCTTTGGTGTAATAGATGCTTTGGTGAGGCTGTGTTATGCACAAGTGAAGTGCCTTGTGTTTCACTTGATTCCACTGCGAGGATGTGGCAACTCCGGGCAGGCAGGTACGTAATGCTGGTGTGGGTCTGCGCAGGAGTGACAGGGGTAGGAAACTGCTGGTGGACGTGCTGGTAGAGGCAGCCTTGGGAGGTGCAGCCTACCCCGGCAGTCCCGTGCGAGTGGGCTACCCGCCACCAAGCATTCATAGGGCCACTGATATCTATCTCATCCGTGGTATCGAGCCTTGGGCGCCGCATGTCGTCGCCTACTACCTCCTGCTGGATATCTCCGCCATCATCTTCCACGACTATCCAGCGGTATGCGTCTCTCGTTCCTAATGAACCGCTTTCTTTCTTCTTTTTTTTTTTTAGTAGTGGCACCACTCGCCTGTGCCGATTGGCCGTGGAGCTCGTCAGGTCATCTAAAAAACCACATCACTGAATGAGGCGAGGTGCATGCTGTTATCGATCGCAGGTACCGTACAGTTGAACCTCGTGGGCTTGCTTCATTATAGGCGTAACTTTATTATATTCCATGTTGGCCGAGTTTCTAATGGGAATCGTCATTGCTTCGTTATATCCATTATTTCAGTATAAATCATTTTGTTATAGCGAGGTTCAACTGTATATGCTCATGTAAGGGCCGCACTTTTTTATTTAGCAGTTTTGATGAAGTGCAGCCCTTGCACAGGTTCAGCATTTCTAATTAAAATTTCTTTAGTACAACGGACGCGTCTCTCTTTTATTTTGCTGCCCATATTTTTGTCATGTAATAGTGCAGCCCCGGCGAATCCTTCAAATACATAATGCAATAAGAGTGTTAATGGTAGGACCGGCAATGGTAGTGCAGCCCCGGCGAATCCTTCAAATACATAATACAATAAGAGTGTTAATGGTAGGACCGCGCACTCAACAACTGGGGTGAATCAACCACCTGGAGTAAAATGAATTAGGTTGCTAGATAAATTTACTAGAAAACATCACGTGATTCTAAGTTGAGATTCTCTGAAGATCTGTCGCTCGACTGACAGTAATGATACCTCGGCCGATGAGTTAGCACTGATGCACCGCATGTTTGCAGTTCCAGGCAGAGTCTGGCGCACAGGACGACATGTCCGTGGTTGTACCAAGCGTCACAGGCAGCTCCCAGCTGAGCTGTTAGCTCCCATTGAAGCATGCCACACGAGCAAAATTATGTGCAAATGAAACAGTTCTTCTGGCTGACTCTCTCTCTCTCTCTCTCTCTCTCTCTCTCTCTCTCTCTCTCTCTCTCTCTCTCTCTCTCTCTCTCTCTCTCTCTCTCTCTCTCTCTCTCTCTCTCTCTCTCTCTCTCTCTCTCTCTCTCTTTTTTTCAAATTACTGGCTGCCAAGTTGGGGCGAGTAGAGACGGTAATTTGGACATAGAATACGAGTTAGCTTGTGGTGTGTAACCTGTGATGCACCCTAATGCATGTCAGTTTTCTTTTTTAGGTTATTCAATTCACCCATTTTTTTTTTTTTTACCCTTTACAAAGCCCTGTGTTAAAAAATTAAATCCGGCTTAGTAGCTACCTGGTTTGTTCCTAGTTCAAGCTGTATTGCCCCGCCCCTTCCTGTGTATTTGGCTGACGACCTCCCTCATCTTTTTTTCTGTTGCAGGTCAAGGAAAAGCTGAAGCGCTTCCCGTGTGCATTTTACCTGAGCTCTGACGTACAAAGCCTTGTCCAGGGCATCTGGCACCTCGACCATGGCAACTATGAGGTGTGGGAAATGGCAGAGGCATCTTGAGCAGCTGCTGTTGAGGATTTCAAGCGCTGAACACCAGTAGCTTCCCATCTGTGGCCGTAGCCTTGTTTGTTAAGCATGTGAATGGTGGATCGGAATGCACCTGCAGCGTTTTAATGTGCTCTTTTGACGAAGGCCTGCGCCATTTTGCAATTCACTTGAAAGCTTCTGCAGGCTCCTCTCACCCTTCGGTTTCTGGAAGCTGCCATTGCTGTTATTTGTTTTCTTAGCTTTTACACTAAAACCTGTGCAAAAGTGTGAAGCTGGGGCACTTAGTGGCTGTTTAGTGCACTCGTGGCCTCATGTCCATCAGCAGAACAGTTGCCTAGAGGTTGTTTGCTTTCAAAATGCTGCAATGCCTGTTAGACATGGAACTTGATGCTGTGGGATCTACAGGGATAATGTGTCAAGGATTGACATTACTGCTTGTAACACTCAACAAGAACCAACCTAATGACATGGAAGAGAGCCGTTTTATCTACCAAAAGACCCATGCAGAATGGTAGCGCAGTAGCAGGTGGCAGCCCTTGAAAACGACTGTGGTAATGAATGTAAAGTGCACCATTGAATGCAGCCATTTACTTCACCAACAACGGGAGAGGGTCCAGGCAGCTTAGTTGCTACCATCCTGTGCAGGAAGGGGTGAAGAGCCTGCTGCAGGCACAGCAGCAGGCCAGTGCCGAACTGCGGCCACTTCTGGGTGCCCTGTGGGGCCCCGCTGTTCGTCTGCTGCTCCAGTGCCAGCCCCCGCTGGCCCTGCGCTGTCTGGACCACCTGCAGGTGGCCTCCACGCCTGAGCAGATGACCCTGCAGCTGGACGTCCTGCTGGCCAACTGGTGAGGGGCACCGTCCTTCTTTTCATTCAGACGGGTCTCGGCAGTGTGGTGCCGGGCCTACTAGGGCAGCGATGACGAAGAACATGACCGATGCGGACAGCGCTAGTCCATGTTTGTGCTGTTTGTCCTTGTCTGTTTTGCACTTGTGTGCTTTGTATGTTTTTTAAGCATCAGCCAGGTATCCCTAGTTAGGCTTCCTTTCTCATCTTTATTGCCAGTGTGTTGCTGTTTTTTCACGAACGCCTACATAATATCCAGATTTGTTTGAACGCATTGAACAAATTGGCACGCAGCCAAGTTTGTTGGGCAAATTATCGCCTCCGCGGCTCCCATCAAAACGTAAGCACGCTGTACCATTACTGGTGCGCTGCTAAACTCTGCAGACAGCACCAACGTTTACAGCATAAAACAGGGTAACAAACAAAAAGGTGCTGCTCAGAAAACATTTTCAGCTTCAATCCGCCTTTTTCACGACGCGACTGCGCATGCGCCCATCCCCTGGCGGCGGTGTCGCGAAACATATTGGATGTGTCGCACGCTCCACTCGAGACCGGCCGTGGAAGTGTAAACAAACCGGTTTCCTACGCGGGGTGCGTTGCTGCAGCCGTCGGGCGTTCAGCGCGACGCATTTGGTGATGCCTACGGCATGTGTTGCATAATACGGCTGCAATGCCCAATATGTAAAGGGAAGCAAACTCGGATTTTTTCGCTTTCCGAACGCTTCCCGGGACCGCCTTCGACGCGAAGCGTGGATAAAAGCCGTTCGCCGGCTCCTGGCCGCCCTTCGGTACCGTCAAGCACGTCAAGACTGTGCGGGAATCACTTTGAGATAGGTACGGACGAGGTACTGCGCTTAAATGCGTGTGCAGTCTATCACGAAATGCTTTATTGATGGGCAGGAAGGCCTCGAATGTCACCGCGGCACCCAGACTTCGTTCCGGTGCTTTTTGCTTTCTCAAATTAAGCAAGAAGGCCAAATGAACAAGTGCTGTGAGCCGCTTTCAACGCGCGATGGAGCGGACAACGAAAAAGAGGCTACGAGAGCATTCACGCATGGTGCTAAAATTTTGTCATAATCTCCTATAGAAATTTCCTTGTTTATGCCACTACACCCTGGCCAATCCCGTGTGGGTATGTGCCATGTATTAAGAGGCAGAAGAAGAAAGTGTGTTATGCGTGTGTTCGAATCTTATCCATGATGAAGAGCTCTGCAACCTCCTCTGCTACGGAAACAGAGTTACACAATTTTTGTTAGATCATCCCACACTTGCCATATGCAATCTGAAATTTAAATAGTCACCGCCTGGTTATGGTCAATCCCCCTTGTGGATATGTGCCATTTTGTGAGGGAAACAACAACAACAGCTCTGCGTGGTATCGTCGGAATGGATCAATGTGTGCCTCTCGCGCTTGTCTTTATGGACGCGCAAGCTTGTTTAATCTATGCAGCGGTGTGCTGTGGGAAAATAGTGAAATGCTAGCAGAGCTGCTTTGTTGCGAGTACACTTGTGCTTTTATAGCTCGTGTAGCTATTCTGCAGCGCTTGAGCACAACGATTTCTTGTGAAAACTGTTGTCCCCAGTCGTTTTCTGTACTACGGCGTGCACGATGTAGTATCCACCTTTCATGAATGGCAGGCAATACAGCGGAAAACGCCAACCTCGCTGATCGGGGATATTTCATTGAACGATATGTTCCGAATGTAGCCTTCATCTCTGAAGCGGCGGCCGTTGCTCAGCTGGTGTTCGCATCGCATGCCGGATGATCGGAGATACTGAAGAATTTGCTCTTCGGTGGGCACTGCAGCCTGCCTCAGACTTCGCACCCAGCCATCAGTCAATCCTAGAAATCCTCCAGGCACCAGATGCTGCCCAGGACACGCCATCGTCGACAGATTCCAACAAAACGTGCTCCGGAGCGCCACTCAGTCCGGCCGGGTTGGGCGCGCAGTACCCTACCAGTGAGCTTCCAGCGTTGTAGGCGAGGTGGCAGCACAGGAAAATGAAAAAAGGCGGACTAATGCCCAGTGTCCTTACTGAGAGCTTCTCCTTGTGGCATTATTGGGTTGTCCAAGTGGGCGGCACTCCGGAGCCCAACTGCTGTGCATCCCGCCAGCGATCATTGATGGCTTTGGAATGGCTGTTGTGGGATTCTGCACCGAGCATTAAGAAGTGAGAACAGTAGTGGCAAGCGCTGGGTGACACTGAATTGGCAACAGCCACCTATGGTTTTGATGAACTTCCATAGTCATTTTGTGTGTGCTCTGTTTCCTGCAGAAAGGGGGGGGGGGGGGGGGGGGGGCTTCAGCCATTGCCACCTAATTTGCCGGTGTTTGCTTGCAGTCGAGTCATCGATGCCCTTGAGCTGGTCCGCAGGCACGGCCACCTGTCCAGCCTGGAGCAGCTCCTGGGGTGCATTATGGCACTGGCCAGAAAATGTGAGTTGGGTGGCAGTACTCGCCCAAGCATTTTAAATAAAAGGGGAACTTGAGGGAAGCATGCTCAAGGGCCCGGTGTTGGACAGCTAGGTCCAAACTGAGCAGCGCAGCCTCCCGCTGCTTGAAAGTACTGAGTTGCAGCTTACGGAGATCAGTGGGGCAAGCCTGAAGAAAAAAAAGTTATCACCTCACCCGTGTTGCAGTACTTTTGAATGTGTCACTTTCGCAGTTGAGATAACTAATGACACTCAAGGCCGAAAAATGGTCATGTAAGAAATCATTTTTAGTGCGGATGGATAGCCTGTTGAGTAAAGAATGCGGCATTTGAAAAGTAGTCTTTTGGCATGGCCGTTGTTGGGAGCTTTGCACCCCGTGAATTTGAGTCTTTAAAGTGTCATCTAGGTCCTGTAGGTACAGCGAATTATCTGAACTGAAAATAGCACAGCTCCCTGTTGCACAGTTCCTTGTTGCGCTCCACCTTTATAGCACTGGGTCACATTCTTCTAGTGGCAATCTTGCTCACCACTCCACCATAGAACACCGGAGTGGCACTTTTGAGACCGCAGGGAAGAAAACGATATGCTGCATGGGCCAAGGAAAGGGGGCTGTGGGCGAATGCTTACTGCAGAGAAGTATTTACGCGCATAATTTGCGCCCTCGCATAATTTGCGCACCCTTAACTTATCCCCCGAGTTTACGAAAATTTTTTACTCGCATATTTTACGCACCGCGCTGAGCTAGACCACCATCATGCACGCGGGCTCTACCCTATGGCTCTACCGAGTAGCATTCGGCTATTCCGCGTGTTTGTTCGGAAGGCTTTTTGAATCTTTTGTGCACTGGGCGTTCATGGTGGTGTCAGGGGCCGCTGTTACAATCGTGGCGCCACCAGCGGCATCGCCACTCGGAACAGCCAGCAGCGCTTCCGGGGAGGATCGGCAGCTGATAGAAGAGCCAACACCGCTGTTTGGCTGATGCATGTGACTCGACTGCTGGCTACGCTTTTCTTGGTGGCTCTGACGGCTTGTGTTCAGTTGTTCGGTCGTGTCTTGCAATGGGATATCACAACTATACGGCAAGTTTCAAAGTGCTTGTCAGCGCCTGATCATGGCGCAGAGCGGCAAAGCCAGCGAGAATAACTGCGTGCGCACAAGTTTGTCTATAGACGACAATTGTTGTGTCGGCAAACTTGTGCGCGCGTGGCTATTCTCGCTGGCTTCTCAAATCCGCGCCGTGATGAGGCGCCGACAAGCAGTTTGGTCGACGCTCGCGCGATACTGTTAAAGAATTGTGTGGTGTGATAATTGATTTATTGATTCGCGGTTGCTTTCCCGGACGACGCTGCGAAAGCAAACTTACAGAATCCGGAACTACCGAACAATTGGCTGGGCCGAAAGCGATGACGCTGTTTTAGTGTCTTATTCAGCTTCATGCATGCACCTTCATGCCATTCCGCAAGGAGGGCGGGTGCTCGGCCTTTCATTTAGAGTGAACTTTTTTTCGGGGGGCGGCCAGCGTGGGGTGCGGGTCCAGGTGCTGACGTATACGCAGCAACATGCACTATACCTATATTGCGCGTTATGACCTTTGCGGAGTTTTTTAAGTCGCGCTCGCAAAATCCCCGCGTAATTTGCGCACCGCCTTCTTGGAGCCCTAAATTCATAATAAAAAGTGCGCAAATTATGCGCGTAAATATGGTAAATCTCTCAAGGTCCTACCTGTGGCCGCCATGAAGCAACAGTATGCTGTTTTCTTAACGGAGGAATGTGTGTCGATCCTTGTTGTTGCTCTTTCTTTTTCTCTCTCTCTCTCCCAATTAAGCAAAAATGCGGGAAGCCCACGAGCAACTGGAGCTGCTTCTGCAAGTGCCGCTTTCTGCCGCGGAGGAAGAGCAGCTGGTCAACTTCTTCAGCGAGCTGGCTGAGCCCAACTGGATGTGCCAGGTGGTGCTGCACTTCCTGCAGTGCGGACGTCCCCACGCCGCCCTCCCCCTGACTGGCTGCCTGCAGGAGCTGTTTCGGGAGGGGAGGAGCCAGCGGGTGAGCATTGGCAGTGGCGGCAGAGGCTTGGTGTGACCTGCACCTCAGAGCCCTCCTTGACTTCCCCTCCCCCCTCCTCCCTCTGTTTTCTAGGCATACCTTCCTGAGGTGCGGCAGAACGTGTCTGCCACGCTGGAGCTCATGCAGAGTGTCATGCGGTTGATGCCACTGCCAGCTTCGCAGCTGAATGCAGCGGCACGCCGGCGAAACCAGTCTGGTGAGGGTCGGCGGCAAGCTGTTGTGCCTTTTCTCAGTCGCTGATTAAGGCTAGGACGTTGCAGTCTTTCTATAGTCAAGAGAAGTTTGCCACGCCCCTGCATGTTCCTTGCTGCAAGTGCACATGAAGCGGGTGTGATTGTAAGCATGAACATGGGGGGCATTTGCTGTACTTTTGAACAGAAGCAAAGGCGAAAGCAAGCTTGCACAGGTAGGCAGCAGGCGCAGCTCATGTTCTGTCCTCTGTGCCAGCGAAGCCTCTTTCATCACCCCCAAAAGAGAAATTGCTTTGGAAAGACTGTGAGATGTGCAGCTCTGATAGGATGTTCTCTCCTCCCGATGCTAGGTGCACCGGTACAGTACCTGGGGACTGTGCCCACCTCTGTGCCTCACAAAGGCACCACACCCCGGCTGGCTACACGGGTGGCTGCTGTGAGGGCCACCATGGAGGCTGCAGAGGCCTCAAAGCCACCCGCTATGCCATCTGCTCCTGACAGGTGTGTGCGTGTTGTGTACATGTGTGTGTGTGCATGTCTGTAGCACATTCTGTAGCAGTGAGGATTTTAGTTTCCCCTTGGCAGGGCAAGCAGAGCTAAGAAGTGGAAATTGCAAACTGCTTGTGAGATGCAAATGAAAAGTTTCAGAGTTAGCATTTGTTAGTGCAATATCCACTTCTGCAAGTTTTGTTATTAAAACAAAAACTGGAAAAATCCCCGGAGAAACAACCTAGGAGTCAGGCAGGGCCACCTATGTCACGTAACCTTGTGGTGTCATCACAATCTGCTCACTGGATTGTAAGCTAACTGCACACCGTGGCAGGTGGCAATTAAATTGATGACTGATTGCGAGAGGTTGCCCGCAAAGAGCAACCTGGGTCACACAAGCCCCTCCGATAGCAGCACCTGCCATCGCAGGGCAGTGGCGCATTGGTTAACTGCTGCACCACCGCGCCAGGAGTGGTATGAGGACTCCCAGGGATCTTTGAACGTTCAGTTGAGAATGACCAATTTTGCATATATGGGCATTAACTTACTATCGCATAACACCCTTAAGGTGGAGCTCCAGTTTTTGCCACTCAGGTACCAATGCGCGCTTGCCTCACTTTCCGTCTGCGCGGTTCTTCCGTTCTTCCAGTGCACCAAAACTGTGCACCCGTCACGTGCTGTTCATTCATTATGTGTCGTTCACTGTTGGTGCGGTGAACCCTCCTCAGATATTGCCGGTAATGAGGGGGCTCCACTGCTCCCGCATAGCACCATGAGGATTTTGTGGAGGCACTTACAATTTTTAAACAGTTACACTGCGATGCTTCCAACAATATGCACACAGGAAAAGATTGACAGAACTGGGAAAAAAAATGGCAGCGACCACTGCCCGGTCTTTCACCTAATATATAAATTGCAATGTAAATGGTTTCTGATAGTTCTTGCTGGGGCCATTTGATAATTTGAACTTTTGTACAATTAATATTTTTTCCGCTTCCTTGATCGTCTGAATTAAATTACATGCTCTGATTAATCATCTGAATAATTAGCCTGTGTGGAATTAAATGAAGCAAGCACCTTATATTATCTTTTCGCTACAATTTTTCGTTGCTTGCAGGTTTTTCATTGCATCCAGTTTTAGCATGAAAACTCCAAAGGGCTGTGCAGAACGTGAGTCGAAATGAAAAATAAATGTAGGTGAAGTGCCCTAGCAATGTTCACAGTGAACCCCCATTACTCGAAATTGTAAACATGGAGAGGCATTTCGTGATCGCGTTTATGATGCGAGTATGGCAGTGGCTCCTCCACTGATTGCACTACGAAAGCACAATATGCCCCTAATAATGCACAGTGTGGAGTGGATGAGGCAGGGGAGTCTGAAGCACCTGCCACCTTCCATCGGCGTTGTTGTCTAAAAAAAAAAAATAAAGCCTCACGTCTGCCCTTTCCTTGTTGCCTTCAGAAACTGAGTCTGCCTCACGTCGGAGTGGGCTGCATGGTGTGAATGCTGTGTTTGGGGCGGCATTAGGGATGATTCCCACTCTCTGGGATGAACAGGCCAACTCGGACTTAGTGGCGAAGTCAACTGTGCTGGTACCAACAAAGAGTGCAAGGGATGTTGGTTCCGCTGCCATGTGCTAATATATTTAACTCTTTCCTTATGGTGAAAAAATGGCCGATTTTAAGTGTTTTCAATTAAAAATTATTTCTTCCAGAGTGTGTGCGTCGTTAGGCGTCAAACTGTAGCTTATTGGTTATACTTCCGAGTGAAAAAACTCCAGAGTTGTGTGTGCATGACTTTTCGAAAAATTATTGGTTAAACATTCTGGTAACACAAAAAAAAAATGCAAGCAAAACGAAGACAAGCCACTGCACTGAGCCAGAAGTTGGTCACATGTTCTTGGCTACCATTCCTGTGATTTGCAGCTTCGTACACATTTCACTGCACTTTTGGTGGCCTCTCAATTGAGTGCCGCTGCAGTGGCGCAGTGGTTATGGTGCTCGGGTGCTGATCCGAAAGACGCAGGTTCGATCCTGGCCGTGGCAGTTGAATTTCAGTGGAGGCGAAATTCTATAGAGGCCCGTGTGCTGTGCCATGGCAGGGCACATAAACCCCAGGTGGTCGAAATTTGTGGAGCCCTTCACTACGGCATCTCTCATAGCCTGAGTCGCTTTGGGACGATAAACCCCATAAACCGAACCAAACCCTTCAAGTGGGGGAATGACTGCTGTGCCACTAGAGGAAGCAGTCTTGCGAGGACGTGAAGTGGAGGCAGACAAGGGATGCGCGGCACATTACACATGTTCTGAGTTCTATTCTTGTTTTGTTGATTTTTTTTATAGCAGTTCCACCTTTCATCCGTTTTTTTTTTTTTTTAGGGTAGCGAACGGGTTTTATGAGTGTAAAGATGGGCATGGCCTTCCTTGACATCATCGTAATAAAAGATCTGCTGGTGCATTTGGTAAAACATCTTGGCAGTATGTTGCGAAGACTCTAAGCACCAAATAAAACCACTCTCATCATTTGCAAATCCAGTGCAGTACATAAAGCACAGCATGAACGGTAAAACGAAACATGCGAGCACGCGCTGATATGCCGGGCCTCTGAGACAGTCTTGCTATCAGATCTGAAATCTGATCATTCTTCATCATTGTCTAGCTCACCACTGCTGCTCTAAATAATAAGAAAAAGGACTGCATCAGAGCGAACTGAAGTGCCTGGTGTAGCCTTCCGCCTTTGAGGAACTCGCGATGCCATGATTACCGAGTGGCGGACCAAATCTAAGTCTGGTCAGATTTTCATTTTTCATGTCGCCTCCTAGCATTAGAAAAAGAAAAAACAAAACTGAAACCAAAGAGTTGGTGCCGTAGAAGCAACTAGAATGACGTACCTTGTCCAGGAATGCTGACTTGAATGTTTGTCACCAGATTCAATATGTTGCTCATATATGACCGATAACCTATGGTGCATTAAGGAAAGAGTTAAACACTTCTGAATTGAAGATTACATTTATTGCCCCTGGTATGATGTTATGCTTGCATCCTGCAACTGTGGTGCTTGTTTGCTGTCAGGTTACCGTATGCAGTTTGAAATTGTTTTTGTAGTTTAAGTACGTCTTGGTCCTGCATAAATCGAGCAGACAGACACTTAATATTCAAAGCAATCTCTTGCTTTGTGTGAGAGGTTGTATGCAAATATTTGCTTTCTGTGCTTGTTTCAAATAGAGGAGAAATTGTTATTTGTGTCTAGGGTAATTTCATACTGCACATCAGACATTTTGTTTGACACATAAAAGGGGGTCATGCTTCTAAACCATGGCACTAATAGCACCATGGCACCCTCTTTTTCAGGGTTGCTGGGAGTGAATCGTGTACCTCAATATCTACCCCAGCTGTCAGCCACCATACTCCGCAAAGTCGGTAAGTGTGCTGACCAAGTTTGCAGGTTCTGAGCTTGGGTGTTCTCCATTCACATGGCTTGGGGGGGAAAAACAGCAATGATAGGCTGGCATGTTTGTTGAGAAACCAATGCTTCCTCTTTCAGTTCATTGGTCAAGCGTCTACAGTAGCCGACCGATTTTTTGGACTTCAATAACTCAGTCCTGCGCGTTATATACTCACTAATGAATGCACCATTTTTCTTTTTTCTTGCTTTGAAAATATCAGTTTTGCTAATGTGTAAATTACTGTGCATAATACATCCACCCCCTCCTCCTTTCTAATTTTTCAGAAGCTTTTCAGGGAGGGCCTTCATCGTGCGATACTGTTGTAATTTGCAGTGTTTGTGTGTATGTCGGAACCTAATGAATTTATTATTATTAAATGATAATTGCTTGTGAAAAGAGGTTGAGCAAAAAAAAGCTGTGAGGAGCTTCGTCCTACTGTCGAGCCCAAGTGCGCAGGAGTGTCACCCCTTGGCACATTTGGTTGGTTACTGAAACGGGTGGTGTTTACATAGAGCCAGCTTGCACTAATGAGATGTGTTTCAGTTGTGATTCTTTGCACCTCGCCTACACAGATGGGCAGAAGGACTTGGGACATCAATTGTGAATCTCGCTTGGTAGGAGCAAGTTCTCTTTACACCTGCAAATCTGGAACAAGGTTGCCTCTCTACCCCTCTGCAATGTAGGTTGGAGGAGGATGCAGTATCGATCCTGTGCACACCTCCCGTCACCCTGTGGGAGGGCCTTCCACGTCGGTCTGCTTCCGCGGCACAGCCATCAACAAGCACGCCTGCCTCCATCCTGAGGCGGCGACCCGTGGACCTCCCACGTGTTGTTGCCACGCCAGTCGTTCTTCGAAGGGGCTCAGGGGAAGACCATGCTGCCACCTGTCCGACGCCCACAGAACTCAGCGAGAATGTCCAGCCAACACCAGGTTGGGGGTTTTGATGTAGTTAACATCTTGACTGAATAGGATGTTGCAAATTCACGACATACTGATTGCACACCTCAGAAGTGACGCCCTGTACCTTGTAGGTAGGCGTAGTCATCGCATGTCACCCTTGGAAACAGTGCGCCCAGCGAAAAAGGTTGCGCCACCAGTTGTTCATTGAACGGAACGCCACCACCAGCTTAGCTGGCAGAGTGCTAGGATAAAAGGGTCAGCTCGTCTCCTTCTGCTCAAATTGCTGTACAATAGATCCTTGATGATACGATTGCAGTTTGTGTTAACTTCGGGAATTCGTAAAATTCTCTGGCCAGAGTGGCCTGTGTACAATGTGCAGAATTTCGGGTGCTCTGAATGCTCTCCTGCTTCACTACGGATGATACAAACACACGAGCTAGTACCGCACCCTCCAGCTTCAAGTGCTGCCTGCCCATTGCCGAAGTCAGAATTGCCACTCACGGGCTACGCAATTCAAGCACTGAACAGTGGTGCACGGCTGTAAATGGATTCCATGAGGTGCAGACAGATGTGCATTGAATGTGTTTGCTCTGCTTTCTGCATACAAATTTTTTTTAACATTTCTGCTTAGCACTCTCCTGTATCTATTTTGAAAAAACATTTTTCGCCATTGTCTAATGTGGTGAGTAGTATACAGTGTAACCTCGACTATACGACTGTGAACGCATGTGAATGTCATCCGGGTCACTACCCAACTGCACTTTGTTCAGGGTCTGGGCACTGTGCCGAGAAATCTTGATGCTCTGAATGACCTGCAGTGTTGTGATGAAATGCTAGTCCAGCACCTTTCCCAAGGCATTTTATGACAAATCAGTGAACCTAGATTCATTGTTGGGATTGTTAGAGCAAGCAGAGCTTGAATTTGAGCTACAGTAGAATCCTGCTGTTATGTTTTCCATAGTCCCGTTGGAAAAATGGAACCTACCAGCCGGAAAACAGAGTAGCCAAATAGGAACTCTGCATGAAAAAATTGTGCATTGTTGTTTGACTTTTTTTTCCTCGTAAGCGCGACATGATTCTGTGGAATTTGCAAGGCTTTGCGCCACTCATGATCAAGGTCAGAAAAGGCCCGGAAGGAGGCAGTGGCTAGAAAAGAGCAAACGCAAAGCGGGAGAATTTGTTGCACACGTACGCTGCACTCTTTTTGCGGCAGCGGTTTTAGTCTTTACACTCCTCATGTAATCGAATCTTGGAATTGCGTCTTTTAGGCTGCAGATGACGAGAAAAAAGCAGGTGGCAGGAACAAAAGCTTCAGATTGAACCCGTGCAACTGTGTCTCACACAGTGCTGCTCACACACCATCTGCCATGGCATAGTTTCGTTATTGTGCCTTTGGCCATTCAGTTGTGCGGCGCACCAAGGTTCACGCCGGCTGTCAGTGTGCATGCCATAGGCCGCAGAACAAAGTGGTAGTCAAGCACCAATGGAATGTAGATTCCCGCTTTGTTTGTCATGCTGCCACCGTTCTGCATGTGCACTAAATAGGCTGTCGAAACATACTTGACCACACCTGTACAAAGTGGAACTAACAGGAGGAAGCCGCAGCAAAATGATCATGAGAATGTGGCAGGCTCGTCATGGGTCATTATCTTTTTAATCTGATTGCCAAAGAACTCTTCTTGTCTTTGAAAGTGGCTCTGGCTGCATGTCCAACTGGCACAACATATGGGAGCCTGTAGATTGAGGAAGAGACAATCTCTGTCTCAGTGAAAGGGAAGCCACTTGGGGAGAATAAAGCTGCAAAAATTTTCATTAAGTTGCTTTTGGTAAGTCTGAATCAACAAGAAGAAAGGCTTCGGCAGGGCATGTAATGCGAAGGCCAGATAACCGCTGGTCCTTAAGGGGGGATGAGGGGATCGGAACAAACTTTTTTATTTTTTAACTTAGAGTGATGAAATTTGGCAGACAGGTTTGAAATAGCATCAAACAGACAGCTACAAAGTTTCACAATAATATCTTCAGTAGTTTTGATTTTATCATTATTTATATATTGCTCACATGTTGCTTGCTCGTGGAAAGCCTAGCGTGACAGCAAAATGGGTTATGGGTCTGTAAATGGTTTTAATAGTTACTAAGAAGTATAATCTAAGTCAAGATTCTCTTGATTTCTTTTTAAATTTCTCTGCTCTTCTTCTAAACGACACAGTATGCACCTTCTCTTTATGTTAATGTATCATGCTCCAATTATTGTGTAATAAAAAATGGTGAGCATAAATGGTAAATCTGAGACTGTCTTGACATAAGGCACACTTCAGCAATTGCAACAAAACAAACAGGATTAAAATCCGAGCTCTCATTGCCGTGCTATGCTTTCCACGAGCGAGGTGATAAGCCCAAAACAAACTTTTGAGAAAACAAGCCTCAAAGTTCCATACTGGCACACACTGTCTAGAATGCTCCTGCGTTGTAAAATTTGGTGTCCTTGGCAGCAGGTGACTTCTTAGCCCTCTGTCCTTTCAGGAGATGGACTTTGTGTGCTTTCTTCATTCGCTGGGAATCTTTCTCGACAGCCCGCTGAAGAGAGAGGGCACCAGGGCGCAGGCCCAATGTTGTGCACAGGTCTGAATAAGCTTTCAGACTGCCCGAGTTGTACCTTGAAATTGCCTCGTGCACTGCTGTTTCCACGGCAAACAGTGAGGCATGCTGGTCTTTTGATATTAATGACCATATCACTGAATGGAGACTCTCAGCCGCGTTTTGAGTTTTGCCTCCTTTGCACCGGGCCAGCAACTGAGGGTCTGAGAGGCGCTGGTACACAGGCAGAAGTGCTTCAGCAACTTTAGCTGAAAGCTTGTACTTGTGAGCTGGTGCTGGCTGCCCTTCTGCCTCAGCTGATCGGTGGTTGCACCAGCTAAGGGGGCCAGGGGGACACAGCTCATGATGGGGCTCACCATCTGTTGATGTGATGTGGTAGTATGTTGCCATTACTGCCCTTTGCATTTCCTCGACTTCTGAATGGTTCCGCAGAGCAAGGCCATAGTAGTTCGTCAGTTTTTTGATGAGCTGCTGTGTCAGGCCCCCCTTTCCACCAAGTGGCTCTCCTTTCTTTGCCTTGGCTACCAAAGAGCGAAGTGCAGCCCCTATTCGTTTTTTCACGTGATTTATGCAGTCTTCTTTAGACAGCTGCACAAAACCATAAACTTCTTCATCACATAAAGTGCGAAACATGCGGCTGTCCCCATCACAAACTATGTTTGTGTAGCGTAAATCATTTTTGCTCAAGGAGCGCCTGAAGAGTTGTAGTGCAGCCTCAACCTCCATTCTTCCAGAATTCACATCAGTGTTTTTCTGGCACTGGTGTTGCTGCTTCCATTCAGCATAATGGGGGTCACTTTCTGCTGGCTGTCGGCTGCACCCAAGGCAGAAGTTGGACAGAACTACGCAGTCCAACACAAGTCCTGTATGAAATTCAATTATACAGCCTACGCCAGTATGGGAGCTGTGACCGCGTGTCAACCATGTGCCATCATAAACTACTGTGATGTTCTTTGAAAATGTCCCCATTTCAATGTACACCTTTTTCACTGCCTCTACAGCATCTGTGAAGATGTTGTGTGCAGCTGCCGCTGCGGCAGGCTTGAAAGTTTTTTTGAGGTGCTCATCATATGTTTTGTGGTGTAACCCACGATGCGAGACATTCATGGTGGCCGAGAAGTCATTAAGAGCAGTTGGTCCTTTCCCAATGCTCTTTATTGCTTGCATAGCTCTGATGTTGACCTCAAAAGCTCTAGAGCCGCTCTTCCTTTGTGAGGACCACTCTGACTGTAGGGTACCACAGGAAATGCATGAAAGTACCATCTTCACAGCTAGCCCCAGTTCAGTCTCGCGGTGCACTGCTAGGCCGGGCTGCTGACAAGTTGGGCAAAGCGTGGAACCAATCAGCGAGTTCAAAGCAGCAACTTGAACAAGCATAAACTCCTCTTCTGGAGGTGCGGGAATGGCATTTTCCTGTGAGCCAGTCAGCCCGAACTTGCGCTCCGTTGCTGAAACCGCGCGAAGCGATTCGCGAACTCTCGACGCTTGCAGTTCTGCACTTTCCACGGACACAAATCGTGTTTTTAGGTGAGCTTGAATAGTGCGACGTTCTCTGGGCGAACTGTCAACACTGCGATGAGCGGCAAGGACGGCCGCCGGCGCATCCGCGGCATCGAGCGTGCGCCCGCGTTGCAGCACCGTCGAAGCGCCGGAACTCGTCGATGGCATGGGACTGCCTTCACTGGCGGTTGTTGGCTGCGGAGACATCTCGGCGTGGAACGATTCACCGCGGAAGCGCGTCTCCGATGCTCTGCAGTCGGGCGGCGATGACCGCTGCAAGCCGACTCCGTTATCTGTGCTGGACGAAGTTGCGACGGGACACTCGCGTATGGTGGGACGCTCGCGCACGTCGATCGTCACCGGTGCAGTAACACTGCGCCCGCGCTTCGACGGCAAAAGATCATGGTTCGTCTCACTATCACTGGCTGGTGCTCGACTCGGCGGAAGATCCCGCAGCACGTTGGGCGAGAGATCGCACAGCACGTTGGGCGCGTACTCCGCCGATTCTGAACGGTCGCTTGGCTCGGCCGAACCACCTGCTGACAATAGCCGCTTCTTCCTTGCTGTGACGGGCTTGCGTTTCCGCTTCCCGTAGGCATGCTTCGTCCGGTACTTCTTTTCGAACGTGCGCGGATCCATTGCACGTGGTCGAACTCCTCGAAACACAACAGAAGGAAAGGCCAGAAAGGCTTCCCAGCAGACGCTCCTTGCCTCAACCGCCATTATGGCGCGGCGTCGGCCAATGAGGAGGCACCTAACAACGCGCCGCGGCGCAGAGCCAATCGGGGCGCGGCAGTCATTGGCTGCTCCGTGCTGCCACCCTCCGGTTTTTCTTTTTTTGTGCGTTTTCTGGCTGGCAGGGGAGGAAGGGAAGGGCTGGGAAAAAAAGCCGAAGAGTCGGGCTTTCCAACGATACCAAAATGGCGGCGCTCCGTGGCGGGAAATCCGAACAGTCGCGCCTTGAACTTCGCGACTTTTTCGCGATTTCGGGCGGATGCGTGGACGCCGGCACCGACAAATATATTTATTTTTAGTGCTTAGAGTTTGTTTTTTGGTGAAATATTTCAGTACAAGATAGAAATGATGCTGTAGATTCTGAAAAGCATACTTTTCAAAAATCGATTTTTTTCGCGAAAATCGCGATCTGATCCCCGCTTCCCCCCTTAAGGGTAACGGAGGGGATTCCAGTAGAAGGCAAGCGTAGCAGGGGGCGGCAGAAAGTTAGGTGGGCGGATGAGATAAAGAAGTTTGCGGGGACAAGGTGGGCGCAGCTGGCAAAGGACCGGGTTAATTGGAGAGACATGGGAGAGGCCTTTGCCCTGTATAGTGGATGTAGTCGGGCTGATAATGATGATGATGCTTGCTGACAAGTCCTGTAACTTTGCCATTTTAGGTCTTAAAGCAATATTGCAAGTGCTTCTAAAATTTGTACTCCTTGGGCACTGCCGTTAGTGTAAAAAAAAGAAGAAACTTTCAACTAAAGAACTCTATGGGACTGAGAGAGATTGCTTCCTAGACAAACAGCTGAAAGAAGCCGTTGGAGAACATTTTCAAAGACCTGAGGTCTTTTCTTTACTTCTTTCTTATGGAATTTGAGATCGGGATCAGAGACCTTGCAGAGGAATGCAATGTAAGAGATTGAAGACTTGGAGCTTGTTTAGTGCAACTCTCTGGATTCCTTTGTCCAGTGTGTGCAGGGGGGGAATGGCTATGCAGACACCATACGGTGTACCTTTGTCACAAGATTCATAGGATGAAATGTGCTAGCACTTTTTGTCTCAGGTGTGGCGTTCAGTTGAATTCTTTTTTCTGATTTTTTACTTTTTCTTGTTGCCCTTTCAGATCCGTCAGTTCGGAGGCTGAGATTTGCCATGTCGGACTCAAACAGTTCGGAAGCTAGGTGAGTGCCCCTTGCTGCTGAAAGCGTGTATGCAGGGCTGTTTGGAAGGGGGAGAGGGTCCGAACCAGTGCTGCTGTCTCTCCTACAGTTATAAAACTTGATAGTCTGTTCAAAAACACAGCGAACTGCTGAGGTAAGGTGTTGCTATCACCTAACAAAGCCCACTGGAGGTGCCAATCACTTCGGTAATCTGAGAATACTACACTGTGAAACTACGAAAACAGCATGTTTTTGAGTCAGATTTGCTGTAAATTGTTGTTTGTGCTTTTCTAAAACTTGGTCTGGCTGTGGGTGCGTAGAAGGTTTTGGCAATGCTTCTTCCCAGTAACACTGTACAGACAAATGTCGTCATAATGAAAAGGTCTAAAACAAAGCGAGTGTGATGAAAAATCGAAAGGCCCCGTAGAACAGCAGAAGGGTGGAAAGCTTGGTGCATGCAGAATTTCAGTACGAGCATAGTACTGAAATTTTTAGTGTACTGATCATGCATTTGATCAAATTGTACTGATCAAATTTTTTTTATTAAGATGTTTTAATGAAATTAGGGTTGGGTATGTATTTCTTCCTCCTGTTTTCAAAAAATACTTCGTGTTTGTATATCTCAATTAGTTATCAAATTATGGGAAACTAAGCCTAGGTAGTTAGCCAATTTCTTATGGGTCCTCAAGAGACTTTTTCACCAATCTTTTTTGGTTCCGATTGAAATGGAGCTGTAGCCAAAGACCTGCCATGCAGAGCTATGCTGTTTATGTTCTTGTTGAGATATATCATCGTATAAAAATGTTCAATTATGCAGGAGCTCCATAATTACCAAATAAAATTAGGTGACATCATTTTTCTGAAAATTTGATTAGTTTTACTCAGCCATCAAAAATAGCATAGCTCCAGAGCTCAGTTCCTTCTGAATTCAACGGCACAAAATTAATTGAAATTGTACTATTAAACAGCGAAAACTTCCGTAAGGCTAGTCGTGTTGGCAAAAAACGTGAAGCTGTGAAAATGGCATTTGCAATGCACGCGTCAGTCATTCAGATGTAGTTGTAGAGGCCTCAGAAAACGTCGAAATGTGGACGTTACTAGAAGATTTTTTCTCAGCTGTGAGTAATACCTGTATGTAGGAAGGGATCTAGCTTTTGAATACGAGCAAGATGGCAGCCATTGGTGGCGCGGTTGCGGGAAGCGAAGGGTGTGAAGTGCTGCCGCACTTTGCTCCGAACTCGCCATTACGGCGCTTCGGAGGCATCAAATATGTCGGTTTTTTAGTAGTTAGAGGCTGAATGAAACCGTGAAACTTTGTAGGTAAGTACTCAAGAGTGTTCTAAATCCATATATGGCATTTTTGAAAAATCAAAATTCTCTAATCATGGCATTTTTGAAAAATCAAAATTTTCTAATCTTTTTTACGATTTCAAGGCCTGTGTCTTCTTTTATGCCTTTAGTTTGCTCTGCAAATTAAGCAAAAAATGCAAAAATACACAGAAGCAAAGACAATAGGGATGGCTTCAGATTGCCAAGTTGCTGCGCAGCTGCTCATGAAACGTGTTCAACACAGTTTTTATAATACGATGCAACAGTTCCTTTGCTACACTTTTTCTCTAGCTTGCACAGGCCAGATCTTGAGATAGCTGGATTTTGTCATGAAAACCTGTCAACTAGTTGGTGAACCTGCAGTACCGATGGGAGCTTGTTTTGCTACATGATTTGAATTGACTGATTTTTTTCGAAGCAAATGAGTTTAAGGGGATCAACGCTTATCTTTATGCAAAGACCATCATGCACATCTTTACTAATGCTGTCACTTGGCCCCCCAATATGTTGCTGAGCCTGTGTTCATTTTCTTTGGTGTAATATATTTAGTGTAAGGATTAATTGTGGTTACAGCATCAACTATTTTTAGTGCTGTCCAGATTTGTTATTGAATTTTTATGAGCAGTTGAATTGCAATAAAGTAACAGACCAGTGACTTTTTTTTTTTTTTTACCTCCAGTGTTAGTAGTCATGCTGGTAACAGTTTTGCTTTTTGTTTGTGCTGTTTTTCTTTCAGCCCTGACCTTGACACCACTGGCCATAGTCTGGGAGGTAGGTTTGCACGTCATGTATGTGCAGTACGGCTTCCTTTTTTTTCTTCTTCATTGTGGGCAAGGCGACTGAAATTAGTCCGAAAAATCTAACATTCGGACTTCTGAAGTCCAAAATATCCGTCGTGAATATCCGTCGTGCGCTTCTATGGTGGTGACTGACGGTGCCTCATCGAGGTCCGAAATATCCTACAAGTGCGAATTATTGGAGTCCGAATTACCCGTTGGCTACTGTATGTATGCATTAGCCTTATCCTGCAAGTTAACAGTTAATTGAGTGTTGAAGGGGGTCCAAAATTTTACCTACCGACCGGTGATGTCTCAAACAGAGCTTAATGGGAAATAATTGCACAGCAGATTCAGTAAAGCTCAAACTAACCACGTGTATCAAACAGAAGGTTTGGATGCAAGCAATAATGTTCATCAAATTTTGACAGCTTAATACTGCAGAATACCAGAAAAATGAGCTGATAGAGCTACATGAAGTGAGCGGTACATGGAGGCGAAATTCTAGAGACCCGTGTGCTGTGCGATGCCAGTGCACGTTAAAGCACCTCAGGTGGGCGAAATTTTTGGAGCCCTTCACTACGGCGCCCTTCATAGCCTGAGTTGCTTTGGAACGTTAAATGCCCATAAACCAAATTATTATTCCTATGCATCAGAAAGCTTTTACAGTAGAACGTCAATTATATGACTTTCAGGGGACCGCTCAAAACCGTTTAATAATGTATAATCGAAAATCTCGCATCTGTGACACATTAACGTAATAAAGCCTTTGCTGCTGTGGCTTTCAAAACTTGAAGTTCTTTTTCCCACACGTTTTAAAAGCACCCGTTTTCATTCTGCAAGAATTAGTTTTGAGACCACGCACGGCCAGGCTTTTCGGCCGAGCTGTCATCAAAACCGTCATTACAAGCCTTCGTGCTCCCAATCACATCGTTGCACGCACATCTCTGTCTTGATTCTGGGGACGCATAATGTATGTTGCACTTTTGATCAGATAGCATTATTTATTCTGAACTGGTATTGTGCAAAGACATCAGATGGTGAACAAACCACTGAAGTCCTTCCTGTTAATCACATGGGTCTTGCCTGTTAATCACATGGCAACCCCCTCAGCACCTGTGTGTCTGCTGTCGTTGGCATGCATTGCCAGTTCAAAATTATTGGTTTTGTGATATTTGTGCACACTCATCATAGTTTCTTGCTGGTTGATGCATTATGGACTTGCTTCTGGAAGTCAAGAAAATACAAAAAAAAACTAGTGCAGTGCACATTCAGTCTAGTTACATGCACCTGTTGCACTTTTCAAGTTTGCTGATTTTTGTGGAAACGGTGTGTATATGGTTGAGGGAGCCCATTGATCGGAAACATAACAAATGTCAGCTGAGCATAGACCAGCAGTACCTGAAATTTTGGGTAGGAGCATTGTGTGTAGCAAGGGGACTTCTCGCATGCTGACTGCGGCTGACTTTTTCTCTGACCTGCTGTGCATATTGCTGCTTCACTTTTTGCATTTTTCTGTGCCTGTGCTGCAGACTCCTCCATGCTGTCTCCACCTGAGGAGCAGGCAACTGGTGAAGAGGAGGCAAGCCGTTCAATGGTTTGAGCATTTATTCCAGATTCTGCCACTTTCGCAGCATGTTGTTTCAATGCCAGCACCTTGCCCCTGCCTCAATATTCATGTTCTGTGTGGGGCCAGGTTTCAGTTTTCACTGGTCAGATTAACTCTGTGCTAACCTGTATACCGTACAAGCAATGTCTGATGCCCTCATGATTCTCAACGAACACAGGAATGAAGTAAAATGTAGTACAGAGGCGCCTGGATTTCACTGTTTCCACCCTGGCCAGCAGACAGAATAGAACTAGCACAGCTATCGAAGTTAATAAATAAGCGCAAGGCATCCAACATAAGGAAGTTTAATATGGAGAGAATCGAGCATGCTCCAAAGAACGGAGGTAGCCTAAAAGTGGTGAAGAGGAAACTAGGCATAGGTAAAAACGAGATGTATGCGTTAAGAGACAAGGAGGGCAATGTCATTAGCGATATGGATAAGATAGTTAACATAGCCGAAGAGTTCTACACAAATCTGTACAGTAGCTAATGTAATCAGAGCATTAATGAGAAAGACAGTAGTGCACAGCAATGCATCATCCCGCCAGTAACGAAAGAGGAAGTAAAGAAAGCCTTAGGAGCAATGAAAAGGGGAAAAGCAGCTCGTGAAGATCAGGTAACAGCAGATCTGTTGAAAGACACAGGGGAGCTTGTGCTAGAAAAACTAGCCACCCTGTATACGCAATGCCTTATGAACTGGTCCATACCAGAAGGTTGGAAGAACGCAAATATAAGCTTAATTCATAAAAAGGAGATGCCAAGGAGTTGAAAAATTACAGGCCGATCAGCTTACTGTCCGTTGCCTACAAGGTATTTACTAAGGTACTCGCTAATAGAGTAAGGGCAACCTTAGACTTTAATCAACCAAATGATCATGCAGGCTTTCCTAAAGGATATTCTGCAATAGATCATATTCACATTGTCAATAAGGTGATAGAGAAATGTGCAGGATATAACCAATCCCTATGTGTAGCCTTCATTGATTATGAGAAAGCATTTGACTAAGTGAAAACCTCAGCTGTCATACAGGCATTGCAGAATCAGGGTCAAAATAACAGGAAGATATATATAGGAACTGTACAGCTACCATAATCCTCCATAAAGTCAGCAATAAAATTCTATTAAATAGTGTCAGGCAAGGAGACACGATCTCGCCCATGCTATTCACCGCCTGTTTACAGGAGGTATTTCGAGGCCTGAATTGGGAACAGTTGGGCATAAGTGTTAATTGAGAATATCTAAATAATCTGCGATTCGCTGATGACATTGCCTTGCTGAGTCACTCAGAAGGTGAACTGCAAATCATGATCAATGAGTTAGGCAGACAGAGCAGTATGCTGGTTCTAAAAATTAAAATGCAGAAAACCAAACCAATGTTCAACAGTCTATCAAGGGAACAGCAGTTCACAATTGGCAAGGGGGGGCTGGAAGTGGTAAAGGAATACTTGGGGCAGGTAGTGACAGCTGATCGGGATCATGAGAGGGAAATAACTAGAAGGATAAGAATGGGGTGGAGCGCATATGGCAGGTTCTCTCAGATCATGAGTGGCAGTTTACCAATTTCCCTCAAGAGGAAAGTGTACAACAGCATGATCTTACTGGTACTCGCCTATGGGGCAGAAACGTGGAGGCTAACGAAAAGAGTTCATCTTAAGTTAAGGACAACACAGCGAGCCATGGAAAGGAAAATGATAGGTTAACGTTAAGAGACCGGAAGCGAGCCGAGTGGGTGAGGGAATAAACGCGAGTTAATGACACCCTAGTCGAAATCAAGAAGAAATGTGCTTGGGCAGGGCATGTAATGCAAAGGCAAGATAACCGCTGGTCCTTAAGGGTAACGGAGTGGATTCCAAGAGAAGGCAAGCATTGCAGGGTGCGGCAGAAGGTTAGGTGGGCGGATGAGATTAGGAAGTTTGTAGGCATAGGGTGGGCGCAGATGGCAAAGGACTGGGTTAATTGGAGAGACATGGGAAAGGCCTTTGCCCTGCAGTGGGCGCAGTCAGGCTGATGATGAAACCGAAGTGTTGATTTTGATTTGGAACAAGCATTTTCCAGTTGTGTGCATGCAGTCTTGTCAGAATAATAGAACATGCAGCATCACAGCCTTAGGTGCTGCTGTTCGGAGTAAATTCAAGCTTTGTTCATCCAAACGCTGTTCTTGATGGAAGGCCAGCTGCGCTGTCCAATTAGTAGTGCTTTCCTTGCCATAGAAAATATGGGCTTTTTTTTTCCGTTTGGGAAAATGGCAGTTTTCATATTCCTTGTCTTCTTTGTCATTGTGTGCTTTTTCTTGCCCCCTCTTGATTTCACACTGTTTAGCAGTAATGAACAACCAGCTTCTCCAACAAGCATCAATTCTTCGCTTTCCTTACCTGTCCGCTTTCTTTGGGGACAGCCGGAGGCGGAAATGTCCAGTGACCGATCCAGCCAGTTCATGACTCCCACGGATAGTGACAGTGACGACTCTGGCACTGATCTGCAAGACAGCAATCCAGAAACGGTTCGCTCTCCACAGCCAACGCCAGTGCAGCCTGCTCCCAGTGCACAGCCCAGGAATGCTGACCAGGATACGGATTTGAACAAGACACCGGTAAGGACCTAGGGAGTCTTGACATGGAGCGAGCTCATTTTGTGATGGACCGGCGTGAGAGTGGGTGTCCAGAAGGGATGAATCTGCATTCTTCCGGAACTCCAGACTTGTGTCGGCTTTGACAAGAGATTAGCATGGGTCCTGCACCAAAAGCAGTCTTGGCATTTTGTGGCGACGGCGTGTGCAGTGATGATAGGAGTGCATGCAATGTGTCCAGTGATATTAAGCCTGTGGCAACAGTGCATGTGCTTGGTTTAATTTTTTTTTTATTGTTTTTATTTTTTCCTGAAGTTGGCGCCTTTAACTGTCACAAGGGGGGAAGGGGGCATATTTTTCTTTTCCTTAACTTCTGATGGCCGGGACAATTGTGTGGTATTATAGCAAGCCCATCCAGTGCACACAAAGTGCGAGTGTGCAATGGTAGGAGGAGACTAACAGTGGTAACACGTTGGCATTTTTTTTTTTTTTCAGGGCATTCATGCTCCTTTCCGTGCTTTTATTTCCATGTACTGCCTACCTGCTTGTACCTAGTTTCTTAGTGGGTTTTTCAAAGTAGTAAATAATTGCTGTACTCTCCATTCTAAACTTATTTCTAAGAGTAGTTATGAGTTGTTCAGCATAGCCTGGCAAAAAAAAAAATAAAATATGGGTATTGGGAAAGCTGGATCAAGCTAGTTGATTGAGTGTGCAAAGGGTTCGTGTGGTCTCATTCCCTCTGAGTGATAAAAAATGCGGTTTCCAACAGATCAGTAAGCTTCTTGGTGTCTGGCAGCCACTTAACTGGTATGTGGCTTCTGAACGGGCTTGCTTACGTTTAATTCCAGGGACCGGGAGCTGGTAAGACATCTTCCCCTGAGCGCAAGGCATTGCTGCCAGAGTTCCTGGTTCAAGAGGCTGCCAGGTGCCTGCATTCACCCACTGCAGCCGATTCTGGTGCTGCCGGTGAGCACATTAACCACAAGCCTCGTTACTGTGAAAGTGGTAGTCTGGCCTTGGTGTGCCACCCTGCATAATGCCACACTGTTTATGTTCAAGTCACTGCTTTGAGCCCTTGCTTGAACTGGGGTGGAATCTCACCCTGAGTGTTAAACTCGGGTGCATTGAGCGAATCTTTACTGCTTACTTTGCAAATATTTCCTATGTTAGGGCTGATTGGCAGTTCTCGCCATGTCCGTTCGATTAGCCTGCACTTAGTGCACCAATTCAGCAAAGTTCTGTGGCAGTGCTGCGAGCATGCAGCACCAGTTTCGGCAGTTCAGGTGCAGCTTGTCACTGGCTGCTTTCAAAACGAATAGTCAAGTGCAAGCATGGTTGTCAGCTAGCCTTGGCATTGCCAGCAAATTGCAGCAGCTGTGTGCCGCCCACCTTAATGGCCGCCAACATCCCGAACCGTGTGAAGAACTTTCAAACAGCACATTGCAGTGAAGCGTTACCATGAACCAGCGTTGATGCATGTGCAGCTCGCGGCAGCTGACGCGAAGCACCTGTGTGTTAATTTACTGAACACGACTGAGGTGTGTGCGTGTGCATGTTGCGTGGTTTTTACAACGTGCATCATGCTGCATGCACGTGTTCGCTTTCTAGTTAATGTACCTGGTGTCAAGTATTGCTGTTGTTATAGCATTATTAGACTAAAGCCGCCACGGTGGCTCACTGGTTATGGCACTATGCTGCTGACCCGGAATACGCAGATTCAATCCCGGCCATGGCTTTTGAATTTCATTGGAGGCGAAATTCTAGAGGCCCGTGTACTGTGCGATGTCAGTGTGCATTGAAGAACCTCAGGTGGTCAAAATTTCCGGAGCCCTTCACTACGGTGTCCTTCATAGCCTGAGTCGCTTTGGGACGTAAAAACGCCATAAACCATAAACGTTATTGGTCTAAAGGAAAGACTCCAATGACAGGCTCATCGAGTGGTGCGAGACGCCAGCAAGGGCTACTACCCTCCCCTGTTGCCGCCTTATCATTGGGGCTGTGATTACAGGGCTGCAGTGGTACTTCGTAAGAGTCTGGCCCGAGTCTGGCACCGTTCTCCTCGATGGGTGGAATAACTTGTCTCTTCGCCAGTTATCACAACATGCAAGCCATTGTTTGCTTCAATGGCAGCTGCAGCTGTACAATTTGGCACTGACCACTGAGGAGGTGCACAATGTTTTTGAAGTTTTCCTGAATTGTATCCGCATGACAGCTGCGCTTGTTTGAAACTAGTGGCGTCGTGCAGCGGGCACTATGTTGCTCCGCTGAAACGAATGGTGAAGTGGAGCACTGCGAGGACTAGTTCATGTAGTGCAAGCGAGTTGAACAGACCTATTATCAGCTTCTGGTGCAGGCATGGCTGTTGGATGGTGAGAACATTTCAGGTGCTTCTCGCTCCTGCGCAAAGCAGTTTCGCTGCGTCAGACTTTGTGGTGGCTAGTCAGGTTGGGTTTGGGTGGAACAGCGGGAGCAGAACAGTAGACCAGCTGCAGGTCGGGAAGCCGACTTCTTCCCACTTGTCTTCTCTGTTGGTCTACCCTGCTGTCTTTGCCGTGGGGCACGAACTTGCCTCATGCCCCCGCCATGAATTCTCAAAGTTTTGAAGCTGGAAGTGAAGGTGGTGCAGGCCAGAATCGCTCAGTGTACAGAATGGCAATGAGGCACACTAGAAGAGACTGGCCCATTGGTTCGCAGCATGGTTCATGGAATCGCCTCAGGCTGCACAGATTCACTGGCTGATTGCTCTTGTGAGCGCAGGGCGCCGCGTTCGCGGGAATTCAGTCAGAAACTGAGGCCACAATTGAACTGGTTGTATTACAACTCGAAAGTTTGGAAGGCAACAAATGAAGCCATTGCCGAAACAGAACGTTCCTTGGCAAAAAAAAAAAAAGAAAAACAACTCTGTGCTCGAACAGCATAACTGGGCAGAGTTTTGAGCATCTTAATTGTGGGAGCAGTACGAGCGAGAGCTCGCCATGTGCTCCCACTATTCTCGGTGCAGGCAGACACCTGCACACTGGTGTCTGTACCCCCTAGCCTGTGAATTGGAAGTTCTTCACCCAGCACTGCCATTTCAGAAGCTGTTCATCTGTGTACTGTAGCTAGCCAGCCCACTCCTTATTAATTGAACTGTGATAAACACTACACGACTGTTCACAAGTTGTTGTGGAGGGGAACCCTCATTATAAGATTGATCAGATTTCGTATACAGTCGCTGTCCGATTTTTCGGACTTGGCAGGACCTGGAAAATGGTCCGTATAATCGAAGTCCGAAAAATCTGTGGATTTCAAAAAATCACTTTGTTGTGTAAAACCTGCTTAAAAAATTGCGAGCTTCACTGTTTCCCACATATCATTTGCAAGCGATAATATTACCGTATTTACTCGCGTAATGCTCGCACCCCCCACATTGGCTATCAAAAATTGGAAAATTTTTTTTTCCCCGCATAATCATCACACCCCCAAAATTACTGCCGTGAGCCGTCTGCTTGTCGTAGCGATCGCCATCTATTGACTGCGGCGACAACTAACTGCCATGGTTGGGCGCGCGTGCTACTAGGCGGCGGTACTGTGCTATCATCCGCCGCTACCGCTCATCCACTCACCACCGCTACGCCATTTTGCGAAGGTGTTTCCAGCTCTCCGGTGTCTTGTAGGCCTCGTTTGCCTTGTTTGCGTGTTGCACCGTGCTCTTTGTGCCGCTTCGCCATAGGACGCTACGCAAGCTACACAGCTGCTTTTAAGCTAAAAGCTATTGAGTATGCGTTGGAACATGGCAACCACGCCGCCAGCAGACACTTCGGCGTCAACGAGTTTTGCGTCCGGTATTGGAGACGGCAGCACGACGAACTCAAGACGACTGGTAAGACGCGCTGGGCCTTCCGTGGACCGAAGACTGGCAAATTTCCTGCCGTCAAATCCTCTTTACTGGAATATATCAAGGCTCGATGAGCGGATGGGTGTGCTGTGTCGATTGATTTGATACAGAACCAGGCGCTCGTAATTGCAAGAAAGGAGGGCATCCCGGTGCAAGACTTCCACGCTAGTAACGGGTGGGCCACACGATTTATGCGGCGCAATGGACTCTCGCTCAGGAGGCGAACGACGCTTTGCCAGCGCCTGCCCGCAGCCTATGAAGAGAAAATAGTGGACTTCCATCGATTCTTTATCAGGATCCGGCAGGAGAAAAACTTCTTGCTCTCCCAGATAGGGAACGCGGACCAAACTCCGCTTAATTTCGATATGCCCAGCAGCAGGACAGTCGAACAGACAGGCGCTCGGACTGTGCACGTCAGGACTACAGGTGCCGAAAAACAGAGGTGCACGGTCATGCTAGGCGAGACGGCGGACGGGCGGAAGCTCCCACTGTACGTCATTTTCAAGCGGAAGACCCTCCCGAAAGGAAAGCTCCCCCCTGGTATACACGTGCGCGTCCAAGAAAAGGGGTGGATGACCGCGGACCTTATGGTCGACTGGGTGAAGACTGTGTGGGGGCGACGACCCGGGAGTGCTTCTTTTTCCGTCGCTCCTCGTGCTTGATAACTTTCGGGGCCATCTTCAAGAGTCGGTTCGGGCGAAGTTCAAGGAACTGCGCACGGACCTGGCTGTTATACCCGGCGGCCTCACATCAATGCTACAGCCTCTCGACGTATCTTTGAACAAGCCATTTAAAGATAACGTCCGGAGGCTGTACGCAGAATGGATGGCCGAAGGTGAACATGCTCCGACGCCGGGCGGCAAGATCAAAAGACCGTCCGTGGAGCTGCTGTGCAGCTGGGTATCAGGACGTCTCAAAAGTTGGTGTTGAGAAAATTATGTCCACCAATAAAAGGATGAATCTGAATTGTGAAGTGAAATAAACGTTTTATATCAATGTATGTATATATATATACACACACATGCAGTCAACGACCGAAAATTCGGACGCCTAATTTTTCGGACATGCTTGATTGTTTGGACTTTTTCGCGGCACCGTGACATGGCCCATAGAGCCAATGTAAAGAGCGCCTAAAATAACGGACGCACCGCAACTGGCTGCTCGATTTTGCACCTCGTTCGCACTCACCGCCAATACCGAAGCCACCATGTAATGTGTACAGTGAAACCTCATTAATTCATAACTGCAGGAGAGATCAAAAACTTGATCAAATAAAACGAAGCTTAAAGGGAGCCTCTTATGCTGAAATTCTACGCAAGTCGGCACATTGCGCCCGCATGGTTTCGAATTCGTACTGTTCTTGAGTGTTCCGCCAAACGAACTTGGAACAGTAGTCAGAGTTCACGGAACTTACCTGTGCCGAGTCTTTCGTCTCGAATACGAGAACAGGTAGCAGCTAAGCGTGTGGGAGGCGTACGGCTCCACGGAGACAGCGAGCAAGGGAGGAAATGATGGTGCATTTCAAGGCGAGCTCAGCATACCCGCGGCAAAACGCACTGCTAACCTGACTTTTCTATCGTAAAACCATAAACAACTGGCGTTTCGATGACAGGCAAGACGCCTCTCATTATACGCAAGTCACTGCAGAGTGCATATCGCTGGATACGATGCAGATTTTGGCTCTAGTCTCTAGGCCTAATGACGAGGTCAATTCCAACTGAGCGCTAGCTTCGGCTGTTTCTCGGTTCTTACAGTTTCGCCGTCTTCGCGTTCTTGTTCCGGGCACCTCGTATTGCGGGCGCAGCGCAGCTCCCAGAGCAGCGTGTTTGCTTTCCTGTTCAGGCTTTGTCGCAACCGTGCATCCATCGGCGACATGCCGAGGGCAGCACAGCCAGGCCGAGCTCGTGAAAGCACTCGCCGCCTGTCGTCTGTGCACATGTGACGCGGCGAAATTCAGTCATGAGGAGGTTTATATTATGTGCAATACAACTGACCCCTCCCCCGGGCATATTGGTAATGAGTTCGTAATTTTTTCAGTAAAGTTTGATTTTCCAAACTGCCTGATTTTTCAGTCGTTTTCATGGTCCCTAGAGAGTCCGAAAAATCGGTCGTCAACTGTATTGATATAAAACATTTATTTCAGTTTCAAATTTCTGAAGTTTCGGCATATACGGGTTAAATTAAGACTTCCTGCATTCATATTCGGACTGTTTGAAAATATTAGATTCGAATTTCAACCAATTTTCGTTTGTGTTCTTTTTTTCACAATTAAAAACTTGATACTACTCGCATAGCCCTAACTGCATCGTTTTCGCCATAGTGGCTGTCCGCATCTACCAAAATGCGACAGTTGGCAACATCGTCAGCAGCAGTGCTAGCGCATGGCTGGCGGAAACTCGCGGTGACATTGGTCTGGCTGCATCTTGGAACCTGTTTTCCAGGGCCTGCTCAGCCAGAAGCCACGGAGTCCCCATCTCAGCCAGCGCCTGCAGCTGCAGCACCGAGCCTTGCAGAGAGTGTGAGTAGTAGCTCTGTCCAATGCCTTCCTGCCACGTTTTATACGTACGAAACCAGATTTTAGTGATGGCCAAGAGGATGAGAGCATAAATGATTATTTCTTACCGGGAACTGCTTTGTTACGGGGGCATCAGACGGAATATGAAGGTGCCGCTAGATTGAAAGATTAGTGTCCCCGAGAGTGTGAAAATGTCATTTCTACTGGGACTGAGCTTAAATCAGCCAGAGAATCGTGCACAAGCGAAAATCTACAGTGACTTCCTCAGTGGCATCGTGCAGTAAAGTGAATTCTTCACCTCATCGCTTTCATGTGCAACACCATTTTGATGAAACGTGCTTTCAAAATAGGATGGCAGTGCTTTGAGGTATGAGAATGCAAGGCGTCGCTCGCTTCACACGTTACCCGGTCAGCCCGCGTTAAGCCGCTGTACGGAGAAACTTCAGAACTGCTGACCAGGCACAAGCTGCTAGTGTTGAAAGCACTCTTTCAGAGCAGTGGGGCCACTGTTAGTATGATAGGTGATGGACCGCACCTCATGGCAAACGGTATGGTGGTGCCGTTTGTTGATAAATGTATTGTGACAGAAGCGCATGTTGTCGGCAGGAAAAGCCCAGAGGTATTCCATTTCTCATGTACAATACTTTACAGTTGTGGAACCTCATCTGTTCACCACAATGTAATTTCATCTCATGTCTTTGATTTGATATTTCTTTGCACACATTCCACAAATATGACTGCCTTGTCTACAACCATTCCACACAAAAAGAGGGGACGGAGTGTTTAGTGCCATAAAAATAGACCTTGTGACCCAGCTGGGTTTGTCTGTTGTAAACAATTGAGCTTCCTTCATATTAAGACTACAGATAGCATATTTATCATGTGTAAGGCTCTAGTAAACCAGAATTGCCACGTGGAATTTGTCAATACCCTGTAAGTGATTTTATGATTGAATTTCTTCTCTTGCATTCTTTTGGTTTCAACAGCCGAATTGGAGTACCATTTAAAGCTGGCTTGGGGTGTTATGGTGGACACAAAAACAGCAGTGCTTGAGCTGCTTGTTCATTCGTTGTCATTCCAGCTCTTAGGCTTACAGCTGAAGGGTTAGTCCAAGGTCTATCCTAACAAGGCCTAAGAATTGCTGTGAATTAGAACAGCAAAGCACTGATTATGGTATTTAAATGAATGTAAGTTGACCCCCTCCCCCCACATCACATTTCAGGAAAACAAAAAACAAAAAAACTTGGAGGTCGTTTAAACTTGGTCTTCAATAATGGAACAGGACTGCATTATCCTGCGGCTGCCGCACGCGGGTGTTCCGGTGGGCACATACCAAAACTAAAATGTATTACAGTCGACGATCGAAAATTCAGACGCCTGGTTTTTCGGACATGCTTGATTATTCAGACATTTTCATGGCACCACGACATGGACCTTAAAGCCAATGTATAAGACCGCCTGAAATTTCGGACGAACTGCAACTGACTGCTCGATTTTTTGGACCTCGTTCACACTCGCCGCCAATACCCAAGCCGCTATATAATCGGTACAGTGGAACCTCGTTAATTCAAACTGCAAGGGTGATTGAATACTTCAACAAAACGAAATTCAAGCTTAAAGGGAGTCTTTTAAATTGCGAGGCTGAAATTGCGAGACGATGCGCGCGTCTCGGCACATCGTGCCCGCATGGTTTGGAATTCGTACTCTTCTTCAAATGTGGTCCGCCGCACAAACTTGAACAATAGTCGGAGTTCGCGGAATTCATCTGTGCCGAGTCTTTCGTCCCAAATATGGGAAAAGGTAGCAGCGAAGCACGTGGGAGACGTACGGCTTCACGGAGACGGCGAGCGCAGAAGTAAATGGTGGTGCAGTTCAAAGCGAGGTCAGCGTACCCGCGGCAAAACGCCCTGCAACCCTGACTTTTCTATCATAAAACCGTAAACAACTGACGTTTCGATGATTGGCAAGACGCCTCTCATTATACGCAAGCCACCGTAGAGTTTATATCGCCGAAAACAATGCCGATTTTGGCTCTAGTCGCTGGGCCTAATACGAAGCCCAACGCCCGTTTCGACTTTTCTGTTTCCGTTTAGGTTTCCCATTTAGACTTTGTCCCAACCCGTACGTTCATCGGCGACGTGCCGAGGGCAGCACAGCCAAGCCGAGCTCTTGAAAACAGTCACTGCCCGTCGTTTGTGTACATGAAGCGCAGCAAAATTTAGTCGTGAGGAGCCTCAGAATGTGTGCATTACAACTGACCCCCTTCCTCCAGCATGTTGGCACTAAGTTCGTGATTTTTTCGGAAAAACTTGATTTTTCGGCCGTTTTCGCGGTCCCTAGAGAGTCCGACAAATCAGTTGTCGACTGTAATCACGCAACTACTCGTCCAGACTTGTGCCATCGTCCTCACTAGCGTTGCTGTCGTGATCGCTGCTGTGGTCCCACAGCGCGTTGCTCTAACATCGCCGTGCAGTGAAATCCCGCACTTTGCAAACAGCCACACCACAACATTGCATGGAACAGCTGAAAATTTTGCCTCGCTGCGGCTACCACACCTGTATCACCCGTTGCAAACATCGAACTTGCGGCCTGGCACGCAGTTGTTTGTTTCTTCAGCGTAAAGAATGACAGCTATCTTGAATATAGCCGTCAACGAGCGCCGGTCGCTTACCGGAGCCGGAGCATAAATGATGACTGACGAAGCACTACATTAAAACTTGTGAAACACGCCCGACAGTGGTCAAATGCGTCAGAGCCAAAGAGTATGCGTGTGCGGCGTCAACTCTTTCGTCGGCTATCGACACTCCCCAGCGCCACTGCCGTTCCGAGTGGCGGTGCTGCCGCAATTAAAACAGCGGCCCTTCCGTCAACTATCGATGTTCCCTTGAGCGCCGCGTGTGCAGTTCAAAAGTAAAAAGAAAGTGTAGAAAGCGAATGCGTTATCGGGCCTCTGCCGCTTTTCAGCAGCCGCAATCTGCAGCCACGTGTGGGGAGTGGGGGGTTGCCGGTTTGCTGCTTATCGACGGCCCCCATCGGCCGTCATGCGCGGGGTGGAGACACCGGTACTGCGCGTTGACATAGCAGCTGCTCAAGGCCAGCACCAGGAGCGATGGGACAGAGTCGCGCAGCAGTAATGCAATCACGTGCTAGCATGCCTGATATCTCATTTGTTTCGCATTTATATAGTCGTGCTTTGGTTTCAATTGTAAGTTGACCCCCCCCCCCCCACTTCGGATTTTCGAATTTTGAAAAATTGGTGGACTTACAATCGTGTAAATACAGTATGCAGTCGCCGACCAATTTTTTTGACTTCTAGGGACCACGAAAACGACAGAAAAATCGGGCAGTCCGGAAAATCAGATTTCACTGAAAAAGTCTCGAACTTACTGCCATTATGCTGGAGGAAGAGGTCACTTACTGCCATTATGCTGGAGGAAGAGGTCACTTGCGTTGCACGCATTCTAAAGCTCCTCGTGACTGAATTTCGCCGCATAAGTGCACAGACGATGGGCGGTGACCGCTTTCACAAGCTGGGCCTGGCTGTGCTGCCCTCGGCATGTCGCTGATGAATCCACGGTCGGTTGGGACAAAGTCAAAACGGGAAAGGAAACACGCCGCTGCGGGAACTGCACTGCGCCCACAGTATGTTGGGCCGGGAACAAGAACGCGAAGATGGCAAAACAATAAGAACCGAGAAACAGCCGATGCAAGCGCTCTGTCGGCATTGCCTCCGGCGATATGCACTCTGCGGTGGTTTGCATATTATGAGGCGCCTTGTCTGTCATGGAAACACCAGTTGCTTACGGTTTTACAATAGAAGAGTCAGGGTTGCGGTGCGTTTTGCCGCGGGTACGCTGACCTTGCTTTGTGATGGACCACCATTTCCTCCCGCGCTCGCCATCTCCTTGAGGCCGTTTCACTGCTAACTCTTTCACGTGCTTTACTGCTAACTATTTCCGTATTCGGGACGAAAGAGTCGGCACAGATGAGTTCCACGTACTCCGACTACGTTCAAGTTCATGCGGTGGAAGACGTTCAAGAACAGTATGAATTTGAAACCACGTGGCCGCAATATGCCGAATCACGCAGAATTTCAGCATCGCAAGTTTAGAGGCTCCCTTTATGCTTGAATTTATTTTTTTTTTTCATCAAGTTTTCGATCTCTCCTGCAGTTTGAATTAACGACTTTGGTGTCAGTGCTCTGCTACCACTTACCGTGCTACCGTGAGCGGAGCGAGACCGTCGCTCCGGTCAACTAAAACTGTCTAATGTATGGCAGCTTGGGTATATGCGGCAAGTGCAAACGAGCTCCGGAAAATCGAGAGGTCAGTTGCAGTGCGTCCAAAATTTCAGGCGCTCTTATACATTGGCTCTATGGGCCATGTCGCGGTGCCGCGAAAAAGTCTGAATAATCAAGCATGTCCGAAAAATAAGGCGTCCAAATTTTTGGTCGTTGACTGTATTCGTTTTTTTTATGCCTCACGTGGCCTGAAGGCAACGTTGACGCCATAGTCGTCATTACACTGTTAAAAGTCCAAACCAACACAAAATAAGATATCCAGCTATAAATTACTTGCCGGTCATGAGAAAATTCTCCATGATGATCCACTTATATACTAATATCTTGCACACCATCCCCCCCCCCCCCCCCCCCATAAAAAAAAAAGGTCACAACAAAAATTCAGTGTGCATGCACCCTATAGAACTGTTGCAGTCTTCCTGACAATGACAGTTGCTAGAGTTGTTAGGGTCTTTGTGCCGATTCAACGTATGAAACCTAGCACTTTCTGTGCCTGTGCAAACCACAGGTGGTCTTTATGGGCACTTTAATGATGTTAAGTTAGTAAATTTGATTTATGAGTGGATTTAATTACTTCAGGGGAGCAGAGGTCTGAATTGTGTTGCACCTGTTTCTATTAGCTGGGTCCAGATTTTACACCATATCAGTGACAAGTTTGTCGTAGTTTGCCCCTACAGCTTTTCGATTCCTTCCTGAGCTTCCCGTGTATTGCAGGGCAATAACGTTGTATGAACTGTAACTGCCGCTTTTAGGTGGAGACGTCGGATGAAGAGGACCTAGATGGAACACCACTTATGGACAGCTACGAGGACACGGCTCCTGAAAGCAACAGCCGGCCACAATGCCCTCCGAACGGAGCAGATTTGAGCAGCGGCCTTGTGCCGACGGCACCTGAGGAAGAGAAGGCAGTACCCAGCTCGGCTGCTGCTGCACACGTCGGCACTGCACGCGTCGGCACTGCACAGGTTGGCACTGCACAGGTCGGCACTGCACAGGTCGGCACTGCACAGTGCAGCACTCCACAGGTTGGCACTGCACAGGTCGGCACTGCGCAGGTCAGTACTGCGCAGGTCGGCACTCCACGCATTAGCACTTCGCTCTTTGGTGCACCACACTTCGGTACTTCAAACGTTGGCACTGCATGTATCGGCACTGCACATGACAGCCATGCACAGGTCAGCAATGCTCAGTTCCAAATGCCTGCTGAAGCGGAAGAGGCCACTCCTCTCTGCGACAATGATGGTACTGAGCTAGTAGAAGAAGCCCCCTTAGTAGAAGACCCGCCAAGTAGACCCTGTTCTCAGGCGTCAACAGTCTCCCTGCGCTTGCCAGCATTCGCAGTCAGTGGGGAACAGCACACGGCCAAGGAAGAAGACGAACCTGTTATGGAGCAGCACGCAATCATCATCAGCGCTTCTGAAGGTGAGCAAGGTTGAGTAGTGCTAAGCACGTGCACTGAGAAATTGTGCAAAATGTTTTTGTGCAGACAAATGGACTGCTGCTGCTTCTGCTAATCACAGCACTGCAGTCTCATTGCTGTGCTTTGTGTTTCTGGCTTCGTGTCATTAGAGAATGGGTCCTGAATCTTTTTAGCTACGGGTAAGCCCAGCGGCTTTTTTCAAGTGTTGCTGGGATCCCCATACGTCTTGTCCTCTGTTCCACCCTGCCTAACATGCATGCAGAAAAAACAAACGCTTACAGGTGCACAGCCCATCAGAAAACACCCAAATTCTACTAACAATCACTGACTGTATTGTGAAAGGGCTGCCTTGAACGATTACACTACAATTAATTGCAAAGTAAAGTCAGTTAAAATGGGGTTGAGGCATGCGTGAATTTAGGTACAGTGCAATCCACTTATAATGATATTGAGAAAACGAGAAAATCTGATCGTTATAACGAATTATCTTTATATCTGGGCCGGCAAAAAGGACACACCCTTGCATTCCTCCATGCATGTAGGTATTACCCCCAAGCATGTAGCCACCGCCACTGGTGCTCCTGTCAAGGGCACACAGCGTCTTGGCGCTCTGCCAATTTCGCCCAGCGAGCCACCCTCACCCCCTCTGTAGCTTCGAGAGTATCTTGGCGTACTGCCAAGGACTGCGCTGCGGACAGAGCGAAAGGGGGGAATGCACGAGAAAAGCGTACACTTAAAAAAAAAAATTTTTCAGCAATCTCCCGCGGACACTACGTTTGTTTCAGGCAGCGTTGCACGGCAGCGGCCAAGCAAGCTCCTCTTTCCAGTGATTGTGATGACGATAGCGCTTGGTCTCCAAGCCTGTAGGCAACGCTCACTTGCAGATTTCGCCACGCCAGTCCGTTTGGGGAGATTTTACCCCATTTGCTTCAGAGTATTTTATTTTTATAAAGCTTTCAGACAAATTTTGGTGGTAAACACCATCCGGGCGGCCAGAATACTATCATTGTATCTGTTATTTCGCCGATAATTACATCATCGCGATAATTGGTAACACGTCCCCGACTTTCCGAAGGGGAAGGGGAATGCTGTCGCATGCTGATTCGAACAAGAGAACAAAGAGCTCGAAGGAAACAAAACGAAGCCGTATTTATAATTTAGAGGAAAAGGGGCCAATAAGAAACGGACACAAAAATAAGAAAAACACACACTCAACGCGCCTACAACACAACAGAATAGAAGGAAAGAGTTCACCAGGTACTGAGCATCCCAGGTGAAGCGGGGAGGGAAACCTTGCACACAGGGTGAACGCGGGTCGATGTAGTGCGACGTGTTGCTGGCAATGTGTCGAAGGAAGCGGCGAAAAGGAGCCAGGTGGTATTAGGAGCGGAGAGGAACACTGGGAGATGCCGGTAGTCTCCCGTCACGAGCCCGAAGAACTTGGCAGCAACAGGAAAAACGTAGCCAGGTCCCGTCGACAGCGTCACGAAACGCCAGAGGCTTAAAGCAGGCTATTCAAGAGTGCCTCTTGACAGCACAAACCCTCAGTCCATCGGCTGCCACCTCCACACTTGCAAGGAATGCAGCAGGCTTGCGTCGGTGATCCAAGGGAGGTCCACGGCAGCACGGACCCCACGTTCCGACGGCTGCCACCCCCACGCTTGAATGACCCGAGCTCCGCTGCACTGTCTTCCTTTAGAACTCGGTTTTCTGACACACCAGCTCTCCGCTCCTCGTGCTTGCCACGCTCTTTGTCGTTGTCGCCTCGCACACACCCTTCGCATGCGCACACACGTAACGCTCGGCTGTCATGTGCAGCGCTTCGCTGTCCGACGCACCGCGTTCACAAATCCTCCGAGGATCTTTGGTGCACCTCACATATATACAGTTTATTTTTACATTGGGGCAACGGGAGAATTAATAAATCTAAAGAATTTGATCATTATAAGCGATATATTGTTAAATCTGGTATTGTTATAAATGTATTGCACTGTACTCGGGGGACCCCAGAATCAGTCCAAGGAATCCAAGGTTTTAGGAGTGTGGCCTTTTGGTCCATTTGGTACATGGTTTCACACGTGAGAAATGGCGTGAAAAAACAGTACAGTAGAAAGGAGACAGCATGTGCTTGTGTTGTCTCCCTTCCGCCGTTCTGTTTTTTTCGTGCCACTTCCTGTTTGTGAATCCAGAGGTTCCGTAGACTGCTATTTGAGAACCCCTGCATTAGGGGATGCTTGATGCATTTCTGTTGGTCAGTGCTCCGGCTGGTAATCATCCATTTTGTTTGCTTTCAGCGTCAGAAAGTGAAAAGGAGGAAGAGGAGGAGGACGCTATTGTTATTTTGTCAGACACCTCCTCAGAAGCGCTCTTGGAATTGCAGCCCACTCGCGTGGAAAGCCCAGAGGCCAGCTGGTCGAGGAGCTCTGGCACGAGCACTAGGGAGACTGAGGCACCGCTGGCCGAGCTCAGTAACATGCAGCCGTCAACCTCAGTGGAACCCCTCGAAGTGGTGCGTGGGCCTTCAACAGGGTTGATGACGCCGGCGGCCGATGTAGAGCACCTGCAGGTTGAGCGGTCTTCTCCCAACGATGCTGTCTGCCCTGTGCAAGAGGGAGACCTGTCCCCAAGATCTGACGGTTTCCATCCAAAAGGTGCGCCGATGACGCCGCCAAAAGAACCACACTTTGAAGACAAGTCTATGCCGGTCAACGAGTCTTTTGGCTTCGTTCCAATTGTGGAGAGTCCTCTTCCTGAAGGCGGGGGAGTAGTCCTCGTCGCGGCAGAAAAGGAACCACCTGATGCTCCTGGGGTTCGTCTTCCTGTGATCCGGATCACCGCTTTGGATTGCTCCCCTTTGCCAGCTGATGTCCCATCTTCATCAGCAGCAAGCTCAGAACACTCAGCTCCAAAACACACTGCACCTGAAGATGATCATGATGAAAGTGGCTCAGAAACAGCTGTAAGGACACCTGAGCATTCAGATGAACCACCCTGGTGGCATAAAGTTGTGACCTCTTCCTACAACCTCAGGGAAAGGCAGAAGACTGCTTCAAATGAGGAGGAACACGGTTTGGCAACTGTGACACCACGTACATCGCGAAGGAAAAGTGGTTCTGTGCCACCGTCCCGCAGGTCGCCATTTACTCCAACCAAGGCTGGGCGCAGCCGGGAGTCGAAAGGGAGCCCCACAAGCAAGCTATCACCAGCGCGCAAGACAAGGGCTGCTAGTGAGGAACCAGTGTCAGCACACAGTGGCACTAAGAGCAGGTCATCGCAGGGCTCTGCTGGAAGAGCGTGGGCAGCCCGCAAGAGCACAGGTGCACCCAGCGCCAAGCGTGCAACACCAAGTCCAAGGCGGAAGTCGGAGACACCCAGTCCTAGAGGAAGAAGCAATGTGAAAGCCACCTTGGCCTCTCCACGGAGTGCACGCAAGAGGCTGGCCACACCCAGCCCTCGCAGGCAATCAAAAACGCCCAGCCCAGCCAAATCAAAGACACCCAGTCCGAGAAAGGCAGGGGTACCCAGGAATAAGTCTGCAATGCCCAGTCCCAAACGGCTGCCACCAACCAGCCCAGTAAAAGCACCTAAAGAGCATGCCACTCCAAGCTCTTCAAGGCAGGAGGTAGCACAAGACATAAGGGGGCAGTCCAGAGCTAGCAGAATCAGGCAGAAGACACCAGTGACGCACAGTTCTGGAAAACAGACCGCTCAGTCACCAAGCCCTGAAGGGGAACCACATGTGCGCAGTCCTGCCAAGGACGAGACTCCGAACCCTTCAAGAACGAGAGCCAGGCAGCGATCTGCTTCCTCAGGCGTAGTGCAGGAACGACTGCCAGTGCCAAGTCCCGTTAAGGATGAAACGCCATTACAGAGGATAAGGAGCAGGCCTGCAAGAACTTCCTCTTCTGACGATACTGTAAGAGAGCCTGCACCGACAGCAGCTCAACAGAGCTCCCGTCTGACTTCAGACGAGCAAAAAACTCCCAAAGAACATGCGTCATTATCACTCAAGCAGGGTCTCCGCAAGCAAACTGCTCGGACACCAAGTCCCACTCAGGAGTCCCCTGTGCCTAGTCCTTCTGAAGACAAAGCACCAAGTCCTGCAAAGAAAACGACAAGGCTGCGGCGGCGTTCCTCTTCTGCGGACGTCCAAGAACGCTTACCAGAGCCAGATTCTAGCGAAGACGAAGTGCCCAGCAAGAAGCCAGGCAGCAAAACACCAAGGCGTTCCCCTGCCACAAGCACTGCGAAGGAGCTGCTGCCTATGTCAGCGCGACGCAGTTCCCGCCTGACACCTCGCAAGCAGCAGAGCCCTGAAGGGCGCACTGCAACACCGCCGTCCAGAAGTGGTTCTCGGCGCAGGTCTTCCTCAGCAGCTAGCACCCACCGTGCTCTTGAGACCATTGCTGAAGGTGATGATACTGGAAGTGATGCAGAAACAAGTCCTCCCACGAGAAATCGAAGCCACTCGGGCAAGCCCGGCCAGACTACGCAGCCAAAAAGGGCACCTCTGGCTCGCCGCAGCCGTCGGCTCTCTAGCAGCGCAGCACTGGACACAATTGCTGAAGCGCCTGACGCTGAAGCAGAGCAGGAGCCGGAGCCAACTACGGCACCCCGCAGCCAAGGCTCCACTAAGCGCAAGGCCAGTAAAGACACGGAGCCTCTGGCTGGAGATGCGAAGCCACTGCCGCCTGAAAGGCAGCCTTCTTCAAGGAAGCGAGCCAAGAGATCAGCTGGTGAGCTATCACCGCCTTCCTTCTAGCTGTGTTGCACTTGTGGCACTCATCTTAAAGCTGCTTGTTCTGTTTAAGACTACTCTGCCACACAGCTAACATTCTGCTTTCTGCTGGTGCCACCATGTGACTGAACTGCATTTCTTGGCACCTGGTTAACCTTGTTAGCACTGTCACCCAGGGTCTTTTTCTTCCCTTGCTCTCCCTACTGATCTGCGAGCCTGTCTTAGTAAACCTTTTCTTACTATGCCTGCCGTTTGTCAGTGACAGTAGTTTAATATGTGCACATGTTCGGTTGTGTCCCAAGTAGCTACCTTCGAAAAAATTAGAGATCACTGCGGCTACCCGCATTAAAAGAATGCGAAAGCGTTGACGCCTCCTTGGCACTGGTCGCCTTTCATATTTGGTGCCATGGTTGTTTTCTCGTTCACTTGATTGATTGGTGATCGATTAACTTTGATTATACCCTCGTTTCTTCCCGGCAAGCATTTCGAGTTTTCAAATTTTCCGCCACGCTTCGTTCCCGCCTGCTCACTACATACCCGTCCATTACCTTTTGCTTCTCATTAATTACCCAATTGCTTCTAATTTAGCATTCTGTTTTTTCTATCTCCTGGTCACATATCGATCACTTATCACTGGTCATGTGATTGCCCATTTCGAGTTTTCAAACTTGGCGCCACGCTTTGGCTCCGTCCACACTTCCGGTTTTTCAAATTTGGCGCTACGCTGTAACTCTACCTACTTCCAGCATTTTCAAATTTCGAGGCACTTTTGCTCTGGCCCCGCGCGCTTTTTGGACATTTTTGGAAAATTTTATATTTAGGCAGCATCCTCACATTATCCTCTTTCGATTACAGCCACTCGTTTGATAACTGCTGCTGACACATTTTGTGAGCACGATTCCTGCCGTCATAGCCTAGTAATGCTTTCGCTTTAATACTTAATCTGGTAGTCCAGATTACCAAGGTGATTGTTTTTGTTGAGTATTTTTGCTCAAAGGTAGGCAAAGTATCCACTTATTTACCCATCCTGACTGAGTAGCCCTATCTCATCAGAATTCTTTTTGAACTTTGCAACACGTTTCGCTCCTCACGTAGGGTGTGCCATTGGGCAAAGCACACTATTGCCATTTTTGCACAAGGTGTTTTTCTTTTGCCCTGTTTGTACACTTTCACAGTGCATGCAGTTGGTTTCCTATTCTGTATGGCTTGTGTCAAATGTTTGCATGCGTGTGCACGCATGAGGGGTGAGGGCTTGTGCGATGCAGCACTTGCTGATTATGGTGGGTTATGTTCTTGGAAGCGAGAGATAATGATGTGCACACACTGATTGCGTTTATCGCTTTTTGAACATTAATGTAGCTGGCAGCTGTTTTTTGGAAAAGGGAATCAAGGGTGCTCAAAGAAGCTCAGTTTTCATCTATTTAACTACTGGTTGGCTAAGGCAGAACAACCACACACCCTTAGAAGTAAAGGAGTGCTGGAAGGCTCTCGATGGCGTGAACACTAGTAATACCATATTTAATTCCTTTATGCAGAGTTGCCGCACACCTTCCACCAGCCAGCGTGCAGTGCACACCCTCTGCAGGAATATATCGCAGTTTTCAGTTGTTTTCTGCGAAAGAAACGCGGGGGCTGATGTGAAAGTTTTGGTTAAAATGCTTTCTAGACCTCAGGATTTTGTGTTTTATGTACAGAAAATTGGACCCAAGTTGCTGCATCAAATTAAAGAAATACCACCTACTATGTGGTATTTCTTTAATGTGATAGTGAACACAAAATTTTCCGCCGAGGTTTTTGGCCCTGAGAGTGACCAAAACAACACTTTTTTGAAGCAGAAATGAACCGAAAGTAATTATTTTCATGCATATTTCTCAAACCACCACACCACACCTAGCAGCAGTGCTGCGTGTGAAAACTCTGACAGTGCCGGACATGACATTCACCCTGCCCGTTGCTAGCAATTACCAGCATGGACCACACGAAAATGCACGTGTTTGGCATGCTATTACTTCATTGTAAAGTACATTTCGTTTGGCTTCCTCATGTCCGCGCTTCAAGATTCTCTGCCTGCATCTCGTGGTTATTAAATTTGGATGACAACATGCCCGGTTAAGTTTCAGAATTAATCTGAAATCCCCACCATCTGCAGTGGCGACAACCCAAGAAAGCAGCATTTCGCAGGAGGCAGTTCTGGTAGCGCCATCTCACACCCGCCAGAGAAACAAGCGCAGTCTCGCTTTGGGCAAGAACTAGCTTGCGATGCTTCACCTGACCCACAGAAACCCCATTTATATCTGGCTTCCACGTATGATACAGTGATCTTTTGGAGTCACCGCTCGTTTATGCAGGGTTCAGCATAAACGCTCGTAAGCAGAGCATGAGATGGGGAATCCTCAGCTGCACACTGAGAGCCAGCTTGCCTACAGTGCTGGTGGGGGTAGACTTGACATCATGTTCGCCAGCTCGTAGCCAGGAGCACACTAGCAGCTGCCCACTGAACACCAAAAATACAGCCATCCAGTCAAAAATAACCAGAATGATGACTGTGTACTTGAGTAAGCATATCTTATGAATGAAAATGTGTGGCTTTCTCAATATTTTCTCATTTTTGTTCAGTATGCGCTGCGGTGGCTCAGTGGTAATGGCGCTCAGCAGCTGATTCGAAACAAGCTGCTTCGATCCCGGCCGTGGCGGTACAATTTTTATGGAGGCAAAATTCTAGAGGCCTGTGCACTGTGCGATGTCAGTGCACAATAAAGAGCCCCAAGTGGTCGAAATTTCTGGAACCCTTCACTGCGGCGTCTCTCATAGCCTGAGTTGCCTTGGGATGTTAAACCCCCCACAAACCATCATTTTTGTTCAGTATCCTTTTAATGAGCCATCTGTTTACATAGAAAAATCAGAGTGGGCCTTCAGCTGCAGTTTCTCTCGTGGTGGAAGGCAAGGCACTACCATGTTGTTCATTTTGTTGGTGTTTGTACATGCCCCACTTGCTTGGAAGTGTGCTGTCTATACTTGTCTATGCTTACCTTTCAGTTTCAGATGCTGAAGGTTACCAGGTTGCCCAGCCTGCAGAGCCTGTTGATGAAGGTCAGTGAAGTCATAGAATTTGCTTGAATGAGGCCGTGCGTTATCCTGTGAGAACAGCAGTCATTTTTACCTTCTTGCAACTCCGTACCGAAACTAAAACCTTGCACTGAGGGCTAACTGCCCCAAATGATGCTGCACAAAGGGAGGTAGGGAGGCGGCAGTGCATCTGGTGGCCTCTCTAATAAGAGTGCCAAAGGGTGCTGTCAAAAGTCCCTTCTGCCATGTCTTGTCATTATTGGATTTGCCAATTGTCTTACCCGCACGATTGACCCCCACCTTGTTGTTCCCTATGGTTGTCTGCACAGGTGCGTCATGCAGTTGATGTCACACAAATAAACTCTGTAGAACTTATGCTAGAAGTTTTCAAAATACTAGAACTTGTTCTAGAACTTTTCAGACAGTGCAGTGCAAAATATTGCTCATGGGTTTCTAACTGACAGGTTGGCAGTAGCAGGTAGTATGATTCAGTGAACTCCTTAGCATAACCATCGGCTGTGAGTATAGAATGAATCTTGTTTACGGTTGCAGCATGAAGATTCCTTGTAAAAAAAATAATTGATGCTTACTGTCATTCGTCTTGTACTGCTTAAAATTTGGGACTGTACTCTGCCTGCACTCTGCAGGCTGATTTTGTTACAAACCGTGGAAGCATTGCTTTGGAGCCTTTGTAAAACTGATGGGTCTGTTTGCCCGCGCAATGAAGGCCCCCTTGAACATGGCAGCATGGCCTGCTGCCACGTACCTTTCTGGTGTGAGGCAGATCTATGTGCACTGCTTGGTGTGCCTTTTCTGCACAGCAGCTTCCAGTTCTGCGACACGTGCATGAGTGACAGTGCATGCACCAAAACAGCCCCAGGGAATGCAGTGCTGTCTTAGTTTTGGCCACGATAGTGGAAGCGCTTCTGTCATGCAAAGGAGCTTACTCAACTGAAGCTTACTGGCTTCTGAAAGCTGTCCATTGCACGAATGGTGGGTCGCAGCTGCCTTGAACCACAAAAGCGGGCAATGCCATCTGTCTTGAAACGTATCAGGTGGCACCCTCAGAAAGATGTATAGTTGGACATTTTGGGTTGATTTCGACTGGCCTGTGAATTGCAGGCTCCGAGGCGAAGCCACCGGCAGATGTCTTCTCGCCACCCGTCACACGGCGCCGCCAGTTGCAGGAAGCTGAAGGAAAGTCTGCTGGTGCCAAGTCGTCCTCTTCTATGAGCAAGGAGGACACCCCGAAAACGTGAGGTTTGCCACGTTTTCTTCTCTCTCTTTTGCTTGCATTCCCATCGCTAACGTAACTACAGTACCCCCCTGTGTGCTTGCATCCCCGCTGTAGCAGCGTTGCATGCATGTCTGTCTTCTCTTGTCCCAAAGCAAAGCTGCTTCTCGTGAGTGAGAGGTGCATTCTTTGCTAAGGACAGCACTGGCACTTTGCAGAATGATTTGCTTATTCCTGCCTACCGCTTACACTCAATCACAGGCTGTGTGCTTTTTTTTTTTTTTTTGCTTTGTATTGTGCAAGCTTGCCACAATGATTGCGACAGGGCTTTTAAAAGGCGGTGTACTTTTAGTGAGATAATCCAGTGCATGGCAAGAGCAGGTTGTTTGTTGCCCTTCAATGTTCCACCCAACTTGAAGTGCACAGTTTTGCGCATTTAATATATCGCGTTGAAGAAACTGCCGTGCATAATGATAAAGTTACTTACACGTGCAGGCTGCGCCCGCTAGCAAATGGTACTGAAGGACCGCAGAGCGTATGAAGCATGCTTTGCCAGTAGACTGTGGAATGGGCCATATGATGTCCATCCCAATAGATGGGGCAACCAGCACGACCGCCATTCCCATGGTGAGCATCCTAGCTTTCAGCTAGGTCTTAACGCTGACTGTAGCGGATATTTGTTTGTTTGAAAGGGAACACAGGAGGAGTGCTATCAGACAAGCACGCGCATGACTCCATCACAGGAATTTCATGGCAGGCAGTGCAGGTGGCAAGGTTCACATCAGTGACGGTCGACATAGCCTTGTACATTTTCCACTTGTGTTGCTGCCTTCCGTATAGCAGGTGCTTCAAGTCATGCGTACGCATGTGAGGGGTAGTTTGGGGTTTATAATTGCCACAAACAAGCAGAAACTCTGCAGTCAGCATTGGAGACAGGCTTATTCCTTCTTTAGCATGGGTTTCTTGCACTAATGTGCTAGCTGGCAAAGGCCATTGCAGAATCGCTCAGAAATCATGTTGTCGCTCCCCGCTCAGCTAGTTGTTAGTGCAAGGAAACTGAAAAGAGTCACTGGATTTATGATCAAGTGAATAAGGCAGATGAAGCGCAATGCAGGGAGGCGTCGTCATGCAGCTAACACATGCTCTGTGAGCCTTCGGGGGTTTGTCCTTGAAAGTGATGAGATGAGAAAGGCACAGGTGGAACAAGGAGACAAGAAGACAGATGGCAAGGGCAAGCTAAAACTTTGAACTGAGGTTTATTATAATTTCCATATTATATATGCATGCCTAGATAATTCCTCTGACGCATATGCTGGAGCTCCAAAAAAGCAATCATTATTTTCCACCTCATGCGAAGTAGTGGAATGAAATTCAAGAAACTAAGCCAAGAAGTTCCTGATCTAGAAGCCTCACTGAAGGAACTCAAACATATGCATGGTGGCCTGCACAAAGTGTGGCCAAAGCCTCAGTCAGTTTCCTTTCTGAATTCCTGCTGCTGCTTCCAATAAGTTATCTTTGCATCATCAGAGTGAGATAAGCGGTTTCAATCCCTGCCGCGTGCAGGAATGAATGCTTGATGCTTGCGCGTTTTGCTTTAATGTGGTAGGCCTTGAAGCATGGAGTACGTGGCTAGCGTCTCAGCGATCACAGGCTTCTTCTTCGACATCACATCTCCATTGTGTTTGTAGTGCCCCTGGCGGTGTGGGTAGGACGACTTTATTATTTCTTTTTCTACGCTCATCCTAAAGTATGCTTTGTCTTTTTCATATCCAGCAGCAAGGGCACATCAGTGTTGCAGTTGTCGTCACTTTGCTTGAGCAAGGCTTTGGCTTTTGCATGCATCAAAAACTTGGATCGCTTTTGAGCACTGATGCTGAAACCTTTGCATTTCCTGTCACCTATTGCAAATAATCAAAAAGAGGCTTATTTGGACATAGTTTGGGTTGGCTTTAATGGGTGGCAGCAGTTAAAAAAAAAAACTTTAAATTCTCTTCAGCAGGAGCTCTCATTTAGTGGTGTTTTAAAGGAAGGACGAATGACAACACGCTCCTTGTAGTTTTAGTTCTATCTTACAGCATTGTTAAATACCATATTTACTCGAATCTAGGCAGGCCACAATTCTAAGCTGACCCCCGAAAGTTGAAGGACAAATACTTAATAAAAAGCTCCTCAAATGTAAGCTGGCCATAAAAGCAGTTGAGAATGACAGCACGGACAGCACATAAACGGCACTTGATTTCCACGAGCCTGCTCCCGCTCTCTTGTCCTCGTCATCGCTGACCACCTTATCACTGGCCTCTTTGTACAGTGCACAATGTTCTGTGCCATCAAGTGCATTGGGAATGCTGCACTTTCGGAATGAGCGCGCAATCAAGTTTTTGAGGATGTTATCCCAGGCTGCAGCGATCCAGCCAGTTACAGCTCCTAGCAATGCGCTTGATGCGGCCTATTGGAGTTAGCTTGCACATTTCATTGGTCCTGTGGAGTGCCTCGCTCTCTTTCCAGCTCTCTTGCTTTGGCCTGTAGCACTTCTGTGATCACTGGAAGTGCCGCTGACGTCCACGATTTCACACTCTGCCAGTGCTGATTCCACTTTGGGATGGCCGCCTATGTTCAGGCCCATGAAGGCTCTCCTCATTGCGACACAAGCAAAAAGTTCATACTGCTTCGCTGGAAATCTCGGTCCACGATACACCTATTCCCGAGGTGGAAACAATAAGGATTTTGGGAATGCTTATTAACAAAAAGGGTGTGCACGCAGCAGCAATCACCAAGCTCACAACGGTGTGCAAGCAAGTCATCCGTATGATATCTCGGAACACAGCCAAGAAGAATGGTATGCAAGAACAGGATACCCTTAGGCTAATACAGGCCTTTATCAACTGCAGGATAGTGTACATGGCCCCGTACCTTTGTATGTGAAAGACCGATGAAAGCATCTACGGAGCGTCTGCTAAAACTGGGGGTACACAATACGGCTGATGAATTGATTAGCGCCCATCTTGTAAGCCAGGTAATGCGACCGGCCACAACTAAGACTGGCCTCAGGGTCTTAGAAGATTTAAACATTAGCTTTCCACAACAAGTGGCTGGGAGACAGGACATACCTAAAGAGTGGAAGGGCAAATTCCTTACGCTTCCACTTTCCAACAACATGCACCCGGAGCATCATTATGCTAGACGAGTGGCGAGGAGCAAGAATATGAACGAGTGCTATTCAAGAGAAGAAGGAGCCTTCTTCGTGGACGCTGCGTGTCTTGTAGAGGGATATCAACAATCTCAGTGGTGCACCAAATGCAGGTTGTGGACGGGCTTTCAGTTCGTAACGGGGATACACAAGCTATGGAGGAAGTAGCGATGGCCCTAGCCGCAATGCACTCCGCATCGAAATACATAGTTACAGATTCCCAGGCAGTTTATAGAAACTATAAGCAGGGCAGAATCGCTCCGCTAGCCTGCAAAATTTTGAGTCAGTGTAAAACTTCAGCTGCACGGAAGGAGCTAATATGGGTACCAGTTCACCAGGGAGTTGAAGGAAACGAGCGTGCACACGCTTTGGCCCGAGCTTTTCTTCCCCGGACTCCTTCTATGTCCTTCCTTACTGATTCAGGCTCCCCCTCTCCTTTAACAACATACTCAAAGATATTACAGCATTTACGCCTTGAGAGGCAGACGCTCCCGAGGCCTGCTAAGAGTCTTAGTAAATCAGAAGAATGTCACCTTCGAAGGCTACAAACTACCGTATAAACGTGTGTAAGGGCCGCACCCGTGTAAGGGCTGCACCCCGTATTCCCAAAGGAAATATTTGAAAAAAAAAAAATCCGTGTAAGGGCCGCACCCAAACTTTCCAGGAAACATGCAAGAATAGCCTTCGAAATACATGCGCACAGGAGCTTCGAGGTGCCGCCCATGGATGGGTGCCCGAGGCCGCGGGTCGTCATCATCATCTTTTCTTCTGCCGCGAGCTTCTGCTACTGTACTTCTGCTATCCGTATCGGCATCGGTATCGCCAGGTCTAACTTCGTTCTGTTCTGGCTGTCAAAGCATGCGTTTTTTGGTGGTTGTGTTAGCGTGGTCGCTCGGCATAGTTGTTGCTCTCGTGCGCTGTCGTTCTTCACTTTTTCATGAACTGCCTCCGAGCATTGTCACTGTTGCACGATGGGCAAGCACCTCAACAGCTACACAGCGAGCTTTAAACTGAAAGTAGTGGAGTTCGCTCTCGAACACTGCAAGCGTGCCGCGGGCAGAAAATTTGACGTGGACGAGAAGTGTGTCCGACGGTGGTGCGGACAAAGGGATGCGTTGAAGAATACCAGCTCCAAAAAGCGCGCTTTCCGAGGCAAGCCATGCAAATTTCCTGAGCTAGAAGAAGAGCTGCTATGCTATTCAATGTAAGTGCAGAACAACGGCTGCGCGTTGACAACGGACATGCTGCGCGTGAAGGCACAAGCCTTGGCACGTGCTAAAAGCATACCGCACGAGGATTTCAAGGCTAGTGCCGGCTGGGTACGAAGATTTCTGAAAAGGAAGGGCCTATCATTTCGGCGAAGGACCACGCTGTGCCAGCGGCTGCCCCCCGACTACACCGACAAGGTGCTCAGCTTTCAGAAGTATGTCATCGGTCTGCGTCGTGAGCACAACTATATATTTTCGCAGATAGCAAACGCCGACCAGACCCCCGTGTGGTTCGACTGTCCCGAGAGCTGCACAGTTGAACTGAAAGGAAAGAAGAGTGTTTTCTTGCGGACAACCGGCACGGAGCGCCAACGGTGTACCGTTATGCTGTGCGTCACCGCGGACGGGCGGAAGCTGCCCCCCTATGTCATCCTGAAAAGAAAAACGATTCCTAAAGGCGTTTTCTCCAAGGGAATTGTAGTTCGCGCCCAAGAAAAGGGCTGGATGGACGATGAGCTTATGCTCGACTGGGTAAAAAGCGTTTGGGAGAAGCGCCCAGGCGCCATGCTGGCCCGACGATCGCTCCTCGTCCTGGACAGCTTCCGCGGTCACTTGACGGGTAGGGTTAAGGAACGCCTGCGCGGTATCCGCACAGACATGGCCGTGATACCGGGCGGCCTCACCGGCATGCTGCAACCCCTGGATGTAAGCGTCAATCGGCCTTTTAAGGTTGAATTTCGAAGGCAGTATTCGGAATGGATGGCCAATGGCAATCACGACGAGACGCCGACAGGGCAGCTTAAGAGGGCACCGCTCGCGACTGTGCTTGGATGGATTTTGTCCGCGTGGAATTCCGTGTCACCGACATTGTAACCCGGAGTTTCAAAGTGACCGGAATTTCAAACAGTTTAGACGGGACCGAAGACGACTTTCTGTGGGCTGAACATTTACCTGAACACAGCACCAGCTCGGAGTCTGAAGACTCCGTGAGTGATGCCTGAACGGTAAATAAATGCCGCGCATTCCAGATTGGTTTGCTTTCACTTGAAAAAAAAAATTTTTTCGAAAATCGCGTGTATGGGCAGCACCCCGAAATTTGCCCCCCGAATCTGGGAAAAAAAGTGCGGCCCTTACGCGCGTTTATACGGTATGTCGTTTAATAATCCAGCTACGCTTCACGCCATTGAGCGCGAGTCCTTTTCGGCACAGTGCATATTTTGTGGCCACAAGGCACACTTATACCCTATGGTATGTATGGGCTTGTCAGGAAAGTACTAGTATTGACATAATAAATCAGCCAACGTGGGAGGTCTGGGAGGCGGCCCTGTCCAACGGTGTCCCGGACTAGGGACCTGGTCAGCCTTCCCTTAATCTAAGTCGTCGTGGCTTTAAATAAACGTTTGGACTATCATCACACTGCCCCCTCCAACGCGAACATTCTTTTCATCTACACCGAAGTCCTGAACGGCTTGCAGCTTTGAAGACTGCCCTGCAGCGCGCACAACTTTTTGCTTGAAGGCGGCACTATAATAACACCCTCTGCTTGTTACCAGGATGTCGGGGAAAAACCACGTGTGGAAAACTTGCACTGCTGTGGAATGTGCCCATGCCACCACAAGAAGAGAAAACAAGGTCAAAATGTCAGCCATTGCTCATGAGTGCTTTTATTGGCATCAGCTATGGATAGTAAATGCTACAGTGCTGTTTTCCTTTCGGCGTTTCATGGGGCCGCCACCTGCATGTTACTTTTTTTTTTCGTTTTTATGTGTTATAATATTTTATGAACACGATACAATCCTCGACTCTAAGCAAACCTAAGAGTTTCATATCTCATGTTTTTAAAAAATATCTCCAAAGATTCGAATAAATGCAGTAACGCCTTTGTATCAGTGGTGCATTTGCACCACATCACTGGAAAGTGGAATAACTAGCTCCCTTTCAGAAGTATGTGGCAGTGGCTGAAAGGTGTCACCAGGGGGTGCTTTGCAGGCGCAGGGTAGCACAATCTTATACCCTCTCAAGCATGCAAGTTAAGTGCACTTACAAAACATGTGCTCTGGCACCTCAAGTGGCACTTTAGACTCTGTGGTGCTAAACTGGGAAGCAGAGTGTCACTTGTAAAAAAAATGGCAATGGACAATGCGTGTAATTTTTGAAAAAGCAGATGGAAAACAACTGGTGAAAGTTGATTGTTTGCTGCAACATCACAAATAGAACAAGCTTGAAATTTTTATGAACGGAAAAATGTAGAAGAATTTAAAGAAAAGCCAAGGCAAGCCAGGACGAGTTCATAGCCTACCCAAAACTTCGACAGCAAACAAGATGGCGGCATGCAGAATAATTTTATGTGGTATCATTCTTTTGTTGTGTTGTTTCACTTGCTGATATAGCAAAGAAGTCCCTTTTAAATGCAGTGTTACAAGTAAAATAAATTTGTGGGGTTTTTTTTTTAAATTACTTTTCATGCCTTTGAAGTCGTCATTGGCAAGGCTGCACTCTTGGCCATTGGAGTGCATTTCGTGGACACACACCAACCCTGGAATGCACTTTGTGAGAGTGCATTTGGCAAGTGACACTCCTCATAAGCACCCTTAACTTGTGTGCTCGACAGAGGGGTATCTGTGGGCCTTAGGTCGTGCTCTTTGGGTCAGTGTTGGCCAGGTTATGTACATGCTTTGGGAAGAATTTGCGTTCATTTTCTTTTTCGCCTTAGTGACACGCTGAGTCATCTCGGTCACCTTTTCCGCCTTGAATGTAGCTGCCGTTACGATTTCTCGATTCAGTCAGTGGCTGTTCTGTGTCGTCAGCGAAGCATCATAACAGTGGGGTGTTGTGGTAGGCATTTCCTGGCTCTCGAATTACCCAGTCCCGTCAGACAGCTGCATCACCACACCCCAACTTAGCACGTGGACACAGGATCGAGCATACCAGCCTTGAAGGGTGGTGGGTGACTGGTGACGATAGTGGCACATGTGCTTTCTGTTTTTGTGTCATTGCGGCAGGCAGTGCCACTTGCACTCTCTCACAGACAACACCAGTGCCCTGACCCCCGACGGGGATTGGGCATTTAAAATGAGTGAGAACAGTGGGTAGACTGAGTAGCTGTGATTGTCTCTGCAAAATATTAGAGCATTTGTGTACCCCGAGAAATAGTGAAAATTCAATTCGGAGCTCGTTTGTGTCCTCTCGCTTGGTCAACAAAGCTTATATTCTTGTCTGCATTGGTCCGAATCCAGCTTTGAGCACTTGGAAATTCTATATTTTTTTCCGCTGTATATATTTCCAGTGGAAATTGTGGTGCCTTATTTGGTGCTGTTCTGGTGTCAACTTTGCCAAATCGCGGGACTACATTTGGCTGAGATTGCCAAGAGCGGTAGCTAAAAGTAGCCCCATGCTTTGAACTCTGGAAAATTTAACCTACCTTAAGAATTCCTGGCATCACCAGTGACACTTAATTTTGCTTTTTACTGCAGTATTTGCCATCCGACCTGACCCGTCCTGTCTTGACATTGTTACAAGAAGCACTTCACGTGCCAACTTCACATGCATGCGTGCATGTTGAACACATGTTGAGCCCCGTTGTCTCCTGTTTTGTACTGCGCACTTGCACGAATGGACAACAGAGTTCAATGGCCTCTTGCAGGAAACAGCGGAGGCGCGTCGTGATAGTGCCCGTGCTCTCGCGGACACCTGAGCCTAGCAGAAGGACAGCTGCAAGCAGCACTAAATTCCAGAAGACGCCCAGGCAGCCAGCGGTTCGTTACAAGCTGAAGCTGAGGCAGCCAGCAGTTCCAGTGTACCGAACGGCCCCCTCACCATCCACCAAGACTCCCAGCACAAAGAGCAGGAAAAGAGACGAATAGTGGCTACCTTTTTTCAAGGGTCTTGCGGATTGCTGCCGCATACTTGAGGACCAAATTGGGCTACAGCAGGAGTGCAGTGCAGATGTGCAGCCTGCTCATGGCCTTGAAAGCTCCCTTGTAAAAAGTTTTGACGCGAACAAGGTTTTAAATGTACTTATCTTTTGCTCTTAAGCATAAAAACAAATTGTGAGCGCTACTTACTCCCCATCACAAGGGAAAATTGTAAGTAATTGATGCACTGTATTCGGGACGGAACTACGTGTGTCAAGCTGCAGCTTTGGCAACTGTGCCTCGCCAGAATGTGGCAGGCTCAGTGACAGCTTGGTTTTAGACATCGGTTTCACTGCTACAATGATGCTGAACATGACGGTAGAGCACCAGATGTTTGAGTTGCACCCCACCTTCCACACCTGGCAACTGAACAGTGAAGAATCCACGCTTGGCAGGCCTTTCGAAGCCTAGAGTTGGGGCCATAAGTTTCGGGGGCCATGGCATGAGAGTCATCGCAGCAGGTGCCAAAGAAGCTGTGTTCAGGGCTGGGGGTCTGGGCTAGTTGGCTCATTTTTCTTCGAAGGGAAAAGCAGCGAAACAAGCAAGGATGACCGCTTGTTTTGTTGTCTCTTACACTGTTTTTGTTCATTTCGCCACTTTTCCTTTTGGAGTTGTTAGCATTTGTCTGCCACTGATGCCAGCCCACTGCACTGACGAAGAGTGGTGGCCCCGAAAACGTGTTCTTACATGCTTTTGTTACCACTGCTTGTGGAGACACCACTGCATTTTGCAATGCTTTTTGCGTGCCATCAAATCATGATGAGGTGCTTTGAGTTAAGCTGTTTTGTGAGCTGTACAGGCTTGTTGAAGTGATTTTATTTGTCACAAATGCATTTTGACAATAAGGGATGGTGTGGTTGATGCTGTGCTTAGTGGAGGGAGCGACATGGCATCATGGTATTGGTGGAGATTGATTTTTGTTGTACTTTAAATGTCACCTTCATTGTTTCACTTGGTTTTTAAGGAATAGCCTCTACGAGCTGAGGCAAATACCTGGAAGGTGTGACAATTAAGCTGTTTGCCTATTCGTGCATGAAATTAGACAATATTTGATGTACATATGTAATAAATTCTGTTGATATCGCATTGTGGTAGTCAGTTTTAATGTAGCGTATCTTACACTTTCCAAGGTACAGAAATTAATGGCAATATCCTGGATTCCTGGAGTCAGCTTTCCTGCACAATAAAAACCCCTTAACTATGGCGACACGGACCATCCAAGGGGTTGAAGTTTGGTATGGCATTAAAACTTTCTACTCGACATGCAGTACTGTGACACAGCTGCCTTTCACACTTCCTTTATAACAGGTACAGGAAGGGTGAATTGTACCTGCAAAGCAATGCCTTGGGAGCTTAAAGGGACACTGAGGAGAAATTGAAGTTGGCTTATATCGATAGAATAGCAACTCCTGATCACAAAAACGCCACTCTTCCTGAAAACAAAGCTCTTGTAATGTAGAAAATAGCAAGAACCAAAATACAGGTATCGCCGCCACAGGCCAATCTCGCAAGTACAAGTGTGATGACTTCCTAGGACAAGAGGCGCACCTTGGAGGAATTTTCCTTACTTCATGTGTTCTACGAATTTCTGAGGCTGGCAAAGGAAGGTTGCGCACCGCACCGCTAGCCGTCGGAAATCACGGAGTCTGCGTTTACATCACGTTTCACGTCACTCCGTTCTGTGACGTCCTAAGAGTTGCCGTGACGTCATAAGAGCTCCCTGAGTTTGAATCAGAGCGGCGGGACTAACTTTTTCAACTTCGAATCCAAATTTCTTTGAAATAAATGCATCTTTCGCGCCCGGACAAGCGGCAACAAAGCCATGAAATGCCAAACTATCAAATTTTGCTAAGAAAAAAAATTGATAGAGTTCTCCTCAGTGTCCCTTTAATACTTTCATCCAGACATCAACAAAGGGCAGAAGCATGCAGGAAAGGGGTGCAGTATTAATCTGACAATGTTTCCAGTGCTGCACCTTATTTCTACCACAAAAACTGGTTTGCTGCCATGGTGATAGTGTTATTCACTATGCAGAGAAGCAGACTTCCAGAGTTTTGCAAAAGGTCTGTTGCAGTCTTTTGAAAGAGTTCAGTCAATTTTATTGATGTTTACGCACTCTTCACTGCATCCTGTGCTGTCAAGAACTTTAATGTTAAAAGCTGTGCCACCATCCCGACAGAACAGTGGTAGCCCTCGCTCTTGACAAAGCACACATCATGCAAGCGTGTATATTAGGTAGCTCAGAATTCATCCTGGAACTGTGCCAAGATTACAGTTGCATTGCTTAAAGCAAGATTTTTTTCTCTTGGTGCCTGCAGCTTTGTATTTTTATAAGGGGGGCTGGGGAGGTGCCTAAATTTTGGTGTCAATCATCATTGTAGTTATCAACAAAATGAAATGAATAATGAGCATGTCCAATTGTAAAGAATAATATTTTGTGATTTTTTTGCACCAAGGATTTTGGACACCAAAGTTTGGGTTTCCAAAAAAAAATTTGGTCTAATAACAAGTTTTATACCCCTGTCACACGGGCACCGCAAAGGCCTTTAAGAATCAGGTCCTTATATACAAAGACTTAAGGAATGCAGCTACATGGCAAAAATGTTGCGCCTTTGCCGCTAAGGGCCTTGGAGGCGAAGGCGCTCGTCGGAGACCTTTGGAGCCCAAAGGCGCGGCCTTAGAGAACCTGCGATCGCGGTGCCAGCCAACAATGTTTGAAAATATATTTTTTTTAAATACGAAAGGTGTGTCTGGCTTTGCTTTTTGTGCGGGTGTTTATATTTTATGCACAGATTTAAGACAGTAAAGTGTTGCAGCAACACCGAGTGCCCCTGGTGGCCAAGGCAAAACACAAAACCTGCCGCCGCTGATGAGAGTAGCTGTTGCAGTACTTTTAAGGAAGCTATCAGAATAAAAAAAATTGTCTGAGCTCAACGAATGAACAGAATACCCCACTTTAATTTTAAAACACTCACTTCAGCCGCCTCAAGAACGGGTGCTAAGCCTCAACGACTGTTTCACCTTTGGGCTGCATCGTGTAGCTGCATCGCTGCTCCTTTAAGGTTTCGCTCCTTTGATGAAAAAAGGTGCCTTTGCTGGAAAGGCCTTCGAGGAATGCCGTGTGACAGGAGTATAAGTGGCCTAAATAATTTATGTTCACAAAGATCTCTTCTTTACAATGAAATGGATAGTTTATTCTTATGCTATCAACAGGCATTTAGAAATAAACTTCTCAATAAAGCATTAATATTTCAATAAATCTCCCACTGAAACTTTCCCCTAGCGGCGGTTAAGGGTGTCGCTGCCTATTGAGGAGCCGCGAACGGTAGATTGTGCCAGCGACATATGGTTGTAGTGATGGCGAGGTTTGGGAAAATAACACGAGAATCTTGGAAATTTTTTTGTTTTTTTCCTGAGGGATGAAAAAACCAGACACAAGTCTGAAGGGCCCATAAATAAGGAATTATTTATTCTCATGAACATTAATGAAAGTCTGCGTCAAAAAAACAAAAGCGTGAAAATTGCGCTTCATTTTTTATTACATTTCAGCTCCAAAATAATTGATTTTATCAAGCTTGCCTTACACCTGGTAAGGTAAGCCTAAACGAGAAATGTTGCATGGTTCTTTCACTCGAGGATGCGGCTACATTGGGCAATACTTCGACTGGATTTTCTAGTCTGCTGCTGTTTCCTTCCTACCCCATATCTGCAAATTAAGCAATTTGCTTTCTCCAGAAAAAAAAAAAAAGCATTGCATACTTTGGCTTTTTTCATTTCTAAAAAAAAAACCTTTAGCTTCGAATTGCCAAATGTTGCCAGTCGACCAAAATTCTCTTCTGCATTGCAACACATATGCAGACACTACTCAAGAGTTTTTGCAATTTTTTTTTCCACTGTTCCTCTTAGTGCAGTTTTTTCAGCAGGCCTTCGAAGCTGGAAGGCTTCAAACCATATCGGGTCTTAGCAACAAAGCTGATTGACAGATATACCACGTGGTGGTGGTGGTGAAGCGTTATTTTGCAAGAGGATTCGAGGCCCGCGGGCCCCCTAGGTCTCCGCACAGCACGAGATTGTCCCTATAGGCTTCCTCTGCACGACCCCACTCACGGTCTAAACATTCATGTGGTGTTGGTCATGCATGACACACATGCGGCACAGCTGATGGCGATCTTATGCCTGGCCAGGTCCGCTGACCGCAGTGAGGTCTCCCAGTCCTCACAGGTTCGGACAGGCACCAGCCCAATAGCCGGAGGGGGCAGCTTAAATTTAGAAAGATTGGCTGGTGTAGGTAACGTTCGTCTGCAGGCGACACCAGGTTGAATGGTGGTTTTTGAGTCACTAATGTAACAAACGTCTGTGTATGCCAGACCGTGTTGTGTATTTGTAAAAAATTCTCCTGCGCGAACTACTGGCCTATTTGTTCTCAACCACCAACCACAAGGTAGCTTGTTACAGTCTGTGTTTTTTGATAACTAATTTGACATCGAAACTTGCCTGAATTGCCCATAATCAGCGAAAACTGTAGTCGTCTGCGCCCAGAAAGTTCAGGTGAGCGGATAGCTGATTTGAGAGGCTGCAGCATCTGGCGAACGGCGAGGCAACCAACGTCCCTGCTCGGAGCTGGGATAGGTCTCGCATGAAGACGAGTAGATGAGCTTCATTCGTATCTTCAGGGCCGCAGGCAGTGTGTTTTGATTAATGGTTCGCACTCAGATTATGTAAATGTTTCCTCAGGTGTACCGCAGGGGTCTGTTCTTGGACCCTTTTTTGCTGATTTATATCAATGATATTGTTTTGGATCTTACCTGCAAAGTTCGGCTATATGCTGACAACTGTGTCCTTTACCATGTTGTGGAAAGTTTCTCTGATGCGTTAAAACTTCAGCGAAACTTGGATTCCATCCAGTGCTGGTGCTCAAAATGGCAAATGTCTTTGAACACTACAAAATGCCAATTTATCTCTCTCACTCGAAAGCGTTCCCCATTACATAATGTTCCCTTGCAAAAAGTACTTGAATATAAGTATCTTGGCGTTTATTTAACATCTAAAATAACGTGAACGAGGCAAGTTGAGTATATTACATCCAAAGCCTGCAGAATGCTTAATTGCAGTGAAGCACAGTGTAATGTCAAACAACTCCTGTATTTCACTTACATACGACCAATTCTTGAATATGCCTGCCCTGTATTAGACCCCCACTTTGCTTACTTATGCGACATGCTTGAGCACATCCAGAATAATGCTGCGAGATTTGTGTCCAATAATTACAGCTTCTCAAGTAGTGTCACGTGTCTTAAAAACCACCTTGGTTGGGGATCTTTAGCTAACCATAGGAAACATTTGAGGTTGCAAATCATACATCGCATTTATTTTGGAAAGCTAAGCACTGGCAAAGACTGGTACCTGCTTCAACCTCACTTTTTTTCTAGACGACTTGATCATCAGTGGAAGATCCGAGAGATTAAATGTAGGACAGATATATTTACAAAACCTCGTTCTTTCCACAGAAGATCAATGAGTGGAAATGTAAAGTAGAGAATGAACTTCTGCATATATGGCAGTTAACCTATTAATCTATCGCCTCATACTCTTAAGGCAGAGCATAAGTGTCTCCTGTGCAATTTTAAGGGAGGGATTAATATATGGATTGTCATCATCGACTTATGCCATGGAAGGTGCCAAAACGCCGCACTGGTTTTGGTACACGGATCGCACTACATCATTTTTTCGGAAAAGTGCATTCCCTTAATTGCCCTCGCAATGCTTGCGCAGCAGAGGGTATTTTAATTCACTAGTTCATCTACCTTTTAAGCTTGTAAACGGTGCATTTTGACGGGAATAGCTTTGCAATTTTGCCATCAGGGTACTGCTGTTCGTTAAGTGACGAAAGCGTACGGCACAGAGCCGCGAATTGTCCCGGTCCCGATCGATAAACGCCTTTCTGAATTCCGATGTGCGTACACATTAAAGCACTGTGCCAACATAGTAATGTATATTATTTTCGCATCTTACCTGTGGAGGCCTCTTGGGGGTGTGAACGAGAAAAAAAAAGGTTTTGGGGAAAGGGAATGGCTTAGTATGTCTCAAATATCGGTGGTAAAGGAAGGACTGAAAGAAGAAAGGAAGAAACAGGTACTGTAATGGAGGGCTCCGAAATATTTTCGACCACCTGGGGATCTTTAATGTTGTTCGTGCACTGACATTGCACAGCACACAGGCGCCTTTGCGTTTTGCTTCCATCGAAACGCAGAGGCGCCCCTGTGCTGTGAGATGTCAGTGCATGTTAAAGATCCCCAGGTGGTCGAAATTATTCCGGAGCCCTCCATTACGGCACTGCACAAAACCAAAAAGTGAATGTCCCAGCTGAAAAAGTCCATTGGTTGCAATTGGTATTCCAACTGGTATTAAGTGGAACCACTTAGAGTTGGGTTCCAGTTGGCAGCAGCTTGTTCAACTGGTCTTGCCATTTGGTATTAACTGGAGTTACTGGGTTCTAATTGGCAGCAGCTTGACCTGGTGGTTCTGCCGATGTTAACTGGAACCAGTTGGAGTCACTGCATGGGTACCAACATGGCTGCAGCTTTTAGGTCTCAATTGGACATTGCAATGTGTCCAAATTCACAGATACATATACTGCTCATTATTGACATACAACAGTGAACTAAAGAGGTTTTGGTTAAAAATAGCTTTACCTGCTAAATTGTTTTCATCATTTCCAGCACTACCGTGGGCGTGAGTAAATGAATGAATGAGCTGTTTATTTAGAAAGGGAGCTCAATTGTTGGAGCTGAGTAAATGAAATAATTTCGCTCAACGGACAAGCGTCACTGGCTCCAGCAGGAAGGTCGGTCCCATTAATGGAGTATATAAGTGGCAAAAGTGTTCTTTGGACAATTGTGTGTGATGCTTTTGTGATGGTTTGTTTGGCTTCACTTCCCTAACAGTATGTAATTCTCATAATTTCAATTTCCCTGTAAAATGTTGGCACAAGGCAGAATATGTTCCCCAGTGGTCCTTGGAGAAAATCTATAAGTGGTTCCAGTTGGAGGAACCAACTGATATTTGACGCCACTGAACCCGATTGGAAGCGCGTCCAATTGATGTCCGAAAACTTAATGGTCCCAGTTGGAACCAATGAGCTTTTTCAGCTGGGATCTGTTGAGAATGAACAATTCATTAGAGAGTTTTAGCATAGCCGGTTAGCCGTACGTACGGCAAGTGTACGGTAATGCGTTGCCTTTCTTACCATTGCCAGGCTTGCCGAGCCACATTTGCCGTACGGTAGCAATTGCCGTAGCTACCGTGTTTACTGTACAGTAGAGCTAAAGCTCTCTACTTGCGTATACTATACGAAAAGCACAAAATGAAGTGTCATGCCTGTTGGACATTTTCCATGTGCATGCAGCCTTCAAGCTGCGATCAATTTATGAATATGTGCACAGCTCACGATTGCACTGTTTTATACTGCTTAATCACATGAACAGCAAACCTCAGGGTGCTTGCCAACGTTTCTTGGGTGGTGCGGGCTGGGCACTATTATTTTTAATTCTTTTTATGGCTCACTCTACTTTATGTCCAATTGACCCCTCTCTACCATGTTTTACAGCTGTATTGGCAAGCTTTGTCTAAAGTGGAATGTGTACTTTGTACAGCATCTGAAAAATGTCATCCCAGATGTCATCCCAGCCAGATACTTCAATATGACGTTTACTTCAGAGGAACTATTCCGCCTCCAACTGCTCTGTCCGACCGAAAATACGAATCTGCTCATTGAGGACGCTGCTTGCTGGCGCCCTTCGCTGCATCAGAGAATGAGCGTTTCTTTTCTTTCGTTTTTTTTTTTTCGTGTGTGTGCACAGAGCCCATTTAGACGGGTAAAGTATTGTGCTTTGACCTAGTGGCAGTTTTCGAGCCCGTACCCAGTGCACGCGTCCATGCGAAAACCGAGCGAACTGGAGAGAAATTGCGGAGCATGGCCGGGCTAAACGAACGCAAGCTTATTGGTTTCTATTCGTGTGCTCGAAACTTTCGATCAGTTATTTTAGATTGTAAAAGAACTCGCGTGAGCCAACAAAATGTTGCCTTTCCCAGGTATACACGTGGTGCACATGGCACCCGCGTATGTTTTATAGAAAGGACTGCTGTTTTCCCCCCGTTGTTCGATAAAGACGCAAGTACTTCGAGGAGTAGCGAGCGCCCGCGTTAGATAGGGGTTAACTAGGTTTTTGAAAAGAAGCTGCAGCGAAGTTACAGCTACCACGACGTGAGTCGAACCACCATCCTCTTGAACCGCTTCCCAGCACGCTACCACATGACTATTACACGAAACGCGTACAAGAGTGCGTGTGATCGCTATATTACGGCGGCTGTTGTTCCACTTACTGAATTTTGTATTTCTGTCTTCAAACGTCTCCATTGGGAACAGAATGTGGCTTTTAGATTCTTTTTTCACGACTAAACACTCCATTCAGCAAGATCCTTAAAAAAAAAAAAAGAACGTAGCTTCCAAGAGTCATTTTGTCGCCGATCTCGGAGGCGTGAATGAGAAAACTGCCGTATTGGCATTGTGCCGCAAGATGGCAGCACCAACGTGGCGGGCTTAATTTTAAAAACGCGGGCTTGTGGCTTTCCGTCGCTGCTGCTACCACAGGTCCGTTCGATTCGCCTGCTCTGCATGAACTGGTTCTCACGGTACTGGTAGTAGTAGCTCTATGCGGTACTGCACATCGCCATTCGTTTCAGCTGTGCAAGATGGCTGCACGGCGCCATTCGTTTAAAAAAAGTGCAGACGTTGTGCAGGTCCAGTTCAGGAAAGTTCAGGAAAACTGTGCACCTCCTCAGTGGTCGGTGCCGAAATGGTGCAGCTGCAGCCGCCATGCATAGAAGCAAACGACGGCTTGCGCGACGATAGCTTGCGCTTTGCGATAAACGGCGGAGATATTCAAATTATTCTACTCGTCGATTAGAACAGTGCCTCACACGGGCCCGCCGACTCTTATGAAACGTAATTGGCCACCCGAGAAGGCGGCGACGGAGGTGGGACGGCGGCTCTCGCCGGCACCTTGCATCTCTCGACCATAGTGCTCGCGACGGACCCGTCACCGGCGTCTTTACTTTCTACTAATAAAGTTATATTAGTAATCGAAGCCGGTCATGTTAACTAAAAAGTAAACACGTGCATGCAGCGCATGATGCACGTTGTTGCAACAACAGCTTAACAATGCAAGTCGGCGCGTGCACATCTGCAGTCGTGTTTAATAAAAGAACAAACGCGCGTTTCGCTGAGCTGCCGCGAGGTTGCATCGAGGCTGGTTCATGGTAGTTCATGGCAGCAGGTCGCTGCGATGTGCGGTGTGAAAATTCTTCAAGCGCTTCGGGATGTTCGCGGCCGTTGATATGGGCGCTACGCTGCTGGCTGCAATTTGGTGACGACGCCAAGGCTAGCAGACGACCAGGCCTGCACTCGACCATTCGTTTTGGAAGCAGCCAGTGCCAAGCAGCACTTGAAATGCTGGAACTGGCGTTGCACGCTCGCCGCACCGCCACGGAACTTTACAGAACTGGTGCAGGGTGTGCAGGCGAATCGAAAGGACCTTATATTTGCTTGGAAATTCAAGCGACTCATAGCGTGACAGACAACGTGCGAACGGGTTTAGTTCACTACTGCATGCTCCTTTGCTTCTGTCCTGCAAGCGAATCATAGCGTGACAGACAACGTGCGAACGGGTTTAGAATACTACTGCATGCTCCTTTGCTTCTATCCTGCACGTTTTACCTGGTTTTACCCCTGCTGCCCCTGCAGGGGCACCGGAACCGCGGGGAAGGGGGGCAGGGGAGGGGGACGGTTCCCCCTCCCTCGACATTTTTTTCAGAGGGGGCAGGACCCCCCCATTCTCCGACCATTTAATAATAATAATTGGTTTTTTGGAGAAAGGAAATGGCGCAGTATCTGTCTCCTATATCGTTGGACCTGAACCGCGCCGTAAGGGAAGGGATAAAGGAGGGAGTGAAAGAAGAAAGGAAAAAAGAGGTGCCGTAGTGGAGGGCTCAGGAATAGTTTCGACCACCTGGATATCTTTAACATGCACTGACATCGCACAGCACACGGGCGCGTTAGCGTTTTGCCTCCATAAAAACGCAGCCGCCGCGGTCGGGTTCGAGCCCGGGAAGTCCGGATCAGAAGCCGAGCGCTCTAACCACTGAGCCACCGCGGCGGGTCCCGACCGTTTACGCTGAAATCAAATTTTTGACAAGAGCTATAATTAAATTTTTAAACTGGTGGTTGTGTAGTCCAGTGTTTTCCAAAAGGTTAAGAAACCTTGTTATGGTTAAGAAACCACAAATTAAGGCACGTACGCCACTCAACATATCAGTAACCAAACTCCTTCATTGAATCACAAATACTTAAAGGGGCTCTGAAATGCCTTCCGAGGAGAGCAAATTAACTCAATCACTGCACTGTGTTGTCATGAAAACCAGAGCCAAATAATACTCTTCTACACGCAGCAGACGACCCACAATCTCGCGTCAAAGCTGGCGAGCCCTTCCCGGCGACTTTTTCATGCTCGCAACATCCTCCGTACCCCGCATCTGCGTAGACAAGGTGAGAGGCGGCCATTGGTTAGGTTCTTGCAGCCGTCGGGCAGCTACCGTGGCCGCGGCCAATAAGCCGCTTAGCTCCGGCGAGCCGGGAAGCTCCGCTCCCAGGGGGGGTCGGCGAAGGAGCGCCTACCTTCCAGCGTGCAAAAAGGGACGAGAGGAGAGGGAAAGGCGCGATGGCGCTGAAATTTAAATTTTAACTGCAGATAACTCAGCTTCTACAAAGCGCGTTTAAAAAAATCCTTGCTGGACACTATTCGTGAAGCGGCGTGCTTCAATATCCCGGGCATGCTGCAACTTTATTGGAGCCCCCTCACAGCCACTTTAAACAGATGCACAAAAAATTGGAGGATGCATAAGCTTCGCCTTTAAGAGTGGAACGCGACAGCGTGTTGCAGCTTTGCCAGGGAGTCCGCGACGCCTTGCCCGTTAGACAAATCGCTCTGCTAAGTACGTTGAAACGGACGCGCGGAGAGGCAAACCACGTAGAAGCGCTGCCTTGCCGAAGGTGCCTTGCCGAAACGCGCGGGACTCAAGTTGCAGTCTTTTGTCGGCACATCGTTCTCGACAAACCCGATGCCACGAACGCCAGCATAGCTTCCGCGCCGAAATGACGGGGAGCAAGCCGCAAACTTCGTGGTGCACACGCTTTAAATATGGGCTGCGTTCGCCGCTCACCGCGTGATTCCTGCGTGCCGGCACGGTCCCACTGCGCCCGAAGGAGAGATATGTCAGACGCGTCACTTCCTTTCCTTAAAATCAATTTCCATTTCATTTTCCTTTCCTTGCGGCGCGGTTCGGGTGTCTACAGAGTTATGTGAGACAGGCCTCACTTCCTTTCCTTATAACCAATTTTTTTATTTCATTTTCCTCCCTTGCGGCACGGTCCGGGTTGTCCACCGAAATATGTGACAGGCGTCCCTTCCTTTCCTTGCTCTGCCGTCGCGCGCTACCTGTTGGGGCAGTGGCGTACTAGTACATTGTGAGTACGAGGAGGAGGGATTTTAAAGCGAAAGGTTTATTGGCCGCAAACTCGCACCCGCCGCGGTGGCTCAGTGGTTAGGGCGCTCGGCTACTGAACCGGAGTTCCCGCGTTCGAACACGGCCGCGTTTTTATGGAGGCAAAACGCTCAGGCGCCCGTGCGCTGTGCGATGTCAGTGCATGTTAAAGATCACCAGGTGATCGAAATTATTCCGGAGCCCTCCACTACGGCACCTCTTTCTTCCTTTCTTCTTTCACTCCCTCCTTTATCCCTTCCCTTACGGCGCGGTTCAGGTGTCCGCCGATATATGAGCCAGATACTGGGCCATTTCCTTCCCCAAAAACCAATTATTATTATTATTATTATTATTAAACTCGCGATTTCGCCATGGCGATACTCCATCGAGGCACGTGACGTCATAACATGCGCCTCGCCGCGGAAGGTTACTGTGCTTCGCGCGCTCGCCGTGCCATCTGGCACGACGTCATACCGCGCCGCTCGCCGCCGCCGCCGTTTGGTAGGACGTGACACCGCGTTCCTCGTCGTTGCGATCGCCACCGCTCGCTTCGACAGCTGCGTCGTAATAACATGTCACAGGACTGAAAAGGAGAGCTGGCGTGCGCCGCAACCACAGTCGAGGCGGCAGTATGGACGGCGACAATTCTGATAAGCTGGAGGAGGACTGGAATCGACAGCGGAATGAGATGAAGAGGAAGTGAATCGCCCAGGAAACAGACGAACAGCGCGCCGAACGACTGGCTAAACGCCGCCGTGAATATGCCGCCGCGAGACAGGCACGCTTAGCATCCGGTGTCTCGACCGCTAGCAGCAGCGACAGCAGCCGGAGGAGAGACCCGAGTCCTGCTTCACTGAAGACGGCCCGTGATGAAAGATGGTATGCGACCAAGAGACTTCAGCGGCTGGCTGAAGAAACCGAACAACGTGCCGTTAGCCTACAGAATAGGCGTACGAGTGACGCGACCCCTTCAATCCTTCGATAGCCTCGGTGCTGAAATCAACCATGGACCTACAGGTCATACTGGACGTTTAGGCCTGTGCTTCATATGTTGTGGAATATGTGAACAAGGCCAACCGGGGAGTTTCACACTTGCTTTCGCTACATATATTCTGGCATAGCCGAGCTAAGCCACTGTCATTTTTTTTTCGCTCACGGGGAGGAGGAGGGATTTTTCGCTCACGGCCGACGCCGACGACACCGGCTTTTCTGCAACACGAGCTCCTTAACGCTGTCGCGTTAAAATTGGCGGACTATTCACTTACACATGGATAGGGAACCACCACACATCAATGGATCCGAAATATTGCCCTCATACCACCGCACTACCCTATAAAATAATACACAAGCGAGGCAATCACTGGATGCTGTATATTTCCGCACTACCTCTTAAGATCCAACAAAAACGACCGAAACTTCTGCAAATGCGGAAAACCTGCACCACACATGCATGACGAACTTTATAGACTGCCCCCTAACAAGAAAGGAAAGACTGCTCCTGACACGCAAATGTCCAAACATCACAAAATACAAACACCTGGTGTTTGAAATATTCAAACGCCACGGTACATACCAAGCCCTTGAAGAACTCGATCGTAAAGAAGATAAACCAGATCACTGACCAAGCCTAACTCCCCCGATCTCGGCAGACAGCCCTCGGTAACGTAACCTTCTCTACCGGATGGAAATCTTATGAGTCCGGTACAATAGTGTATCATGGAGTACAACGTTTTATTCTGTTCCTTTTCTTTTGTTCAAAGGTCTCTTTTATGCTTATTTTACAATCCGTCTTGTTTCATCTTTTTTAACTCATATTGCCTATTAGCTACGTATTGATTGGTCTATTTTATTTATTTATTTCACCAACCATTTAGTCGCACACATATGCCGAGCTAAACATTGGCTGTTTCACTGAAGGCTAATAAAAATGTTTAAATATAGGCTTTAGAGACATCGCGGTGGTTTCTGCAGCACAATATTACCTTTGTGGGCGGACATCATAACACAGGTGAATCAGCTGTACCCCTGCGTAGGTGGGGCATGAAGCGGGAATACTAATAATAATTGGTTTTTTTTGGGGGAAAGGAAATGGCGCAGTACCTGTCTTATATCGTTGGAGACCTGAACCGCGCCGCAAGGGAAGGGATAAAGAAGGGAGTGAAAGAAGAAAGGAAGAAAGAGGTGCCGTAGTGGAGGGCTCCGGAATAATTTCGACCACCTGGGGATCTTTAACGTGCACTGACATCGCACAGCACAAGGGCGCCTTAGCGTTTTTCCTCCATAAAAACGCAGCAGCCGCGGTCGGGTTCGAACCCGGGAACTCCGGATCAGTAGTCGAGCGCCCTAACTACTGATCCACCGCGGCGGGGCTGAGGCGGGAAGACATTTTTCGGAGTACGAGCAGTGCGCACCACGTGACCTCTGTCAGTGTCGTGTTTCTTGCTTGTTTTTACTTTTATTTTTTTTCAGCAGCCAGCGTCATCTCTGGCATAGGCTTCGAAACTATTGGATTTGTGGTCGGCGGCTCGCTGGAAGCTCCTCAAGGCGCTTCAAGGCCTTGCGCGTTCGGAAATGTTTCGCGCGTTTCTCATCTCTTTCCAGTCGCTAGTTTGGCTTCTTTCCCATACGGCGCGGTTCGGGTGTCCACCGAGATACGTGACAGTTACTGCGCCATTTCCTTTCTTCAAAAACCAATTTTAATTTTATTTTAGTATAACCTATCCTCGTCGTGCAATTACACAGCGAGCTCCGAACGGCCTAACCACCGAGCCACCGCGGCGGGGAGGCAGCGTTTCGATGGAGGCGAAGCGCAAAGGCGCCCACGTGGTGCGCGATGTCAGTGCACGTTAAAGATCCCCAGGTGGTCGAAATTATTCCGGAGCCCTCTACTACGGCACCTCTTCCTTTCTTCTCTCAGTCATCTTTATCCTTTCCCTTACGGCGTGGTTCAGGTGTCCGCCGAGATGTGACAGATACTGCGCCATTTCCTTTCCCCCAAAACTAATTACCACAGCGAGCTCTTACAGAGCGTGTCGTCTTTCAGTTCGTGAGCTTTTTATTCGTGCCGCTATTTCTGCATCGTAGCATCGCGGTCACTGTGGGCACAGTGGGAAACGCTCTTATGTCTTATTTCCTTTCTTACTCGGCTTTTGCAGTCGGCTTTTCTGTATGTTGTAGGGAAACGCTCAAATCAGCAAGTGGTGCCAAGCTTATTAGGCGCAAGCATATCTGCGAAATGTTTTCTTTCCGTTCATTGTGCACATGCATGGGCAGCAAAAATGCCTCAAAGCTTGCTCGTACACTACGCATTGAGTTCCTCAATTTATACCGTTCTCATAAATGAAGCATGTGTTCTGCGATCCTATATGGACTGCTCTCGTAAATACAAATGTGTTCCTCTATTTTCCGAGTGACCTTGGACCAGTGTTAGTGAAGGCTCCCACTGAATTGCATTAAAGCACTGGGCTTTTGCGGTACGATGCCCACTGCACGACGCCGGACGTCGTATCAGCAGAGTAGCAGCTGCAAGCCATGTATATATTGAGAGCTGAATAAACGAACGGAGGGACAGAAATGATCGAGCGGACACAGGGAGACTGAGTGAAATCGGACACGTTTAAACTTTTTATGAATTTATTGAAAAATACGTAGCACACATTGCAATCAGCCCTTGCAGTGCTTAATACATATACCATGGTGCAAACTACAGAGTACGTCGAGCACTTATAACGGCCGCAGATTCAACGAGCGCTTTCTTAGTATACGAACGGGTGTGGTGCTGCCGTCAAAGTAAGCTAAAGGCAATGGCAATTCCACCCGCCGCGGTGGCTCAGTGGTTAGCGCGTTCGGCTACGGATCCGGAGTTCCCGGGTTCGAACCCGACCGCGGCGGCTGCGTTTTTATGGAGGAAAAACGCTAAGGCGCCCGTGTGCTGCGCAATGTCAGTGCACGTTAAAGACCCCCAGGTGGTCGAAATTATCCGGAACCCTCCACTACGGCACTTCTCTCTTCCTTTCTTCTTTCACTCCCTCCTTTATCCCTTCCCTTACGGCGCGGTTCAGGTGTCCAACGATATATGAGACAGATACTGCGCCATTTCCTTTCCCCAAAAACCGATTATTATTAATGGCAATTCGTCGCAGATACAACGGACACTTCTGGCCGGACGACTCTGTTATAGCGAGCGAGGAGGCGCCGTAAACTCTCCCCGAAGTTGGAGGTCGGGCTTCTGCAGAAAGCTGAGAGATCAAAGAACGCCTTTCAATCTTCACGACACCACCCCGGAATTAAAGAACATGTCGACCGAATGCACCCGCCGCGGTGGCCCAGTGGTTAAGGCCTCGTTTACTGAGTCGGAGTTGCCGGATTCGAGCCCGACCACGGCGGCCGCGTTTCGATGGAAGCGAAACGCAAAGGCTCCCGTGTGCTGCTGTGCGATGTCAGTCCACGTTAAACATCCCCAGGTGATCGAAATTATTCCGGAGCCCTCCATTACTGCACCTCTTTTCTCTCTTTCTTCTCTCACTGCCACCCTCCTCCCTTCTCTTACGCCGCGGTTCGGATGTCCACCGATCTTTCCTCAAAAACAATTTTATTTCTTTTTCAACTAAACTACTACTACTATTTTCTTTTTCAAAAATGCAATTAAAAACATTGTGGCTCCAATCCACGCTGTGAAGGTGGCTGGACAGCGAGGCTGTAAAACGACACCCAATTACCCATTGCGACGTCACTTGAAAACTCACACACGTTTCTCTACAAAGAGTGAAAGCAGAGACAAGTGAACGTCGAGCCATGCTTTGATGTTATCCTTTCGAACGGTGCCTACAGCCTACGTAGGTTTTGAGAGCAGGCGCCGCTTCAAGTGTGCTTTGATGGCGGCGTCGTCGTGGATGCTTCGAGGAAGGCTCTGGACAGTCTTATGCACATCAATGGGGACGTTTACGAATGAGTTGCTAGACCGGTCTCCCTGTTATATTGAAAGCCTGGTGACGACACTACGTGATATCTATGCTTTTGGGTACTTTTTCATCGGAGTAGCTTACGCAACCGTAATGTTTACCAGGTGTTAGAGATGAGGGGTCCTTGAGTGAGCTGACTCTTTCAGCGCCGCAGGTCCCTTCTTCGAATGACGTTGTCGGACTTGGATATGAAAGGAACTGTACAGGGGGTTTAGTTTACATTATTTATAAGCTTTAGGAACCCATTGGAGGGTGATGGGGGAAGGTCGGAGGATCTGAGAAGATCCGAGGATGATCGAGGATTCCTCTGCATGGCACTCGTCGTCCGGTTTTAAAACGGTCCGGTCCTTAGGATTCCCCAGGTTCGAGGAGGTCTTCGCCAGGTTGGGCGTGGCCTAACTTGCGCTCTCTTACACACACACACACACCACTTCACATAGGGACACGCCCCCGTCACATGCCTCGCCGGAGAGAGAGGGTGCCGCTGGACCATCTCCCCCACCAGAGAGAGCGTTGTCTTCGCGTCTGAACGACATTTCTCACGCTGTCAAGCCGAGCACGTCTTCCGGGAAGTCCGAATGGGCGAGGCGCCGGCGAGCAGGCACAGTTCAAGGGGTGAGCCACCCCTACTCGGTTTTGGCGGTCGCTAACTGCCTCCGTACCACACGGTCGATCTTCCGGGAACAATGTTGTTTACAAACGGCAGCAGAATCCTCCGTCTCGAATCCAATAACCCAAGCGAGGACCGGCCGTGGGTACCAAGATGCCTATCGCCGTGCAGTGACCCCGGTTGCAGGTGTCCCGGGCCAACTACGCAGCTGAACCAGGCGGGCTGTCGCCAGAAACCTTGCAGCTCCTCCGCGGCCCGAAAAATCTCGAATGTCCAGCGTTGACGACCGCTGGGCAGGAAGAGATGAGATGGCGTCCGTGTTGGTCCCCTGGACTGCAATATCAGCGCCCCCAATGCAGAACCCAAAGCACCACCAACAAAGGAAAGCGCAGGTGGGACGTTCCAAACAGCAAAGCACTGCCCCACCCGCAAGCGCTCGGAATTCGCCAAAGAATCACCAGGCTTCTTCCAGTGACAATACACTTTAAAAAAAATTGTGTTTAAATTTGGGTTAATTTTGCGCCGACTGAGCGCGAAACATCCCCTTTTGAAACTGCCACAGCCGCATTACTCGGAACAAAGTAAAAAAAAAACACTCACACCGGAGGAGATTCCTCTAGGTTCTCCCGCTTACATCAGTCTGCTCAAGCCATCAGCATTTCCGTGCAGTTTCCCCTTCTTATAACGCACCGAGAAATTGTACTGTTGGAGAGCCAGACTCCATCTGAGCAAGCGACCATTTTGGGGGACATCTGTCGCAGCCACGTTAAAGGACAATGGTCAGTCTCAAATACAAACTTTGCTCCGTACAGGTAACACGACAACTTCTGCGCTGCCCAAACTAAACACGCGCACTCTTCTTCGGAAGCGCTGTACGCTTCCTCTCTACTGGTCAGTTTGCAGCTGATGTACAGAAGTGGCTGTTCTTCATGGTCATAGCCAACTTGGCTTAAGACAGCACCCAGCCCTCTATCGCTGGCATCACACTGGACTATAAACTCTTTCCCATAGTCAGGGGTCCTGAGCAAGGGTCGGGACACGAGTGCTTCCTTCAGGCTTTTGAAGGCGTTTCCTTTTGGTTATCCCAACTTAAGTTAGTAGGTGCTCCCTTTCGCAAGGCGTCAGTTAAGCGACTAGCCCGCTGCGAGTAGCTAGGAATATATCGCTGGTAGTACCCAACTAATCCAAAAAAGGAGCGAATGTCCGTTTTTGTCCGTGGTTGCGTAAATGCTGCGATCGGGGCAGTCTTCAACTCGGATGGGCTCCTAGTTCCCTGGCCTACAACGTGGCCCAAGTACGTCACCTGAGCGCAACCAAATATTCACTTTTCTGCCTTCAATATCAGTCCAGCCTGTCGTAAACTGGAAAACACGGTCTTTAGGTGTTCCAGATGCTCTTGCCGGGTTTCCGAAAAAATAGCCACATCGTCTAAATAAGGGAGTGCAAAGCACTGCATGTCCTTCAGTACGATGTCCATGAGTTTCGAGAAGTTGTAGGGGGAATTCTTCAACCCAAAACTGAGCATTAAGGGTCGAAAGGTGCCCGCTGGGGAGATGAAAGCGGCATACCTGCTCGCGCTTTCTGAGAGGGGAACTTGCCGATATCCCCGTACGAGATCGAAGGTGGAAATGAATTTCGCGCCGCTCACCCTTTCTATCCTTTCCTTTATGTTTGGAATCGGGTATAGCTGATCCCTGGTAATTGCATTAAGCTTTCTATAATCCACGCAGGGACGAGGATCTTTCCCTGGGGCCTCAACAAGAATTGGCGGTGAGGTGTAGCCACTTTCCGCTGGCTGTACAACCCCTAACTCCAACATGCGCTGAATTTCCGCGTCCATTATTTCTTTTTGCCGCGGTGATACCCTGTAGGGTTTCGACCGTACCGGCTCTTCAGAGGTGAGCTCGATTTCGTGTGTCAGGAGGTGTGTCTTTCCCGGGCGACTGCTAAATATGTCAGCGAATTCGCTCAACAACTGCTATAGCGTGTCGACCTGGGTCCCGCTTAGGAAATCTGAATTTACTGAGAGAGCCAGAATGTTCTCCACGTTGTCCCTAGCGTCCGCACCTCCCTTCCAACCCTGACTCTCGCTGTCCAGCTCTTCTGGTTAATTTAGAGTCAGATTGACGATCCCGCTGCGTTCCACGAACGGCTTCATCAGATTGCAGTGATAGATTCTCACCTGCTTTCCCCTGCCTGGAACCCTTAGCGCATAATTCGTCTCCGAAAGTTTTTGCAACACTTCCGCTGGACGATCCCAGTGAACTTCCACCTTGTTTTTTTTCGATGGCCGGAGGATCATCACGCGATCGCCCACGGTGAAACCTCGAAGGCGCGCGTTTTTGTCATAATAGACCTTGGCGACCTCCTGGGCAGCTTTCATATTTCGGTTTACTAATTCCCTCGTGTTGTTAAGGCGGTCCAGTAGCTGAAGCACGTACTCAACCACTGTCTGGTTCTCTCCTGTCCCTTCCCAAATTTCTCTCAGCATTCGGAGGGGAGAGCGGAGGGCTCTTCCGTACACGAGTTCTGCTGGCGTAAACCCCGTAGCTTCGTGGAGGACTGTTCGTAAAGCGAAAAGTGTGGCCGGCAGACAATCCTCCCAGTCTGCCTTATGCTCATAACAAAGAGCGCGTAGCACCCGCTTCAGCACCGAATGCCATTTCTCTACACTATTGGACTGCGGATGATACATCGAGCTGTGTAACAGTTTTATTCCGCATCTTTCTAGGAATGTGGTCGTCAAGGCGCTTGTAAAGACCGTCGCCTGATCGGCTTGGATTTCGGCTGGAAATCCTATTCCCGCGAACACTGACAAAAGGGCGTCAAGTATTTGTGCGGAGCTCAAGTCCTTCAACGGAATTGCTTCGGGAAATTTTGTGGCGGGGCATAGCATAGTAAGCAAGTACTTATGGCCTGATTTAGTTTTAGACAAAGGGCCTACTGTGTCTATTACAAGCCGGCGGAAGGGTTCCGAGATCAATGGTACAATTTTCAGTAGAGCCTTCCATGTCTCTCCCGGCTTGCGCACGCGCTGGCACGCATCGCATGATTTTACGATAGCGTTCTGCATCTTTGAAACAACCCGGCCAATAATATTCCATAAATAGCCGCTCCTTTGTTTTATTGATTCCCAGATGTCCTGCCCAGCCATTTTCGTGGCAGAGACTCAGAATGTCCGCTCTGTATTTTTCGGGCACGACCAGCTGATCAAATGTTTTCCCTTTTCTGTCCTGGTAGTGTCGGTATAGTAAGCCTCCCTTCTCATGCATCGTTATGTTGCGTCTCGCGATGCCCTCTTTAGCTGTAAGGTGCAGTCTTTCCAAAGTGGGATCCTGCTTCTGTTCTTTTATTAGGGACTCCCTGTTCACCTGCAGAAGGCGATCAAAACTATGCTATGTTGGAGATAAAACGGATCCTTCAGCGTTTTCTGCCTCCTCTACCGACTTAGTGGTTGAAGTCCCTGGTCGGTCAGCTGCTCGGTCAGCTGTCTGGCTTTCATTCCTCGTTGGTTCCCTTCCCTCCTCATTTGTTTGCAACGATATGCTGGCTGGTGCGTCTCTGGCTACCTGAGGTTCGGGAACCTGGCTTAGTTGAGATGCGAGATGACGAGTTTTCGACCTTGTCAAAGCTTGTATCACCCCGCTTCCGAGCTTCTGGCCTCTCGCGTAGCAATTGGTCTGATCGATTCGAGAAGAGGTAAGGATATTGAAGTGGCACGGCCTTCGAAACTGCGGCCTCAGTGATTAGCTCTCCAAACGGTCCACAAATTCTCACTCTAGCTATGGGAAGGCATACACTGTGTTCTTCTACTGCCTGTTTTATCCACGAGTCTTATCCCGTAAAATCGTCCACTGAAACGTAAGACGGATGGACAACGTCCATCGTCGCGGCGCTATCACGAAGCACCCTGCACGGTTTCCCGTTAACGTGCAGCTCGTGCAGGTATGGCTTAAGGAGGTCTAGATTCTCGGCGTTATCCTCGACGCACGAGAACACCAAACGTTGCATTGTACACTTGGCTGAAAAGTGCCCGACACCATTGCAGTTGTAGCAACGAAATGGCCTACTAGCCTCAAACTTTTTTTTTGCGGCTTTGTCTGCTCCCTGCCTCTTTGCCTGTTCTTCACGCTTTTCTGGCGCTACCTTCGTTGCCTCCGATTGCTCCGAACTTCTAGCATTTCGCGTCTTTCTGCTAGGCCCTTTATCTCGCATGGCGTTTCGAGCGTGTGACGCACCCCCTTCAGTGCTCAACCTTCTGCGCGAAACGTACTCCTCTGCTAGCTCAGCGGCCCTTTCAACTGTGTCGATTTTTTCCCTGTCTTGAACCCACAGTTTCACCACTTGGGGAATGCTTCAGTAAAATTGCTCAAGGCAAAAAACTGGATGATTTTGTCTCGGCTTTCATAAACCTCGGCTCCTTTTAGCCACTCTAGCAGATTCGTCTTTAGGCCATACGCGAAATCCGGATAGCCCTCGCTATCGTTTTTCATTGTGTTTCTGAAGCGCTGTCGGAAAGCTTCGGCTGACAGCCGGTACCTTTTTAGCAGGCTGGCTTTGACTTTTTCGTAGTCAGCTGCGTCTTGTGTGCTAATTCTCGCTATGACTTCAGCTACTTCACATGGCAAGAGTGTCAGAAGCCGTTGCGGCCATGTACTGCGAGCAAAGTTCTCCCTTTCGCAAGTTCTCTCAAAGTTTCCCAGGTACAATCCTATGCCCCTTCCACTTCCATAGGGCTTCATGAATCTGTTCATTCTATATGATTGTATATCGCTTGCTCTTTCAGGAGACCCGGCTCTCGTACTGTCGCCTTTTTTTTCGATTTTCGCTTTCAAGCTGCAATCGCTTTAGATTTCTTTCTTCTTTTTCAGCGTCCCACTTTTGCCGTTCTTTCTCTTTTTTCCCATTCCGCTTCCCTTTTTCTTTTCTCTTCCTGTACCAAATTCCACGTATCTACCAGCTGATCGTCATTTACTTGTTTTTCAATTGTCTTGCATATTTCAAGTTTTGTAATTTTTCCCTGTACTTCTATTGACAGTTCCTCGCATAACAACAGCAAGTCCGACTTTGACAATTTCATAAGGTCCATGACAACGCTTTCTCCGCTTTGGCAATGCTATCTGCAAAATGTCGTGAGATTACTCTTTCTCAATTGACATACACTTCCCAGTGATTCTAGATTATTCTCTCAAAATCTGAAGCCTGGCGAATCCCATTTGCAAAATGCCGAAACGCTTACCGGTTGAGAAAGCACGATGTCGCACGGTCCATCCCAGCTGCTGCCAACCAGTTGTTGGGGACGAGGGGTCCTTGAGTGAGCTGACTCTTTCAGCGCCGCAGGTCCCTTCTTCGAATGACGTTGTCGGACTTGGTTATGAAGGGAACTGTACAGGGGGTTTATTTTACATTATTTACAAGATTTAGGAACCCATTGGAGGGTGATGGGGGAAGGTCGGAGGATCTGAGAAGATCTGAGGATGATCGAGGATTCCTCTCCATGGCACTCGTCGTCCGGTTTTAAAAGGGTCCGGTCCCTTGGATTCCCCAGGTTCGAGGAGGTCTTATACCCCTGTCACACGGACACTGTAAAGGTACTTTGAACTAATGCTCCATTACTCTAAGGACGAACGCGCGCTGCCACACGGACGCGACAAAGGACACCTAGCTCAAAGGAGCTTCGAAACAAGGCAGCTCGAGTTCGTCCTTTGAGGCTTCAAGGGAGTACTCTCTCTCCCAGCGAGTTAACAGCATAAATAAATTGAGAAAAGAAACGTTCAATTTTCGTTTTATAAATTCACTTCATAAGATTAGTGGTGTTTTAAAATATAAGATCATTTGTTTTGTGGCAGTCTCACCACGCCATACTCTCGTTCCAGATATACGAGCGAGTTGGGCTCAGTGTGGCCAGCACTGTGATGTTATGCTCTGTACTTGGAAAATCGTGTCATTATTGCAGTTAAAATTGCGTTGCTTTAACATAATACGGTTATAAAGCTAATTTACTAAAAACATGTGACATTTATGCATTTACATGTGCAGTGAGGTTTGCAATTTAAATAACGCTTTTCGCCGATGAGGGCGCTAAAAAGTTCTTGCGAAGGTCGTTCCGCGACCGTGTAGCACGGACGAACTCCCTTGAAGTAGTGCTCCTTTGGGAGCGTAAAGGAGCATTAGTTCAAAGTGCCTTTAGAGTGCCCGTGTGACCGGGGTATTAGCCAGGTTGGGCGTGGCCTAACTTGCGCTGTCGTACACACGCACCACTTCACATAGGGACACGCCCCCGTCACATGCCTCGCCGGAGAGAGAGGGTGCCGCTGGACAACCGCCTCCACCAGAGAGAGCGTTGTCGTCGCGTCCGAACGACAGTTCTCACGCTGTCAAGCCGAACACGTCTTCCGGGAAGTCCGAATGGGCGAGGCGCCGGCGAGCAGGCACAGTTCAAGTGGTGAGCCACCCCTACTCGGTTTTGGCAATCGCTAACTGCCTCCGTACCACACGGTCGATCTTCCGGGAATAATGTTGTTTACAAACGGCAGCAGAATCCTCCGTCTCGAATCCAATAAACCACGCGAGGACCGGCCGTGGGAACCAAGATGCCTATCGCCGTGCAGTGACCCCGGTTGCAGGTGTCCCGGGCCAACTACGCAGCTGAACCAGACGGGCTGTCGCCAGAAACATTACACAGGAAACATACGCAGTTTCTTATTTGTATATATATATTTTTTTATTTGTTTAAATATTACGACTGCGTTATGATCAGTATGATATACGATTTCTGTACTGTCTTTTTATTTTTTATTTTCATTGTATTTTTAAACTTTTTACAGTATTTTATATTACGACTGCTTTGTGGTCAGTATGATATACGATTTCTATGCTGTTTTGTACTTTTCCACTCGCAGTAGCATTCAATTTCTAGCCTGGCGTTTTTTGCTTACGACGACGACGACACGAACATTTCCTTGGACAGTAGAGGCATACAGCTTCACTGTAAAAATGGCTGCGGCATAGCTCGGTTGTGCAAGCGAAAGCTTTGTTATGCGTGGTTGCTATTGCGGTTTCTCGCGGCGATGTATGTCTTGTCGTTACGATTTGCCCTGTATAACTATAATTGTTTTAACTTTTTCGCCTTGTACTGCGCGTTGTATTTAACACATTGTTACTATCGTATTTAATCCGTTATTTTGCCTCCCTTACTCAATGCCCTTCTGGGCACTGTAAGGTATTTTGAATAAATAAATAAATATACTGTGTTCCTAAGCCAGGTTAGTCTCAACCTCCTCCTCCGTCGCCGAAGCCGAACTCGTGGCGGAGGCAGAAACAGCAGCGGCTGCCTCCAGTTTAGGTCCAAAGCTGTTCGCTGCCACCTTCCGGCATCCTTCAACCGTCGTTGAGCCCGTCGACGCTCCCGTCCTTCGTCGGTCTCTGCCGCTAGCTTGGCACGTAGAAAAAGCAGCGTAGAATACGGCAGCGTAGAAAAGAACAGATATACGTCTTGCGGGACATACAACCTTCGCTCCCGTCCACTCCGTTCAACGCCCTCGTGTCGATCGCCTCTCCACCATCCCCACCTCATCGACAGCGTAGGCGAGCATGCATACATTCGAGGCCTAGCACGGATTAGCCAGCAAGCCTTTGGAGAGATACCTTTTAGCTGCGCATGTGCGACATGAACGGAAACGTTGCAGTCGTTTCTTCTTCGCAAGTATGCGTGCACTTTATAAGGAAACACTGTGTGCTGATTTCACCGTGCACGCGCGTTCTCTGCAGCACATTACAAAACCGACTGCAAGAGCTGTGCAAGAGCACGGCATGGGAACGCCCGCATAGCTTTGTATCGACGATGCAGTGATATCGACTCGAATAAAGAGCTTGGTAACTGAAAGACAGCACGGTTTGTTGCAAGCGGGCTGTGTTATTCCCATATAGGTAAAAACAGCGGTGAGGATCGGTTCTATGAAAGGAAAGATGCCAAACTAGCGACAGGAAAGGGATGAGAACCAGGTGTAACTTTTCCGAACTCGCAAGGTCCAGGAGGAACTTGGAGTACGCCCACCGCATCCCTCTGCGACCGCGAATCCGGTCCACCAGTCAATAGACGATACGCGTAGATATGCGTAAAGATTTGCGCAGCGCCGTCTCTTAGCGCTCTGGGAACAAGGTCCACCATGTAAGTTCGGTCGAGAGAACGGTGTCGTCTTACCCTTTGCATCTCCAACTCCAAAATCATACATCAGTCAATTCTTACCTTCCCACCAAGTGCTTTAAACGCCCGCTTGGTGTGGGCCGTGTTGCCTTTCTCGGACCCCCCCTGGCTCCTGAGCAGTGATCACCGCAGAGGGAGTGTGTGATTCTTGTGTTTGACGACGAGGAGGGTAGGAAGAAGGGGAATGCACAGTTCGGTAATTTCCTCCTTTAGCTAGGAGTCACTGCAACTGGACTGTGCTGGGAAAGGGAGCAAAGAGAATAGGGGAGAGGAAGCGGGTCTGGAGGCGGGGGAAAGCGAAAGGAGCATGGCACAATGCGGCGCCAAAAGCACGAATTATCCAAGGTGTCATGCAAGCGCCCACCTCGCGTTAAGGTTACCGCATAAGCGGATGGCGGGCAAGGAATTACACCGCAGAGGGAAGCATAAAATAGAGCCACTCCCCACCTACAAAGAAACAACCAGGAAACCGCCGCTTAGCGCTGCTCACCCGCCGTGGTTTATCCAGTGACTCTAGCCGCGGTGGCTGAGTGGTTAGGGCGCTCGGCTCCTGATCCGGAGTACCCGGGTTCGAACCCGACCGCAGTGGCAGCGTTTCGATGGAGGCGAAACGCTAAGGCGCCCGTGTGCTGTGCGATGTCAGTGCACGTTAAAGATCCCCAGGAGGTCGAAATTATTCTGGAGCCCTCCACTACTGCACCTCTTCCTTTCTTCTTTCATTCCCTCCTTTATCTCTTCCCTTACTGCGTGGTTCAGGTGTCCGCCGAGATTTGAGACAGATACTGCGCCATTTCTATTGCCCAAAAATCAATTTTCAATTTTTTGGCGCTGCCAACTACTCTGCCAACTCCGCTGCTCCATGCATTGTACTTGTTGCGGATATTAAGGCGAAAGCCTTTAGGCGCTCATACTCGCGGTGACAGTGTCCGTCCGGCTCATCTTGGCGCAGTGCCAGCTGCTACCCTCCCTCTCACCGGCGCGCATTCTCCTCGCACCCCCAGCAGCAGGCGGCGCATGCGCATGTGCGCATAGCAACAGCATAGCACAAGCAGCCGAAACCGTAACAGTTGAAGTAGCAGAGTAACACAGTAACAGGCAGTCGAGGCGACACAGTAATCAGGAAAGCTTTCGCCATGCACACTTTAGGCCCACAAAGTGTCCCCGTAGTCGTCCTGTCGCTTGTTTGGTGGATACGGCGTTATGAGTGGGCAGATTGGACGTTCCGGCATGCCCGGCATCTGTTCGCCTTTGTCCGGAGCCTGTTCCCGAAAACTTAAGTCTAATTTCGGAGGGTGGACAGTTCTATGCCCAGGTATTTTTTTAGGAAAAAGGGATCGCCCGAATGGAGGGGAGCAAAAACAAGCAAAAGCCGCTCAGTTTTGGTGACGAGTAAGGCCGAGACGACATCGCTGGGAGCCGGTCCTCCAGAAGGAAGCGGACAAGCTCTCGGGCAGAAGAGAAGCCTGAGCGAACGAACAAGGTCCGCTCCGCAGCCCCTCCAGTCATTCTGACGAAGACTTCGGCGCCAACGCAGTGACACCCCGGCCTCTGCATCGTGTATTTGTTAACATGTAATTCTTGACTATATTTGTTTGTTTGTTTTTTACTGAGTCTAGCGGTGCCTCTGCCTCTCCGTCCCGTCCCGTGTGGACCCGTGCAGTGTGTGGGGTCGTCACACATTCTCGCCCTTCTTCCCGCTCTCGCTCCTTTTTCTCTTGTTGTTTACGTTCAAGTTCCTCCTACTTTTTGTCGCCTCTTTCTCCTCAGTGGTTTCAAGGCATTTCGAAAGCTCGCCATCTTCAGCCTGCAACGCAAGAATAGCCTTTAGGAGTTCTGGTTTTCTGAGTTTGTCTGAGACATCCAGACCCAACTCTTTTGCAAGCTCCAGTAATGTTGATTTGCGCAACGACCTGAAATCCATGGCTGTGCTGAGTGCTGCTTTCTCTACTGCCCGCTATTGTCTTGCCGCAAACTGACCCGGCAGCAACGACTACCACAATTACAAGCTCTGTTTCTGACTTTAACAAAAAGCCTGGAAAAACTCAGCAGAAGAAAGTCCCGCACCCACCAAACCTCGCAGCCAAGAATCCAACGCAGTCGTCCCGCTGCAGGCAACCAGTCATCACAGAGGGCTCGTTGCACTGCTCCCGGCTCGCCATTGCGCTGCTCGGCATGCAGCTGGCCACATCTCTCCGCTGGCATCTCTTGTCACGATCCCACCCCTGGCAACCAGTTGCTGTGACTCAGATAGCACGGTCGGGCCGGAGAGGGGACGAGGAAGACAACGAAAACTTTATACGAGTATTTGCATAATGTACACGTCAAGAGCAAACTGATAGTGCGTCTCAGTCACGGTGCAAGAATACTTTTGTTATTCTTACACCGTGGTCTCAGTAAAACAGTCTCGGTGAGGGGGAGCTTCCCGGCCGTACTCGATGCTGAGTTTTATAGGGTTTTCCTTCCCCGAACTCCCTAGGTGGAGGCCAGGCTTGCCGAGGAAGGCGTGTCCTGAGAAGCTCACTGTGGCACTCATCACACATTCTCTCCTTACGGAACACGCCCCCATCACGTGTTGAGCTTGAGAGGCGGATCCTATCTACGTCGTGCAGACACCGCAAGGTCTGCGAGTGGCGTTCTCGCGGTCTGCAGGTGGTCGCACTTGTTCATCAGTGCAAGGCGAAAGCCACGCAGGGTAGGGAAACCGCTTGCCGTCAACTTCTCCTTCGAAGACGGACGCCGCTGTCAAACATGGTGACTGGACACAGCTGACCCCCGGGTCCTCTCGGGAAGGTCAATTACGGCTGTCCTTGGCAGCTATCTTCGTCATGTAGATGAGGGTGCACTGGCAAAGCTGCGCTGGCTGCTATTGTGCACTGCCGTTGCCTCTTTCGTCCGAACCTGCCGTGGCTGCGACTCTGCGCTGTTATTTCTTCTGAACGTTAGTAACTGCGACCGTTGACACCCCGGCAAGTAACGACTGAGCCGCACTAATTAAAGCCAAACTGCGCGTAAGACTCGTTCGGGCGGCGGGGCCGCGCGCGCGGGAGCCTCACAAAGACGGCGCTCTCTCGGTGGCTTTCACTTTCACACTGACTTTATTTACACGGGTCGAAGTTTGACACAAAACAAATGGATACAAAAGGGAACAGTGGGAAGGGGAGAAAAGAAGGCATCCCGAGCGGTTGGCCTCGGGCAGTCGGAAGAAAGAGATAGAGAGAGCCACTTGTGACCTTGGTCAGACCCGGCGCGAGGGCGGGTGTCGTGTTGCCCCACGTTGAGCGTCTTCCCGTTCCGTCCCTTCGGGGCCGTCTCCTATTTTCCACATCCTCCCCCGCAATGAGCTATTTCGGCTCATTGTGCACTGCGTGACACGTCCCAACCTTGAAGTTCGAGAGGGAAAAGGGCTTGCACTGGCCGACGCATCTCCCCTCTGTTTGGGAGCACAATCTTGCAAGCGCGCACATTACCGTCCCTTCCTGGGAAGGTCTCCTTGACTCTCGCCATCGGCCACATCTGGCGGGGCGTCCGTTCGTCGCCGAGCAGCACAATAGCGCCTTCCTGTATGCTTCGCTGCTGTGTAGGCCGGGTGAAATGAGCGGACCTCAGTTCTAAGAGATACTCCCGCCTCCACCGTTTCCAAAACAAATCCACAAGTGCGACGCGGTACTTCCATTTTCTTTGCAGCGTTCCACGCGTCGACTTCGCAGAAGTGGCCGCAGTCGTGGACGGCAAAGCTGTTAGCCGTCGTCCAACAAGGAAATGAGCGGGTGTTAGAGGAGCTGGCTCCCCCGCATCCGAGTGGACATATGTGAGGGGACGGGAATTTACGACCGCCTCGACCTCTGTGAGAACTGTGTGGAGGCTGTCGAAATCCAGGCTGCTTCTGCCGAGTGTTTTGCGATGGCACGTTTTCACGGTCCGAACCATTCTTTCCCAGAAGCCGCCCCACCAGGCCGCTCTTTCCACAATGAATCTCCAGGACACTCGGTGTTCGCTGAGATATGCCTGGACCTCTGTTCCCCTCGATGCCCGAAACATCGCTGCAATGTCTTTTGACGCTTTTTTAAAGGTCAGAGCGTTATCGGAATAGATTATTTTGCACATCCCGCGTCTGGAAACAAACCTTCTGAGAGCCTTCAGGAAAGAGTTGGATGTGAGGTCTCTCACGAGCTCGAGATGGACTGCTCTGGTTGTCGCGCATGTAAAGAGAGCGATGTACGCCTTGCGAGTCACTCCATTTTTTTTTACAGGCATATTTTTAGCGCAAAGGACGGGACGAGATACAGACAAGACGAGCACGGGCGCTACTGACAACTGCTTTATTGAAGAAAGATCGAGGCATATAAATACATATCTGGCCTGCGCCAGCGCTACCTAACAAGGAACTTGGAATCACAGCAGATGACGCGATAGGAAATTGATCTCAGCATTATACAAAACGACAGACGTGTCGTGACGTGTCGACAGACGTGACAGCGGCCCCGCAAAGTCGACACCTGTGATCTGGAAGGGGTCAGCCTTGGTGACGCGTTCAGGTGGAAGAGGGGCTACGGGTTCAGCTGCGGGACGGCAACTTTGTCTCTGGCATGGAACGCAGCGCCTAATCACCGACTTTATTGCTTGTCTTCCTCTCAGCACCCAGTAGCGCTCACGGAGGTGGCATAGGGTGTCTCGCACTCCAGCATGCAGCAAGCGCATGTGCTCGCGAGCGATGAGCAATAATGCGAACCGGTGTGCGCAAGAGATTACTACTGGATGTTTTGTTTCTTCCTCTTCGGCGCTATATTGGAGTCTACCGCCTACCCTGAGTAAACCATCAGCATCGAGGTAGGGGTTGAGAGCTAGGATGGGCGATCTCTTGTCGAGTGGAGTTGACGACTGAAGTGCGCCTATTTCCTTCGAGAAGCTTGTCATTTGTGACAGTCGAAGCCAGTAGTTTTCGGCCTCCGCCAGTTCTGGTGCTGTTAACTCTCCTTCTCGTTTCAGTGAGGGATTCCGAGAGTTATGCAGAAAGCGCTGAATCCAGGCTGTTACGCGAAGGACTCTGGTCAAGGAGCTGCTGTTTTCAATATCTAGCAAAGGCTCCGATGCACTGCAGCTCACTGTATTGAGCACTTGCACGACTCTTTCCTCCTCTGCGCAAATCTTGTTATCGATCTGTGGCAGAACAGTGGGGTACACTGTTGAAGTCTTCAGCCAATCAGGTCCGGTCCACCAGGTTTTACTGTCAATCAGGCTGGATGGCATTATGCCCCTTGTCAACAAGTCCGCGGGGTTTTCCTTTCCAGGGCAATGCCTCCAGACTAAAGGATCCGTCAGAGATTGAATCTCTTGCACTCGGTTGGCAATGAAAGGTTTCCACCTCAGAGCAGAGCTCTTTATCCAGCTCAGTGAAACAGTCGAGTCACTCCAGCAATGGACTGAAAGAGCTGCCACATTCATCTGCTGAATAAGCGTTTTGGCCAACCGAGCTCCAATTAGAGCCCCCATTAGCTCCAACCGCGGCAATGACAAGCGCTTTAACGGAGCCACCCTTGACTTCGCCATCAAAAGGGATACAGTGAAGCACCCGTCTTCATTTTTTGTCTTCACGTAAGCTACGGCATCGTAAGCTTTGGGGCTGGCATCACAGAAAACATGTAGCTCCGGCTCGGCATGTTCTCCCTTCAAGGCGATTTTGCGAGGCGCTGAAATGCAGCGAAGCTCAGTAAGCTGCTGGCACCAACTGTTCCATTTCTCTAATACGTCTGTTGGCAGCTTCTCATCCCAGTCTGTCCCGCGCTCCCAAAGGGTTTGAAACAAAATCTTCGCTGTAGTGGAGATCGGGGCGAGGAAACCGAAAGGGTCGAAAATACGCGCTGACGCTTGTAGCAAAGACCTCTTCGTATCCTGCCGCGTTCTCAAGAAATCTATTAGGGTGTTCATCTCAAACACGAAGTCGTCAGCGTGAGGCCTCCATTCGACACCTAGGATCTTTGTCGTCGTGAGCTCCGGCAAGCTGCCTCGTGCGTTATCACTTTCTAATATCATCGTTGTAAGCTCTGCCGCATTCGATCGCCACTTGCGCAGATGCATGCCGGCCTTGTTCATAATGCACTGCGATTCTTCACAGATCCGCTCCGCCTCCTCTATGGTGTCAGCGCACGTCACTAGATCGTCCACATACAGGTCATTTTTGAGTACATTCGCAGTGCTGGGATAAATGTCTTGCATGGACCCTATATGGTGTTTGAGAGTTGCCGCAAGCAAAAAGGGACTCGATGTTGCTCCGAACGGCACTCTCGTCATACGATACTCTTTGACAGGGGGCAGAGGTTCCGACTGCTTGGGCGCTCGTTCATACCACAGAAAACGCAGGGCGTCGCGGTCACTTTCGGCGAGCTGCACCTGGAGGAATGCCTTTTCTATGTCTGCCATGATAGCGATGCTGTGGGTTCGGAACCTGATTAGGATGTCTGAGAGATTTGGATTCAAATTTGGTCCCGCAAACAGAACATCATTGAGCGAGAGCTGACCTTGTGCGCTCGAGGACGCGTCGAAAACAACTCTCAGCCTGTTTGTCTCACTTGTCGGTCTGACAACGCCTCGATGCGGGAGGTAATAAATAGGTCCCTATGGGGACTCACCATTTCCGTTGACCTCCTCGGCGTGTCCGGAAACCAGGTATTCTCGCAGCGCTTGGTCGTAAGCTTGCATGATGTCGTCACTTCTCAGCAGCTTGGCCGTTAATGACCGAAGCCTCTGCGCAGCTACCCCTTTATTGTCAGCTAAATCTGAAGCATTGTGTTTCCAGGGCAGGGCCACCTGATAACGACCATCTCTGTAAGTGACGGTTTCTTGGAAGCCTTTAAGAACTTCGTCTTCCTTGTTTGTGGCTTCTCTGTCGGCTATCCCAAGGTGTTCCAGCTCCCAAAATGATTTCAGGTGTCTGAATAGGACGTCGTTGTCCTGTTGGGTGGTCACCAAGATGCGCATGACTCCGGTGGTTGTCGTCAAACACGTCGTCACCGTTGTCTTAGAAACTATACCTTATAATGTCCACCCAAAGATGGTCTCCACGGCAACGAGCTTGTCGCTGACACGCTTGACTTTTCCGGTGGTGATGTCCCAGTATCGGTCAGCGCCAATCAAGATACAGACGCCGGTGTTCTGTCGATGGTCGCCAGGAGCCAGATCAGCGAGCTGGAGCCCTTGGTCTGCAGCCAGGCTGATAGCGGAGGCGTCCGGTGGTTGTAGAAAGTCCCTGGAAATCTCAGGAACCTCGAGGGCCTCGACTCGAATTATGTTGTCGTTATGCCGGCTTCGTAGCCATAACTCGACTCTATTGCACGTTTTGATGCTTGGCTTCGTGGTCCCAAAGGTGTGAATGGCGAGACGTTCTTCGCCCACCACTCGAAGCTTAAGACGCCGGGAAACTTCTTCTTTTACGAAAGTTCGTTGGCTGCCACCGTCGAGCAGTATTCTAACCAAGGCGCGATTCTGTTTCGCTTCTGCCCAGGCTTGTGCTGTCTGCAGGAGCACGCTCGGAGTGGAGTTAGTCTGTGCCATCTGTAACGATGACTGCACGGTAGTCTCAAGAGGTGCAGGGACGTTTCTTGCATGAGATGGTGGCATGAGCGTGCCGGGCGGAGCATTTCGCGCATTTAAGCCACCTGGCTGATCGGCATTCGGTTGCCCGATGGTTCCTTTTCGCGCATTTGAAGCACCTTCTCTCTTTGGCCATGATTTCCTTCTTCATTTCTAGCGGAACGCTGACCACACAGTCCTGCGGAAGGTGATCTTCTGCACCACAAAATGAGCACTGCGACTCTCTGCCTTTTACAGCGAAGACTGCTGCGGAAGGTGTCTTTCCCTTTAGACTTGAATCCCTCGGTTTGAGAACAGTGCTCTGCGACTGGCGGCTGCTGTACTGTGCTCGTTCTCTGCTCTCCACTTCCATTCTTAAGAAATCTAGGAAATCTTGGAGTTCGTCTTGGGGACTGGCTTTAGCGGTAGCTTTCTTCCGGCAGTATTCAAGGCACAGCTGATCAGGAATGCTTTTCCTTAAGACAGTCAGCAACAGCACGCCGTACGTACTCGATGTCACTCCCAGTGCCTCGAGGCTTCGGACTCCCGACTGGATTTCATCATAAAGGGTCCTAAGCATTTCCGTGTCGTGGAGGTTGTGTACCGGGCGAACACCGAGCAACCGTGACATGTGTTCTTCGATTATGACGTCTTCTTTCCCGAATCTTTCCGTCAGGGTCTTGATCGCTACTGCGTAGTTTTCATGGCTTAGGGATAGCCCTTCGATAGCCGCGGCCGCCTTTCCTGTGAGGTAACTCGTCAAGTACTGGAATTTAGCTATTGCTGAAAGAACTTCATTCTTGTGAATTGTTGATTCGAACTGATTCCAAAATCTCTGCCATGATCGCAAGTCTCCGCTGAACTTAGCGATTTCCAGCTTCGGAAGTTTAGTAGTTGCTGACGGTAGCTGGCTCGTGGTGATGCCGGTGTTCACTGAAGACTGCGAATTAGGCTCGGGAAGAGCCCCCGTTACTGACGGAGTTGTCGATCTATCTTCGCTCGAGGTTTGGTTACGTAAGGCTCTTTTGATGCGTGTTTTCGTGACGCTGATTTTCTCACTGAAGACAGATACGGCTGCCAATTCAGCGTTGAGTTCCTGCAGGTCTACCCTCTTCTCGATGCTCTCATTAACTGCTTTAAGTTCTTCTGATTACTCGACAAGGAGGTCAAATTGTTCTTCCAGCTCACCGCTCTGGACTGCAGGCTCTTGTAGGAGTGTGGTGGCTGCTGTAATGATCCTGTCGATCGCTTGTCGTAGTGCGGCTTGCTTCTTCTGGAGTCGTTCCATGGCGTTCTCGATCACTGTTAACTAAGTTTCCCGGGTTTCGGCACCAAAAATGTTATTTCTTCTGAACGTTAGTAACTGCGACCGTTGACACCCCGGCAAGTAACGACTGAGCTGCACTAATTAAAGCCAAACTGCGCGTAAGACTCGTTCGGGCGGCGGGGCCGCGCGCGCGGGAGCCTCACTAAGACGACGCTCTCTCGGTGGCTTTCACTTTCACACTGACTTTATTTACACGGGTCGAAGTTTGACACAAAACAAATGGATACAAAAGGGAACAGTGGGAAGGGGAGAAAAGAAGGCATCCCGAGCGGTTGGCCTCGGGCAGTCGGAAGAAAGAGATAGAGAGAGCCACTTGTGACCTTGGTCAGACCCGGCGCGAGGGCGGGTGTCGTGTTGCCCCACGTTGAGCGTCTTCCCGTTCCGTCCCTTCGGGGCCGTCTCCTATTTTCCACATGCGCCACGGGTCGGGGAAACGTGTCGCGTACAAATATAACGCCTGGGTGTAGCTGGCACGGAAGCTCGCTTTCCCGGCCGGCTGGACGCACAGTGACCCCACACCTTTCACCAACACCATCTTCTACTTTCGAATGAGTTCGTGCTGTGTGCCGAACGTTGAGGGTGACTATTAGTACCACCCCAGACCATGGCGGTACGTGGACGTGGTATTATCTCTCAACTAATTTGCCACTCTAACCAACACCAGTACACAAACGTAGATGAAGCAAAAAAAAATAGGTGGGAGGAAACGCGATAGCCTTCTTATTTCAGTCGTCAGTCTATTACAAGTGTGATTCTGATAAAGAAAAAATCTGTATTTTTCTCTAGAGGTCCCTTTTACGCTTGCCCATTTTGCCTTCTCCAGTTACCTCCGGCTGACGAACTGCGCAAAACATGTCACACTGATACATCGCGGCGAGTCCTCGTACCACAACCCACGAAACCAATGCGCAGAAGGAACAGCTCCCGCAAGTCTCATTTTTGCTCGGAGGGTTCTTCCCGAGGTTGCCTATTTCGCACGTAGGCCTACTGTTGTCTGAGTTTTCTCCTTAGCCATTCTTAGTCCGGCCTCTCCCCTACATGTGGAGAGGGGAAGGTTGGCAATTGAAGAGAGGGAACTCCCGCTAAATACCATCTGCCACGACTGGCGGGTGGAGGCTTCATACTGACGCCGAAGCCGGAAAGTTTTCGACTTCATGACCCTCCTCATTAACATTTCCTTGTTCTAGTGACCGTTATTAGCTTCTTTCTTATACTATACCGGCGAATCATTCTGGTACACCGGGCGCAAATCGATCGTAAACCCGAACATGAAGGTGAAATTGTCGCGAGCACTCGAACCATTGTTTTCTCTCGTCCTGCAAGAGAGTGACAGTCTCCCCGTCTTGCACCATGAGTGGGACAGACTGTGACGATCCCCCTTGCCGCAAACCGTTGCAGCTAGGCCCACTAGGTTTATGTGCCACGCCCCATACTTCCACAGTATTACTCAAACTCTCTCCCTTACAAAGTAAAAGGAGAAACACGCGAAAATACACCAAAAACACCCTCACGTGTCGCAGGCTCCCTGAGAACCCTTGACCCTGACGGCTCCCAGCGTTAGGGCAATTATCGATTTCACCAGAGCCGCCACGTAGGGTAACAAACTACTCGTCTTCGCGACGACTGTTGACAGCTGGCGTCCCTCAGAATCTGGAAAGTGGCGCCAACGATGTCGTTGCTGCATTTGAGCCTGCGACAGCACCCTTTTTGTCTGGCCACGTTTCGTTAAGCCGGCCCGTTCCCCCAAAACTGTTGGCATACAGCGTACTTGCGCGTTGGAGTCACCGCGGCGCCTGCTAGTCGCGCCCGCACATGACCGTACGCTACGCTTAGTTGCTCCCGGCCAAGCGCGAGCGTCCGGACCCGTCTCGCACGGACAGTCTTTGTTATGGGGGGGGGGGGGGGGGGGGGGGGGGGGCGTATGGCGCCTTCGACAGGGTCAGCGTCCGTCTGTCTGCTTTGCCTTGTCCGCTTCTTGCCGACGCACCGACGGGGATTTAGCGAGGAGAAACCGCCGCTTCGCGGCGCCAAGCCATCAACTAAACGACGGATGGCTCCCACAAAGCCGCGGGCATCCACAGATCCCTTACACAGTGCATGGCCAGCTTGAGAAGTGGAGACAAGATCGACATGCCCATGCATATTAGATCACACATGACGATCCACCCCCTACCAAAGCGCCTGGATGAGGATCACAACAGAGGACGCAGACTAGCCAGAGATAGAAGCAAGGACACGATCTACGCCGGTGTGGCTGGATCCATTATCGGGGTCGCGGCAACTGCAACAGTTTCACTCGGGGGGATATAACCGTAAGTAGCCTTATCCAAGGGGATACCACATTGGCTGAAGAAGCAGCTATCGCACCAGCGATATCCAAGATTAGCGAGACAACGATTACGTCCGACTCACTAGCAGCGGTGCCCAATTACATCAGGGGTCCCGTGGGCGCTCCGTGTTGTAAAATTTTGGAGACGTCAAACCTCTCGAATGTGCAGATCTTCTGGACGCCAGGGCACCTCTCAACGACGGGCAATGAGGCGGCCAACACAGCCGCTCGAGCTCTCCTTCTCTGAGCATATCTGGCACGCAGCCTCTCTCTGACACCGTTAATAGCACCTCACCCTTGCTAAGCTGCGCAGAAATTACGGAGTATTATAAGATCTTAAGATGGAAATATCCCCTTCTTCACAAAAGCCTTACAAATTTTAAGAACACATAATCAGGCGACTGCAAACTAATACTCTGCACAGTCCTATACTTAACGAGTAAACGGTATCGAGACACATACGATTCATCCTGCCTCTTCCATGGAGCAGTTGTCACACTATTTCACACAGTTTGGGAATGTCAAGAAAACCCAGACTTGGACAACAATCCCGATCCGACATATGAGCTCTGGGAGGCAACTCTTCATAGCCACAGTCCCCTTGTACAAATATCGCTGATTGAGAGGGGCCGTATTATGATGACGATCTATGGGTTCTCTTACTGAAACCACCCAGTATGATGATGATGATGGCCTCTGACTGAATGGCACGACCCAGTATTTATGCTCTTAATAAATTTTTTCCTCCTCTTCTTCCTCGTGACCCATTAGAACTAAGGTGAAATGCTTGATGTCTCTGTACTGTGCGATGTCTGCTGGTGAACGAAATTATCCAGAGCCCTCCCTACGGCGAACTCATAGCCTAAGTCGCTTTGGAACGTTGAACCTGTCGGAGCTAAGGCGAGGAAGAACCAGCTCCGACAGCGTTGAGGTTCGAACTGTTTATTTGCACTGCTAGCGCTGCGGCGGCTTAGCCCAACTTCCTCTTTCTTGTCCGGCGCCGTGTGCCATGGCCTGCGAGCCGAGCGCGGCGAGAATGGGCGCTACAGGGCTCCCCCCCCCCCCCCCCCCTCGTAGAGCGAAGCCACAGTATTCGCCCAGCGGATGTGCTTGGAGGAAGCTGCGCACAATGGCGGCGCACTCGAAAAGAGAGAGCGAGTGTATGGCAGACGGGCTGAGGAGTGGCAATGTAGGCTGGTTTGAGGCGGTCAGCAGCCACGACGTCTTCACAGCCGTTGACGTCTAACGTGAAGGTCTTCTGCTCACGGTGTAGGACGCGGAACGGTCCATCGTAGGCCGGCGTGAGGGGTGGACGGATGTGGTCGCGGCGGATGAAGGCATCGGTGCAGTAGGCCAGGTCCTGGCTGACGAACACGGACTGAGGGTGACGGGCGGCAGGGATGACAGGAGTAATGTGGCGAAATGTGTTGCGCAGGTCTCGGATGTAGGTGGAAGCGTCATGAATTAACGGAGAGGAAGAAGGTGAGAAGAATTCCCCAGGGAGACGCAGGGGAGCACCATATAGACTAGCTCAGCAGAAGAGCTGACGAGATCAGCCTTCAGGGCTGAGCGAATGCCCAAGAGGACGAAGGAAAGGTGGTCGGACTAGCGTGGGTAGCGTTCAGTTGCCGATGCAGACGTTCCACCATGCCATTGGCCGAAGGATGGTAGGCGGTCGTATGGATGTGGCGGACGCCCAGAATATTGGCAAGGGCAGTAAACAGGGCTGATTGGCGGCCGCGGTCGGTGGTGACGACAGACGGGCAGCCGAAGCGAGAGACCCAGCCGGCCATGAAGGCCGAAGCAACGGTCTCGGTCGTAGTGTCAGCAATGGACAATGCCTCCAGCCAGCGGGTGAAACGATCCACACACGTGAGCAGATAACAGGCCCCACATGATAACGGGAGCGGTCCACAATGTCTCTGTGAACGTGGGAAAACCGCGCGTCGGACGGCCGAAAAAGAGAGGCACGCGTGACTGTATGCCGGTGAACTTTCACATGCTGGCAGTGAAGGCAGGTTCGTGCCCAGTGGCGGACGTCGGCGTTGATGCTTGGCCAAAGGAAACGAAATGTGACCAGCTTCTGCGTAGCATGAATACCAGGGTGGCTCAGGCGATGCAGTTTTTAAAAAAAAAATGGCGGTGGTTTAGCTCTGGTTAAACCTGGAGTGACGCGATAGCTACAGCTGGCCGAGTGGAACTTGGTCACGTGACCAACCGTAATGTAGCTATCGCTACAAAATGGTGCGACGGAAAGCCAAAGGAACGTAGGGGCGCGAAACGCCAGTGGATGTCTCGCACGTAATGAACTGGGAGGAAAACGGCAGTGGACATTCGGCGAAGGACAGGGACGTGGGTGAGGAGCGAATACGTTGCAGCTCTGGATCATTGCGCCGTGCAGCCGTTAGCTCCTCCATGTCCACTGGTGATTCGGACGCCATGGCACTAACACGGGAAAGCGCACCAGCAGCAGCATTCTCCGGGCCATGGACGTGACGGAGATCCACTGTAAACTCGGAGGTAAAACACAGTTGACGGATTTCGTGTGTAGTGTAGGTGCTGTGGCTCCTTTGGAAGGCAAACGTGAAGGGCTTGTTGTCCGTGATGAGGTGAAAGTCCCGGCCCTCCAGGAAGTGGCGAAAGTGCTTGATGGCGAGGTACACAACGAGCAATTCTCGACCGAAGGTGCTGTATTTAGTCTCAGGTGGCTTCAACTTTTGGGAGAAAAACCAAGGGGCTGCTAACTAGAGACGTGCTGCTCGAGAACTGCGCCGACGGCAATGCTCGAGGCGTCAGTGACGAGGCGCAGTGGAGCATCGGGAACTGGATGTATGTGCAAAGTGGCGTTTGTGAGTGCCTTCTTGGCAGCAGCAAATGCAGTGGCAGCGTCATATCAGTCCACTCAAGGGGCGCAGCAGAATCCTTTTCGTAGCCAAAGATCGGTTAGAGGCTTCAGGAAAGAGGTGCATTTCGGAAGAAAACGTCGATGAAAGTTCAGGAGGCCCAATAATTCTCTGAGCTTTTTGAGGGACGTGGGGGCGGGAAAATCTTGAATGGCGTTGACTTTGCTGTCGATAGGCCGAATGCCCTGTGGAGTGACAAGGTGGCCGAGGAACTGTATTGTACCTACTCCAAAGAGGCACTTGTTCGGGTTGATGACGAGCCCATATTCATCCAGTCGGTGGAAGAGGGCGCGCAGACGAGCCTCATGCTCAGATCCGGATGAACTTGCAACAAGGAGACCATCGATGTAAGCGAACACGAAGCCGAGGCCTCGAGTAACCTCGTTGATAGGTCGCTGAGAAGTCTGTGCGGCGTTGCGCAAGCCAAAAGGCATCCGCGCATACTCAGTGACCGAACGGTGTGGTAATGGCCGTCTTCGGAATATCAGCGGGCTCCACAGGAATTTGATGATAAGCCTTCAATAATTCAATTTTAGAGAAGATCGTGCACCCAGCCAGATTTGATGTGAAGTCCTGTATGTGAGGAAGTGGATAGCGGTCTGGTAAAGTGTGAGAGGGGTAGTCTCCACATTGTCTCCAGTCGCCCGGATCCTTCCTCGGCACCACGCGAAGTGGCGATGCCCAGTTGCTGGATGAAGGGCGTACTATGCCGAGTTCCAGCATGTGTTGGAACTCACGGCGAGCGACAGCGAGGCGTTCTCCCGACAAACGGCTAGGGCGAGCAAACACCGGCGGTCCCGAAGTCACAATGTGGTGAGTGATCGAGTGCTTCGCCGGTGACTCTCTGGTATACGGCTTTATGAGGTTGGGAAAATCAGCCAGAACTTTCGCATACGGCGAAACAGGGACGAGAGCGCGAAGCCCCGTCGCCGCAGTGGCGGAGAGTTTGCCGTTGACGAAGAGGTGCGCGCTGATGTCTATGAGGCGATGAGCTTGCATGTCGACGGCTAGGTCGAAGAAACTGAGGAAGTCCGCGCCGAGAACAGCTTGCGAGACGTCAGCGATAATGAAGATCCAGCGAAACGTGCGGCGCAATCCGAGGTTAAGCGTCAGGGACCGTTGGCCGTACGTGCGAATGGGGGAGTTGTTGATCGCTTGGAGCAGGGAGGTATGTTCCTTGCGACGGCGATATGCGCAAGAGGCCGCTGTGACGCTGACTTGTGCTCCCGTGTCGACCAGGAAACGAGTGCCAGTAGTCTTGTCCGAGACGTAAAAGAGGCGGCATGTCCGTCCACCAGCATCACTTGCCGCCGTCAGTGGCCGGTCGCAGCGTTTCCCGACCAGGAGCACGGCTGTGTGCACTTGCGCGCAGAGCTGTCGCAAATACGGTGGTATCAGCAGACAGCCGAGGGTGAGGTGGCTGGCTGCGCGTCGGATGGTTGGGATTCCGGGGAACACGAAAGTGCCGGGGAGGTGCGGCGTGGCCCTCGGCGGAGAACGGCGCGGCAAACGCGCGAGGACATCGAGGCGCCTGGCAAGAGCATGCAGTCGGCTTTCTATGCTCGCCAGCTGGGAGTCGGCGGTAGTAGTTGGAGGGGGAGTGGTCACAGAGCTGACGTTGGGGTGCTGTGAGTAGTCCGCAACACGGTCAGCGAGTTCGGCGAGCTTGTCTAATGAAACATCACCGGCAGCCGCGAGGACGAGGACCATGCTCTGGGGAAGACGCTGAATGAACAACTCACGCAGAAGGGAGTCGGGCTGAGCAGCGGAGTCTCCGAGGAGCTGGCGCATGCGACGGAGGAGCTGCGAAGGGCGGCTGTCACCAAGCTATGTAGCGCTGAGCAGTTGCTGGAGCTTGGTGCGCTCGGACGCGGACTTGCGGTCGATAAGAGCTGCGTTCAACGTGTTGAAGGGGCGAGCGGTGTTCGGCATGCTGATGACGTCCACTAACTCCTCAGCGACGTCAGGAGGCAGGGTGGACACCAGGTGGAGGAACTTGGGGCCTTGGCTGGTGATACGTCGCCGCTGGAAATGCTTCTCAACCTGCAGGAGCCAGGCGCGGGGGCTATTGGGCCGAAATGGCGGCAGGCTGACTGGCTGGAACGCAGCCACCGAAGCACCGAGAGGCGCACAGTCCGGGGGCGTGTCGCCGCCGGTAGGCAGGGCGGAAGAGCCAGCGGAATCCATGCAGGAGGATTGGGTTGCGTGCTGTTCTGTCTGTTCTGTTCTGTTCTGTCTGTCTGTTCTGTTCTGTTCTGTCTGTTCTGTTCTGTTCTGTTCTGTCTGTCTGTTCTGTTCTGTCTGTTTATGGTTTATGGGGTTTAACGTCCCAAAGCGACTCAGGCTATTAGGGACGCCGTAGTGAAGGGCTCCGGAAATTTCGACCACCTGGGGTTCTTTTACGTGCACTGACATCGCACGTACAATACACGGGCCTCTAGAACTTCGCCTCCATCGAAATTCGACCGCCGCGGCCGGGATCGAACCCGCATCTTTCGGGCCGGCAGCCGAGCGCCATAACCACTCAGCCACCGCGGCGGCTGTTCGGTTGGTCGGTCGGTCGGTCGGTTGGTTGGTTGGTTGGTTGGTTGGTTGGTTGGTTGGTTGGTTGGTTGGTTGGTTGGTTGGTTGGTTGGTTGGTTGGTTGGTTGGTTGGTTGGTTTCAAACAATGCTGCCACATACCCACTGCGGGGGAGTGGCCAAGACACAGGCGGTTAATTGCTGGATACAGGAACGTTTTGACGGGAAATGGAGTAGTAATAGTATGTAGGCTGATAGATTTGAAGGCGCAAGGACAGGGGTCCTGTTAACGAGGAGATCGAAGACGGGACAATGGCTTAATGTGCATAATAGTATACAATGCCTGTAAGGTTTCAATTTCGTACTGACTGAGAGCGGGAACAAGAAATTAGAATGGGATTCGTTGCGTTTCTCGAAGGAAATTTTGCACAGCTAGAACGCACACTTCTGTCGCTTCGTCCAAGCAAAGAAGCGCCAATGGAAAGAACAACCGCAGATGACACAGGCAAACCCAGTTGGTGAAACGGAATTTGCAAACGACGCTTCCTGAAATGAGAGAAGCGGCGGCAGAACAGCAGGAAGTGATCTATTGTCTATAAAACCCTATAAAACCATAACTTTAATGTAACCACATATACCATGATCGCTACCACAGACACGACCGTTTGCAAAGAGCAACTCTCTGTCCGCAAGAGGCGGCGCCACTAGGACGGCTGCCATTCCTGGCCTTCGCAGCCGTCGCTAACAGCATCGGTGCGCAGTGAAAACTTGTGTTGCGTAGCTTGTGTACTAATGTCAATTTACTCTTAAACCCGGCTATGGTACGGATGTCATGCGTTTTGTTGAATTAATAATAATGTCCTTGTGGTCTAGTATCTGAAAAATAGGCGCGCATATTACATATGAGGCACTTCGCAGGACAAGCCACCGTTTTTCGAGGAGCCGTCTTGCGAGTTCATGCTGCTTTCTGGGAGAACAGAACGTTAATGTGTTGGTGCTACGTAACAAATAGACATACCACAAACCCCCTCGCGCCAGTTTATTTCAGTACCGGCAGTAGCTGTGGGAATGCTAGAACGAGCTGGTGATATATCTTCACAGCAATAATATACTGCGTCGTTGTAATGTCATTGCATTATTTTCGCAGCGTAATAAAAGCATTCTGTGGCTATTGCTATTAGTACGACCACATTCATAATTCAACGTGCGAAGAAGGAAAGTCAGTGTGTGCATGCCTGTAACCTTGCTCACTTTCGACAAACACTGATCAGATACATCCAATAATTGATGCTTTTTTTAGACATAAGTGCTTCCTGGGCGTCGGCATAGTGCTCAATGCATTGTTGTGCGCACTTGGCGCTAGCACAGAGGAAGCGGCAGTGGAACTGGTATGCGACCGTCCCTCAGAGGAGGCGTCTCGACAGTTCCCTCGTCCGATGAAAAGGTCTACGGAAGTACGCTGATGCACTGGACAATGGTGAAATTTATCATTGTATATTTCAGCTTATACTACCTCCTGGCTACATTGCAGGTGCTGAACTCGGGAGCAGCTTTCAGTCTTACTTAGAAATGCAGCACAGTCGAACCTTGCTGAGCTCCTGAAGCGGCCCTTGAACAATGTCCATATAATCCGGAACGTTAACAGAGGGTAAAGTAACATCTGGGCAATCATCCGACGATCACACGCGCGCGCACGTTCGGTTGTAAATCTCGTGCACAGTGCTGGGCGGTGAACATTCTTATTAGCTCTGAACACACATTGCTCCGTTCCGAAAAAAAATATCGAGCCCTGGAAAGCTGACGTTTAAGGCAGTGCTCCGCTTTTAATCTATGTATACAGTTTGACAAAGGATTATGCGGCCGCAAAGAGCGTCAGGCGGTGGACTGACGCGCAGATGGCTGACCGCGGTTTGTTGACACATTTGAACCGATGCGGGCAATCGGAAGGGGATGAGTAAATGAAGTGGTCGAAGCAGACATTTTCAAGCACCAACACATACTATGCGCACTCACACGAAGTTTTTCTGTCGTCCGACAGCTCGTTATCCACAACGAGATCGTGAAAAGCCTCTTGCAGCCGGGCACTAGCACGCCAGCAGCCGTCGCAATGAGAAAGGCCGAAAGACCAGCGATGGCGGAGTGGTCACGTGACTAAATATGGCGGTGACCCTGCAATCGCGCTGTAAAACTAGCGTGCCTGTCACGCCGTGACACCAGACGCCCCCGCGGCGGCTTTTCGCCTCGTCCTCCTTATGTCATCGCAAAAAAAAAAAGCTCAGGTGCGGCTTAGCATCATGCTGTTAACTATCGGTTCCAACCAACAATTAGACCACCACGCGCCGTCACGTGGCCCGACATTCTCCATTTTAGTGCGGTAGAGCTATTAGGCATATTTTCTGATCTCGGGCATACATATATGTACGTACAGTCTTCGTCAAAGGTATACAGTCCAAGGAGTCTGCCTCTGAGCCCTGCAACACGGCTCCTCTTGCATACTCAGGGACCCTAATCTCGCGAAGGCAGGAGGAACTTGCGTCCACCTTCCCAAGCGTATTACTGTGAAGTGTGCTAAGTAGACCAGCTGCACGGCTTGGAAGCAAACCCTTTGGGCTGTATATTTTTTACAAAGACTGTACGTCCCTGAAGCCTGCTTTGTGGCAGACAGCCCACCTGCACACCGAATTGTGGTCGACCTGCGAGGTGTGTAAGCTGGTGAAGGCCTTCAAGGTAAATGTCTTCAGAGTAAAAGCCTTTAGTCCAAAGGCCTTCATGTTAAATGCTTTCCGGCCTTTAGGTGAAGTGCCTTTAGCACGTAAGGACCTTAAAGGGGCCACGACAGTTAAGTGTCCACCGTAACTAGTGTTGCACGATATTCCGCGCTTAGCCGTGCTAAACAGTCCATTTTTTTGTCACCTGACACGAACTCTGGCATTTCTGTATGCTTTGGTGTGCTGCTTTACCGCCAGTACACCTACAGCTGCCACCTCGCGCGGAGGACAGCGGGGCTCGAGTTTGGAGTTGTTTTGCAAAAGATGCCTGCAGCCTGGGGAGCGTGTTTACCGGTGGCCGCTTATGCTATAAGCGTTACTGGCTGTGACCGAGGGTCAGGTACATAATATATGGGGTATAAGAACGGACAGGGAGAACATGTTACGTGAATGCATGTGCAAAGCCCCTTCTGAGAGATTTTTTTTCATGTTTTTATTCCATGTTGGTTGCATTTGTATCCATATGGTCCTAGCATACAAGTTTGCACAGTGGTTCTGTGCGTGTGCGGTGTGTTCTAGTTTGTGTTGAGTGCGAAATCCCATCAATCCCATGCATCGTTTGCTCGGTTCGATGACAGCGGAACTCCTGTAATTGCACTGCTATATATAAGCTTTACTTGGTGCGATAACCTACCAAAAGTCGAAAGATGCCAACGGTATAGACTTCCCGCATGTTTGCAAACAAACGAGGTGGCACTGCAGTCGCTAGCGGCCTCGCGGTAGGCAAGAGTACAGGTAGTGGCGTCGCGGAGAGGTGCTGAGCGCGGGTTTTCAAGGCTTGTAGGTGCGTTTTCAGTTTCTGCGAACCACAGCAATGGTTGATACTTTCAATTTAGTAATTTCTCGAAGTACAGGCGCTCGCATTGGCCACGTGGGGCGTATTCAGAGAAATAGTTTGCCGTTGTGTATTGTATATATGGTTAGTAGTAAACAGAGAGCGTTTCTGCCGTTGATTTATACGCAAGGCATTGAATAAGATAAGTTTTTCACACCCTGCACTTGCCGGAATGATTTTACTTCGGGACAGCAGTGAGGGGAAGCCCTGCGTTGTTCCGGCGGAGCAGATGTGCGCTCACCGTTGTTGACACACGTTTCGCGCCGCAGTGCGAAAAGTGGGGACAGCGTCGCGTCCCCAATCGCCTCTGTCCCGCTTAAGCGCTGTTTTTAGCCGCAAGATCACGCACCAGCCAGGCCGACTTCTCTCCTTTTTAAACTGGTCGATTTGGGCAAATTTTTTATTTATGGAATTATTTTCTTTCCCAGCCCTCGGGCCTTCTGTTTCGTGACGAAAAATTACAGGAAAATATTCAGTAGAAATTTATAAATTGCGCTTTTTATATGTGTGGTCGCCGAAAATTGTCTGGTAATTTCTTTTATTTCTTTGAGGTTTTCTTTGACTTCAGTGCCGCATTTCTGTGACCAAAGCGAAAGCGAAGAGGCCATAAACGAGGAAATAAACTTCATGAGGTTCGTTTTCTGACCTTTCACATTTTCTGCGATTGACATTACTCACCCCTTCGTAATATCGTAACGCATGAAAATAGAATGATTCTATTTGATGCAAACGATTCCTGAGACATTGAGGAGTGTATTAAATCTCTAGATTTTTTTCCCACACATGCAGTAGCTACGTTAGCTATTTTTGTAAGAAAGGTTTTCATGTAACTGTGCACGCATATGTACTCATCATACAAAAAGAAAATAGCGCCATTATAGAGAACAGGGCTTTGTGAACATGCTGGCATTTAAAAAATTTCGCGCTTTCTACTCAGTTATTTAAGAGCTTGGGGTGACTTGACGAGGGTGTTAATTATAATTACCCAAGAACTGCACCAGGTATAGCTAACAATAAAACGCATTACTAAAACTAGCGTAGCAATTAGATATTTGCACCAAATTTAGTTACATATGGCATGCATAAATAATGAAAACACTTTTCATAGCCGCGTTCCCTCTCAGTCTCGCCACGTGTCTGTTAGTAGCCCGCCTGTGGCTGCTTCTTTCGAAACAACCTACGCGATCATGTACGACCTCATTAAACATGACACATGCATGCATGATACAATGAAAAAGCATGTGGCTTTAGCAAACCTAATGTACGCTATTCTAAGCACGCCAACGTGACCGCGGACTGACACAACTTACCAGACTTCTTTCAGGTGAATGAACGCAGTAACTTGCATGCTATTAAGTACACTGAGTGGCAGTGCCGATCGACTCCCAGACTTCGCGCTTTACTACCGCAGCATTACTACCCTGTTAACCTAATGCGGTATTTATCTGCGAGAAACCTATCGAAGCTGATTTCAATTTCCTTTTATGCTGCTGCGCGGATCCAACAGCGACGCAGCTGGTCAATGCATATGCTGCTTCTGCCGTGCGCAGGCATGATGCAGCCGCCGGTAGCTGCGGCAGATGCGGTAGGCACGGGCAGGAGGAGCCTGTTTTGCCTACCATGCGAAAGTCGCTGCTGACATCAGCGCCACCGCATCTGCGTGACCTCCCGGGCTTTTGCAAACATTTAGTGCTGGCTCACGGAAGTACTATGCTGATGGTTTACATTTGGCCAGTGTCCACCCAAGGTCGGGCCATGCTCAGCAGCCACCCTCTGCTGGATGCGCCGTCAGCGACGCCGATTTGCTCACACGGTAGAACCTGACGAGGAGGGTTGTGCATGGCATCGCTGGTGAGCGCGAACGCTCTCCGGCCTTTGCGCCCCGTTGTAAATGCGGGCAACCGGGAGCCGAAGGACATCCCTGTTACCAAGTGAACCGCCGGCTGCCACGGGCATTCCGCAAAGTACGAGCTGTGAACTTGCCAGATATGCGAAAAACAAAACCCGGCTAACACTCCCCACACTTCCCCCAGGAAGGTGGGAAGAGGGGCCGAGCAAACGGCCTCCGCTACCGCGAAGCGTACGTCACAGCTACGCCTCGAAGGCGGGACATATCCGTCACGTGACGCGCACTCAACCCTGCCTGGGGCGGATACATCGCCCGTGTGAATACCGCTGAGCCACACATCCACTGCGTGAGCACCACTTTAAGCGGGGGACTCACACGGGCGATGTATGCCCCCTCTGTGGTTGCGAGCGCACATCACATATGACGTAATTATGTCACGCCTTCGAGAGGAGGCGCGGTTACGCATGTTTCGGCGGAGGGGAGGACAGATTGCTCGACCAGCACAAGCCTTCACCGCCTTGGCAAAACGTTTGCTCGCTAGTAGCAATGTTTTCTTCGCATGCATGTCAACTTTACAGGTCTCGATCTGCAGGATGACCGACAGCGTCGGCATCAAAATCACCTTGTTGCTTTTAGCTGGCGATTCATCGGGCAACAGCCCTTTCGGCTCTCCGATTCCCAGAGCACTAAAGGCATTCCGCCAGTCAGCAACATCACGTCATGCAAATCTTTGCCCCACTTAACACGTGTGAATATACCATTTTGGCCACTAAAGAAAACTGAAAAATGAAGACAAAAGCATTTTAATGTCGAGCTGTTTTATCCATTGTCATAATATTATACATGACAATAAATAAAATGAGATCTTTGATCCAGACAGCCTTTGCAAGGCATCTCCCTGGTACAAGGAACAGGAGCATGAAATGACAATTAGACAGCTTAATTACAGGAAGACAGCTGCAGGAAGTTGAGCAATAGCTATCACACCCTTGATCACCTTAAGTAACAATGCATGTCTTTGCATCATTTGTTGGCACAAACAATTCGTGGAGAAGCTACACAGTTTACAATATGGTACTGAGGTTCCCTACTGTACAGGAAAGGCAGGGGTTCCAACAATGAGCTCTTGCTGATGCACCGCTGCATAAATAAAAATGCACATAAGATTCTTTTGGTCCTTCAAGAGTATATAGCAAGTCGCAAACACCGTGGTGCACTGCCCCACATGCAGGACACCGTGCTAGGTATGGTACAGCTTGTAATATGGGATCCACAAGTGCTGCTTTGTCCTCAACGAGTTCCACAGTTGACAAATGCCACCGAGTTCTTCCTGCGTGGAGTCTTGCGCTCGCAGCTGGAAGACTGCCCAGATGTGGAAGGCGATGAGGAAACGTCACCGAACTCGGATGACGAATGCCATGCGTTCTCGGTGGTAGACGGCGATGACGCAGTTGACGAGCCCTCTTCAAACTGCGGCGGCTCTCCAATAGCAGTTGGCGTCCCCTCGTCCACCGGCGCCATTCTCAAAAGAGGCGGGGTCTGGCGCGAGGTTCCGGGCCCAGACGTGTCTACCGTGAGTCGCTTTTTGTGTGTTCCGTCGCCAGCTGTGAGAGACGCCCGCCTCGAACTGGGTGTCGTGTCGGTGACATTGAACAGCTCTGTGACTCGGACCCGATGCGTGGTCGCGTCCGTATAGTAGAAGGCCATGAGTGCGTCCTTCTGCTGCGTCACGTCCAGGATGTGCTCAAGCTTGTCGGCGTCCTCCTTGCGCTGGCAGCGCTCTATGCACTCCTTTTCCCAACTCAGTGCCTGGTTGGTCAGCGCAATGGCATCCACCGAGGCCTCTTCATCACGATCTTCGCTCAGGGTGCGCAGGGCCTCCACGACACTCTGCTTGCGGCAGCGTTCCACAGGTCCTCCAGCCACACCCTGCGGCCCTGTTGTGGTTCCCGACAGGTTCATGGTGAAACCGAAGTTCAGCGAGCTGACCACAGTGGTGTCCTCGCTTCCAGCGCGGCGAGGCCCCATCGCCAGTCCCGCGTACGATGACTTGCGCTGCTGCACACGCTGGCGTTGTTGTAGCCTTGGGTTCCCACGCACCAGGTCTTCGAGGCTTCGGCTGCGCAGGTCGTGCCGAAGCATGGGCGCGGGCACACGACGTGGCAGCTGGCCCGGGCCTGTAGGTGTCTTGGGTCGCGGCTCTGGCTCATCCGGACTGTAATTGAACTCGGTGATGTTCAGCTGGCAAGAGAAGCGTGCGCTGTACAGTGGGTGCTTGCTCTGCAGCTTGGAAGTGAAGTCACGCGCCACACCGAGGGTGCGCAACAGCCGCCGCCGAATCTCGCGACGAAGTTTGGGAAGTAGTTGCCACATCCTGCACATAAGGAACAGAAAAGTGGGCTAAGTACTCAACCAACCCCACAGAGTTCTTTACAAGAATTTAGAGTCACATGTGCTGCTGCTGGCCTTGCATGGCCCGAAACTTGCCATGACATGCAGGGTATATCATTCCAGAAAGAAATAGATCTTATATCTGGTATAGAAATGCGGTACTTGCACACTTTTCCTACAAAATCAGAATACAGATGTTACTTCAAAGATAGACTGTGCAATCAGGCGAAGCTGCCTCACACTTACAGAAATGTGCCCATTTACTAGCACAACTAGTGAAACTGTGGTCGCCAGTTTGACAGTTTAAAAATGGTGACATGATAGAGCCAAAGCTAATTCTTTTGTCTATTCAATAGTGCCAATTACAGCAATAAACTGCAGTTATAAGCATTTGCAGCTTCAACAAACAACAATGATATGTTTATGACTTGTTGGCAAAGTATGGCACAGTTCCTTACAATTTGAAACAGTAGAAAGTTTGGGCACTGAATTAGTGATTACTCCAAAATTATGTGTGACAAGCAGCATCTTTTCCCATTTTCTAATTTTCCTTTTGGCATACTACAATATCCCAATGTTATTTTCAACTTAAGTAGAAATATAACCGAAAAATGTGTGTTTTGTACAAATTTATTGTATCCTTTAATACTGAAGGGACCTGTACCTGAGTTTACTGCCTGGTACATCAATACATGTGTGCCACTGTGACCCCGTTTGCATACATGAGCATGAACCACACATCTTACTCTCTGATACCATACTATCTGCCATAGTTAAAAATGAATCGATGTGGTTCTCAAGCTAGTCTACCACCAGTGCAGTAAATGACACAAACAAACCCCCACTTACATTGGTCACTGTCAATTTGAAATCCAAAGAAACTGCCATAAGATTTGTATTTACTTGTGATGCCAGTTTTTTACAGCGAGAGCTGTTATTTCGACACCTTCTGTGACTGACGACGCGTGACCTGGTTCCACGCGGTTCAGGGCGAGGGTGGAGGTTAGGAAGGGAGGGAAACTCACAGCACTGGAGCACTCAGCTCTTCTAGCAGGGAGCAGGGGAAAGAAAGCACAATGAAATCTGGGAGGAGAGGGCAAGGTTATGTAGCACTGATTCCAGCAGAGATGGCGTTCGCAAATGTGATGCGAAGCCACGAGAAGCTATATAGCAGGCACATGCAGCCTTCACGTACACAAAGAAAAGACACTTACTTGCAAATGACAACAATTGTGATGTCAATGGGCAGCACATATGGAATAGTCAGTATGGACAGAAGCTTCATAGGACGATGTCTGAAGAGCCAGTTGATAACACCTTTGTTCAGCTGGTCGTTTGCATCCTGGATGGCTGCATACAGGCAAGAGAGAGATGATTGTGAATAGTTGCTGTTGCTTCTGGCATCTGCAGTGTAATTGGAGCGGTGACAAACTGCCTCGAAGAATAATCAAGGTATTTGCAAAAAGGCACTGTTCCATGCACTGAACCAAAATGCAGGTGCACAATGATAAAAACCAGTTTGTTTTTGAAAAAAAAACAATGTGCCTTGTGTGAGCATAGCAAGCAACACTAAATACCCCACTCATAGACAGTACTAACATTACAAGGTAAGAATTAACTAAGCAGTGAAGCCTTGCAATAATTTCAACCACAGCCTGAATGTTTAGTATGTAGTGAAACTGCAGTATTCTGTACGGTATTTTAAGATTTTGAAAACCGCATGATATCTATTCTGTCTTGAGAACATTATGAACATTCTATTGATGGCAACATTAAGACTGTTTCACTCTTGTATATATTACTACTTATATTCCTCGAGTTGTTTTGTTTACAAGTTGTTTGTTTATTTGTAAGATTGACACTACTGCAGCACTATAGTTACCAGTAATGTCTATAGCACTGTCGGCATCAGAGCACTTGAGAACTTATCTAAAGCAATGAAAAAGCAACAATTAAAGCTCCAATGAAAGCTCCAGAGGGATGTGAAGTTTAAAAGACTGCTACTATTCTCACCTCTGACAACTGTTTCTGGCAAACTGTCTGTAAGAGCCAGCTCCTGTCGCTTCTTGCAGCTGGAGCAGTTGTCGTATGGATGCTCAGCATCCGAGTCCGCACTCAGCTCAGGGCTTGCTTCAGGAGCAGCCATCACAAAGCTGGACTGCACTGCCAGGCAGCTCGTGCATGAGATCATGTCTGAAACAACACACAACATCACAGCTCAGGAAACTTGCATGTTATGTTGCTGTCGGAGCTTGTTAAAAGCAGAGCATACTTTCTCTGGGTAGCCAAAGCTTGTCACCTTGACTATACACTCTGTGAGCTCGATCACAGCAGCTACGAAAGTTTAGGTTCAAGTGGCCAATATCCTTTGTGTAAATATATAAAAACTTTGAGTCATCCCTAACCTCTTGCGAAAGTCCTGCCATGCACAAGTTGGCTTAGAGTAGTGTTTGGATCAATTTATTCCAAACATTTCCTATACTGCGTATGTGCCTTTGTGTTGCTTTGCATTTAGCACTACATTGGAAATGAAAAACAAGGTAAAAAAAGTGAATATAACTGCACCAAGTGGGGCTACTCTGTTCCTCTGTTTACTGGGCGTCATTTCAAGGTGAGTCATTGTTAAGCTGCCAGCACTTGGACAGCAAAGAAAAAATGTGGTGCGAGCCCACAGAGCAGCACCATCACAAAATGACGGAGCACATGTTTACCTGGTTGCAATTGCATCCAAGCGCTGGCTGTTGGCATTAAAAAGCAAAACACATCAGAATCATATGTAAATTAATAGCGCCCAGCTACATGGTATGCCCATATTGCACAGCACATCAAGCAGACCACACGTGTCACTTACGGCCCCGCCATCAGGCAACAGTTACAGCTTGTTAATTTAGCTGAGCCAGTCTGATAGTTGAATCAATGTAACCACATCTTAAAATGAAAATGAGAAAGACCGTGCATTCCTGCAGGCATTAGCATTCAATATCTGAACGGTGGGCACCGCAGCTACTTCCATGTCAAGATTGTTGCAGCTTTTTTCAGCGCCTTATCTCAAAAGTTCTTTGTCAGCTTAAAGGGGCTCTGAAACACCTTCTGAGGAGAGTACTCAAAAACTACACTGTGTTCTTATGAACACCTAAGCCAAATAATACACTTCTACATACAGCGGAGAACCCAAAATCGCGCGCGATAATTGACTACTCCTTTCCGGCGAGCTTTTCATACTCGCACCCTGCTCCGTCTCCCGCGTTCGCATATTTCTGTTAATAGATGGCTATCGGTTATATTCTTTCGTCATCACGCAGCTACCATGGCCGCAGTCAGTCAACCACGTCGTCCCGCAAAGTCAGGAAGCTCCCCCCCCACCCCGGGGGAATTTGTGCGCGTCTGCAGCCAGAGGTGGGGCCAAGTGGGTAGGGCAATAGGAAATATATGGGTCTGGGTGGGGCCGGCGGAGGAGCGCACACTTTTCAGTGCGCAAAACGTAACAACAGGAGAAGGAAAGGCAAGAAAACGCTGAAGTTCAAAATTTTACTACAGATAACTCAGTTTCTAACAAATGCATTAAAAAATTCTTGCGGCATGATACTGGTGAAGCAGCGCCCTTTAACATCTCAGGCATCTCGAAACTTTATTGAGAGCCCCTTTCAGAGCCCTTTTGAAGTATTACAACAGTGTACTGAGAAGTCTGTGCAAAATCTGTGCAGAAAGTGCTTCTTTGTCTGCAACCACATGCAAGCAAGCAACCAGCCCAGTCCCACATAATGATTTCAGTGGCCTTACTGTGCTTCTGGAGGAAGCGAACAGCATCATCAAAGCCCTGCTGACACATCCGGCTGAGGATCTCTGGGTCAGGGGGGAAGAAGATGCGAGCTGCTCTGTACAGGTTTCCAGGGCAAATCTATAAAAGAAAGAAGAAAACTAGGGATGAATTTCAGTATTGGAAATTTGGTATGACCCAGAAAACATGTTTCGAGTTTTCGGCTCAAAGAAAGTCGGACCTTGAGGCACAGCATTCTGAATGTGACAATTTCGCCTTAATATATACAGATACACAATTTGGAAAATATATGCTGCACGCTATCATGAAGTGAGCACTAAGCTCTGGGTCAAGGCACTTACCGAGATGCTAGTGTTGCTGAAGTTGATCTGGGTAAGGTTGTAGGTGTCATCAATGGGACAGATGTCACTGTCGCCTGCGAACGGGGACACAGTCACTGTGTTCTCATCCAACGAAGGCTGATTGTCGCTGAAGCCGCCGTCCATGTACGACTGCAACGAGAAGATAAATCATACAAGCCATGCACAATGAGACAGCATATATGAAGGTATATCACTGTCAAACTCTGGGTACTGAGAAAGGTAAACAGAGGAGGGAAGTTGAATAGTCACTCGCTCAAGCAGCTTAGCAGTAGCGGGAGCAAGCTTTCTCCCTAATACCAAGAACCACTCGGGATGCACTCCTTGCTCCTCTTCCCTCTGTTCCTTCTTGTATGTGCTAATCTCTGTACAGTTGACTAGTGCAAATAAACAGGCAGCCTGAAAGGGAAAGCCACTGAGAGAGTATAGTATAGTTTTTTTAAAAGTCCTGCGTGCGTGGCCCCGCCGCCAGAACGAGTATTACGCGCAGTTTTGCTTTATTAGTGCGGCTCAGTCATTACTTGCTGCTGTGAACTGTCACAGTGGCTAACATTCAGAAGAAATAACAGGAGTATTATGATAGGGGTGAGCAAATATTCGAATATGATTCAAATGTTTGTCGTGCGATTCATATTCAATTCGAGACATGGCTAATCAGAAATCATCCAGTATTCAGCAGCGACGGAATGCCAACGACTTTCAAAGAAATCCGAAAGTGGAAAAACCGCAATATAATCCGAGTATCGGGTTTAAAGTGTTAGAAAAAACAGTGCAAAGGCGCCATTTTTGCTTTCTTCTCCATCGTTTATCGCGTGGATGGGTGACACTACAAGGCTTGGATCTCATACGAAATTCCGCAAGTAGGTCACCCATGTACTGCATTTGACAAAAACAAATGGCCGACCCCCCCCGCTTCGAGCAATCACAGCGCGAAAGGTCGCGGTTTTTTATCCTTTCTAACGCCCACATGCATCACAATTGTGGCACAACTTTTCTAGCGCGAGCTCCGTCGTGTCGTTTTGGTCAACTGTGACACGAGGGAAAGCCCACTTGTAGAATTTCACATGACGCTCTCGAACAGGCGCCAAGTCGCGGTGTCACAGGCACAGCAAGCGATCGAGTGGACACACTCCACACTGGATGGTGCACTGCAGCCCATCCACCTCTGTCGAGCGCGTAACGGCAGGCGTGACGATGATAGGATCCGAGGAGACTTGTCGCTAGGCCAGAAAGTAGCCTGGCCGCATAGTTTCGCTTTCTGATCTTCGCCGCCAGTCCGTGCGGAAGGCGGCTGTCATCTTGGATCCGCATTCGCTAGCCGTCCGACCAAAGCCGCACGCCACTCTCAGACGCCGAATGGCGCATCGCTGCTCATTGCTTTTTCATTGCAGAAGCATGCATGCCTCGCCTTCCCGACGCCACTGTGCGTTCCCCTCAATTACGTTGGCATTTTGTTCTTCGAGCAAGCCGAAGCTGTGCGCTTTTCACGAGCTCTCCGCCATTTGTGCGACGAAGCGTCCTCACAAGGCTTCACCGCATTTTCGAGTTTTTTTTTTTTTTTGGGGGGGGGGGGGGCAAGGGGGGGCGGTTATTGTTTGATAACTCGATTTTCGAATAATTCAGGCATTTCTTCCGGTACCAAGAAGTTCGAATTATGTCGTTTCGCTACCTATCATGTTTTATTTTAGTTGCCATGTAGTCAAGCGTCAGCTCATGAATTTCATTTTGTCACTCATTTTACATGACCGAGTCGCCGCGGTGGCTCAGATGCAGGTTAAATCCCGGCCACAACGGTTGCATCTCCGTCGAAATGCTACAGGCCCGTGTCCTGTGCGTTGTCAGTGCACATTGGAGAACCTGCACGTCGTCAGGTTCTCTCTAACGTGCACTCGTGCACGTTAGTGACAGCCTGACAACGTGCAATCGCAGCAAATTACGGTTCGTAAAAGGCAGGATCCTTCTACTCACCACTCCATTAATTTTCGGAGGCCTCAGTCCAGAGTAGAAGGGTATGAAACAGCTGCACTTCAGAGCCTGCAAAAATGAGAACAGAATGGAGGTTGCTGAAGCAACGCTGGCTCATGCACACAACACTGACACTTCACAGTAGATTTACGGAGCCCCATATAAGGCAATCACACACTTAAAACATCTTTATAAAATTTATAAGATATCTTATAATATATATAATAACATTATTACAATATATCTTAACAAAATTTATAATATATCAATACTATATTAAGATTAATCATATATATCAGGCAAAAAGATAAAGTTTAGAGCTGTTAGCGGCCTCCTGGCGCAAGCAGGCATTCTCTTTCACAGTTTGGCAAGAATACATTCAGACAACACTCGTACAATGCACCACTTTTCACACTCGCTTAGCTCAAGTTACACCTACGGGGCAGCACGGTGTGCAGGCCGAATTAATTGTTAAGATGAAGTTTTCTACCGCAACAAGCCAATATTTTGCCGAAGTTATACTGAGACACGTTTCCAATTACTACACACCAAAAACGAACACAGAGAGCCACCTATTTCGTTGCAGAGCGCAAAATTTCCGAAAAGGCGCTTTCGGTCTAAAAATGTCTCGTATTTCCTAGCATTGAACAATGCCCACAAGATGTCATAGGCCGGAATAAAAGTTCCTTGCAATTCATGCAGCTGCTCTTGCGAGATCTTGAGCGCATTTAAACTGAGGCGCTTGGAACATGGCGTTCATGCAGATCACCGCGCCGGTGAAACATGACGGTCGATATATACTAAAGAGATCTACCTTAGCGCGATCCGCTATACCCCATGCAGCTGGGCAGTGGCAGGTGTCCGCCCAGGCGAGGCCATCAGCGCATGCGCAGCTGAGGCCTAGAGGAACAAGTTAGCGGATCGCGCTGTGGTAAATCCCTTCACTGAGTGATTACTGCCGCTGTCGCAGCGGCAGAATAGAGATGAGATTCGATGCAGCTGCGCGACTTCGAAGGTTGCGGATCTATTTGGTGATATGACAGAAAAGATGAGCAACTCAGCTATAGGGTTCCACACGGCGGACGTTACGAAAGCGACGGAAAAACAAATTATACAAAGAATCGAAGGGCGCCTCAACGGATAAAAAGTTCGAATAATGTGAACCACCACAAAGACAGACTTGTAGCGCAAGCTCTGTCGCTGTTGTTGCCTCAAAAACGATGGCTCTGTCGGAACGAGCATAACATTCGTCGTCGCTGCACGGAATTCGTCCCATTTTCGCCATTCCGGAGGTGGAGACAACCGCCGGCGTTACGCAAATGACGCCAATGACGCAACAATACCCCATTATCATGAGCCCATGAAAGACAAAAAAAGATAGCAAAGTACTACAACTTCCTACAATCTTCTTCTACGCTGCGCACCGAGAGGGGAGCTTCTTTTTTTGTGATCTTCGTTTTTTTTTTATTTCGTGCGTCGACAGTGGCGACAGCCAGATTGCTCCATTCCTCCAAGTGGGGGAGACGACGGCGAAGTGAGAGAGGCGGAGGGTTACACCGCTTTTTATTTTGTTCTTAGGACTTACCATTACTTCGCGTGTTTCGTCCCTTCAAACGTGAACCACCAGCTCCGAAGTTCTACTAATGTGCTTGTGACTACTACTTCGGGGCAGCGCAGGGGAGAGCTATAGCCGGCTCCGCTCCGCTTCCTTCCACACTTCGTTCGGCTCGGTGAAGAGGGCTACGCGTAACTATCAAGTTCTAATCACCGTCCTCACCTTGAAACGAGGAAATCGAGAAACAATGCCTAATTCCGTGGGGCACGGCGGCAGACCTGCCAAGCGGGATTTGCACCAACGTCACGAATTCACCACTTAACCTACAACGTACGGCAGTACGATCGCCACTCGTCCCAACGACGCACCTCAAACGCGGAACGGAATTTCTTTTCAATGTATCCGCGATCCTCGGGGCGGGCAACTGGCAACAGAGAGACAAGAAAATGAAGGACGACCTTCGCGGCTCAATAAGAAGAAAATAAGTGCCTTGCGCAATGTTCCAACGCCTGCGGCGCACGGCGCGATTGCCGTATACGCAAGGCATCCTTTCCAGGCCGTGATGGAGGCAGAATGCACACTCAACGCGTGGCTGCTCGATCTATGCGAACGGAGGCAGTCGTCTGGAAGGAGCAGGCCGATTCGGGGAACGGAGAGTCGAATGTGTAAAAGACGCAGACGCCAGACCTGAACTGAAACGCTTTCTTTCATATGGATGACTGCATCTAGCGTGGGGGGATCTTGTGGATAAATGGCATCGTGTATGTCACAATCTAAAATTTCCGCATCCGCCTGGTCACCAATGAGCTTTGTTATATAAACAGGCATTATTGTATGGTGAGCGGAACATTTTTTCCCATGCTTATAGCAAGAATCTCAATAAGGGCGAGGACATGATTAGAACACTGACTGACTGCCCCAATCCAGTCACTCTGAACAAATGGTGTCCCGACATACACGATGCGGCTTGCGCCTTATGCAGGGAACCAGTCGCGATGTTTCACATGAGTCATGACATGTCATGGCCAAAGAAAATTAAACTTGGAAGAAACACTTGGCTCAACATGTATGAGCGCTGGGAGGTCACCCTGCGGAGCGAGGACTCCGCTGTCCAGAGGAACCTGGACGAGCAGCGCTTCAGGCCATTGGGCCCACGGATTGAGACCAAGGAACTTTTAAGCTGTCAATAAATGCGTTTCCTGCTCCTTATCCTAGTAGGTGGTCCGACCCATCAGCGGTCCCGTGTCACCAGTTGCACTCAAGTAGAGAGAAGGCAGAAATATGTGTCAAGAGCCTTCATGTTTTTTATCTGTTTTTTTTTCCACACCAGCTTTGGCGGAAAGCGAAAAGTTGTCTTCAGCGCTTATGGGCGTCCTCTACAAAAGAAAAAACTTCCTGAGCGCATGTTTCTTCCTCCACGACTAGGGCACGGGAACCGTTACTATAGGCGAAATTTCCATCGTAGTCGGGCCTCCGAAAGTATGTAGCAGCCTCCAAGTGATAAATAAAACGCGTAAACAAAGCATATATATGCAAGTCCTCATGACCCATGCTAGAACCGCATTGTTCGCCCACGGGTGACAGACCCTATCCTTCTGGCATGCAGAGAGATTACGGAACCCTGCGGGGTACTTCGCATTATGCTCCCCACAACGGCGTCCCCCGGTCGCTTTATCTCGTAAGCTGCTCTCCCGCCTTATCGCGCAATATCGCCGGCGGTGATATAGCACGTTGCGTTTTCGTGACTAAAGGCTGGGCGCATTCCTGCCCCCGATTTCCGCGCTCGACTCGTTTTCTGGGCGCCCCGATCACAATGCGCTATCCGCTATCGGACTTTGTGCAAGCACTCTCACGCTGTACAGAGTATCGCGCGTGGCTGTTACTGCTAGCCGCAGAGTTTGCGGATGCTTACATTGCTGGTCAACATATATATATATATATATATATATATATATATATATATATATATATATATATATATATATATATATATATATATATATATATATATATATATATATATATATATATATATATATATATTATGCCGCAAGGTCAACCGCTAAGGGCAGCAAGCTTTTTTTTTTCTTTTCTGCGCTAGGTATCGCTTATCAGCAATTTTTCACCCTTTCTCCAGGTGACCACAACCGAAGGTTTCGCAGCACCACTCTAGGCCCTTACATACTTCAACTTTTCAATTTTTCAACTGACATATCTCTTGGTATACCTGCGAGCTTTTCAGACATTTATCACTGGCATTTTCATGCAGTTGAGTGCGTTTCTTCTTTCCTTTGATTTCTAGAATCAGTTATGAGTTTCGTGAACTCGTTATTCCTGCATTGTCACTGCAGTTTTTCGCGTTTTATGTTGCTATGCTAAGTGTTTTTTTTTTTGTAATTTGTGCCCCCGGGGAGCTGGGAACCAGTCAAGCTAAATTGTCAGCTTTTTTTAGAGTGAACTAACGGTTACTGTAATTATTATTATTATTATAAGTATCACTACTGATTGATTAACTGATTGATTGATTGCGGCATCCGCGGAAAACGGACTCGACCAGACTGCAGTTCCGTGTCGAACGCCGCTATAAGGGCCCCACCACTGCGCGCGTGTCCATGCGTGCACCCACCTCGACGAGGTGCTCCCGCGACTCGAACTGCGAGAGGAGCACGTTTCTGCCGTCCGAGACGCGCGTGAGGGAGACGTGGAGGCGACCGCTGGCCAGCTTGTGCGCGTTGTCCGGCAGCAGCCTGCACAGGCCGTCGTGGATGATGCCGTTGATGTCGAAGCCCGGGTGCAGGGGCCCCAGGGCGCGCTGCCGGGCGCGGACCGCCACGCGCAGCACGTACGTGGTCGTCTCGCCTGCACGTGTGACGGAGGAGGATTATGTATAGCTGCACATATACTGTACTCTTTCACAGAGCCAGAAATGAAACAACACAAGGTTACAAGGCAGCAACAACATGGACGGGACACTTGAGCGCCGCCTTAAGTGCATGGACGCGATAGCCCATGTGTGCAGCACTGATGGGCATTCTCCACTTTGCACTCACAGATCCCTGGGAGTCTTCACAACCCTCCTGGCGCAATGGTTAAGCGGTGCGCCACTGCCCTGTGTTGGCAGGTGCTGCTGCCACCGGTGGGGCATGTGCGACACAAGTTGCTATTCCCGAGCAACCTGCCAGGGTGGTTAGTTTGCTCACGATCCGCCGGGTAGGTTGTGAAGACCCCACAAGGCGCCGGGACCTAACTTGCCCACCTAGGTTAACTTCTCCGGGGGTGGATACCTGAGCCACCCTACGTCACGCAATTTATCGCTCATGACGCCGACACCGGATTTTCTGCGTAACGGGGCCTTTAACGCCATGGCGTTAAATGATAGTCTCGCTTCCCATTGAAGGTAGAAATGAAAGCGACCGCTGAATGCAGCTGCAGGTGCAATGACACCGTATGAGTAACTCCCAACCTGACCTGACGAAGACGGCGCGAAACAGACAAAAGCATCGCGTATGTGCAGCGTTTATTACTGCTACTGTGCACGATTCCATATCCAGGTGCAGGTGCATCGCAGTCCTTTTCAAAGCACATGCAAGGCGCAACTCCCGCGCACACCCTTATCACACACCTCTACGCGGAAGCCGCGCTACACTGATACACTGGCACCGCTCGGCATACGCGATTCACGCGAAGCGGCGCCACGTGCTCTCAGCTGGAGCTCTGGGAAAAGCCAATTAGGTGGCGTGACCCGAATCCGATAGACGCTCGCCGGGAGGAGGGGGGCTGCACCGCACGTTCCCGGAGCCGCCGGTGAACTTCCGCGCTCGGATCGAACCCGCGGGGGCAGTGCTGACAGCGCGGTCACTGAGCCAATCAAGCCACTTCAGCCTAAGGGCCAGTACTGTACGGTACACGTCATCGCCGAAGCGGGCGGAGCCGTGAGGAGTTACATAAAGGGTCGCGTGCTCGGCTGAGGAGCCGCGGCTGATAGGGGGACAGGAGTTGTGTCACAATCGTAATCGCACGCCGCATATGCGCAGCGCTATAGACCAGTGAATGGAAAGGCAGGAAACAGCGTTGCAATAACGGAGACAGAGCTGAACCCCAGCGGACCGAGTGCAACGATTTATTGGCGAATGGCACCGAGTTGCGCTCCGCCTTCAATTTCGACCTTTCTATGAATAGCTGAACCTCGTTAAAACGAAGGGGCCCGGCGATTACTTCGTTGTAGCCAGTGTTGACCGAGCTTCCAAAGGGAATCGTCATTCCTTCGCTATATCCGTTATTTCGTTGTAAACCGTTTCGTTAATACGAGGTCCTATACCTCGTTACGGCGGCGTAAGGCGCATTGTCTACGGTATGAACTGCAGGGGGGGGTGTCTTCATAGGTATGTAGGACCAAACTAAGCGTGAGCGACAATGTTACGGTATGTTTTGTCACTTAGAGAGACTGCGTCCTCCTCCCATGGCTGATTACAGCGCTCACGCGCTTCCCTGCAGGCGAGGCGCTGGGACTGCTCGCAAATATGGCAGCGTTTGCGCCAGAATGGCAGACGGATTGCCCAGGAACAATAAAGTCTGTCGGGTAAACTGGCCAAAGCGCCTGTCAACTCTTCGAGAGAGAACACGGGAAGGTGAAAAAAAGGCAGGGGCCCTGAGTGACGCCACCCTCTGACACCGGCTTTGTCACTAAATAAAATAAAATAAAAATGATTTCACTGAACACCGCCTGTCCAGTGGCCTCTTCATCGCCATATGTCATATAGATATCAGCTGGGAATGCGTTGGCTGCGCGTCAACTTCAATGCAGCATTCACAGACTGCACTCGGGAGTCAAGCCATCGCATTCGTGGAACTCAGCCGCCCGCGCAAGCGAGCTCTGCTTGGATCAGCACAGTTAGCCGCAACAGATACTGAGAAAAGACCGACGCCAGGCAACTACAGCCAGACACCCGCGAAGGGCACGACGAGGGTGACACTTCGCCCTCCCCCTTCCTTCCTCGCACGTGCCAGCCTTTTCGAGAGGCCACTCGTGGGTTGAACACCCACTCCAGGCGCCCAGTGCCGCCCGCGACGGGCAGTGCGCGGGGAAATGACGGCCGAGGTGACGGCGGCGCAATCGCCAGCGCTATCGCTTCCTTGGCGCTCGCGGGTCGCCTCGGCTATCTCTTCTCACCCGCATTGCACCCATCTCCCAGTGTTGTGGCACGCGCGCGTCACCGCTCCACTTATCGCCAGAGAGAGCGTCGCGCGAGACTGGCAGGCGCCGGCCTCCAGACGCCTTTCCCGTCTGCTGCGCTGCCCTCGTGAGCGCGGCTCCGTCTGCCGCACGGGCGGTCGTGCAGAGGAGCCGGCGGCGCTGTACCAGCCCCCCGTGCAATGCTCACGTATTCCACGCACAAAAAGGCAACTGTAGTGGATTGGAGCCGCTTTTATTTCCCCCTGGAGTTCTCCGCCTCGCTGGCAGACGTGGTCAGCCACACGAGGGCTCGCCTTCGTGCCTGGAGGGAGTGGTCGGTGTGCATGTGGAACGAAGTGTCGCGGGCTGTGTTCCGCAACTGCCGGTCCCCAGTGCAACGTTGATTTTAAAGAACGGTGACCAGGTCGTCCGCACCCTCATCCGCTTTAATTCAAGCGCACGCGGCGAGGTGAGGGTGAGGCAGGAAGTCATGAATACCCGCATGCCCTCTCCGCGGTCGCCGCAACCGCATGTTTCAGCGTTGCGCAATGTAAACCCAGTATTAATTCAGTTCAAAAAGCACGTTCGCGACTTGTATCAAACGTTTATCATTACTCAGTAATGTAGGCATGCGTCGGCAGTATGAAAAAGTTACTCGTACAACAAAACAGCTGACAGTGCGGGCGGGGCGAAAGAAAAAGAAGTTCCGCCTTACGGGTATGACGTGATAGCGTAATGGGGTGATTCCCCAGTATGAAGAAGGTCATTCTCTACTTTACATTCTAACTTAGATCCCTGGTAGTCCTCATATCCCTCCTGGCGCAGCGGTTTAGCGATACGCCCCTGCCCTGTGATGGCAGGTGCTCCCAGCGGTGGGCCTTGTGCGATCCAGGATGCTCTTCCCGAGCGACCAATCGTTAACTGCCACCTGACACGGCGGGCAGTTTGCTCACTATCCCGTGTGCAGGTTGTGATGACGTCGCAAGGTCACGTGACCTAGGTGGCTCTGTGGGGAACACCTGCCAGAGCCACGATCGTGATTTTTCGCTCGCAACGCCGACACCGGATTTCCTGGAGGACGAGGCCTCTAACGCGACAGCGTTAGAACAGCGAATCGATGCACAAGGAGAGAGTAGTAAGGTTTTGAACGCGAGAGTGAGGGACAAAGAGCAAAAGTAATGAGGGCACTTGGCCATCTCTGCTCGCTGACTTCCAAAAAGCATGTCCAGCACGCCAGCGTAGTCTCATTGCAGACATTCAGCATAGCGCGAACCGGTTTCCCCAGGCGCCGGCTGCGCATGCGCAGATGGCTCCGAGAGGCGCTCGCTTGCAACTGCGCAGGCGAAACGGCCTCCGCGGAAGCGGATCACGCGATAGCAGATCGCGCTATGCTAAATCTTTATATATACGCACTCGCTCCGCTGAGGGCTGCGCTGTCCCGGGGGATAAAGAAGCTTGGATAGCCCAATCACGACCGCTTAGCCTTGTTCACTGGAAGGTGGTCGGCCTCCCACTGAACGCAGCGCTCCACACGAACTCTGACGATATAAAGCGCTAGACGGCTAGCTCAAGTCGCTCAAGTGCTTTTCTGCGAACCTTGAAGGAAACTGCGCGTAATTAACTCCAACTGTCACGGACCGATCAACTCTCGACGCCTTCATTGATGCTTCACTCATCGAAATCAAGATCGTGCCGGAGTCCGGTAGCGGCGCACAGCCCGCGAGTCTACGCCCACATCGATCTCCGAGCGCCAAGGCCAGACGGATGCGGAATAAGCAAGAGAAACAATGCCCGTTTCTCACTCGCTCTCTGCCCGGCACAGATCCAAGAAGGAATCGGAGTGACCGTGAACTGCACAGCCTCAGAGTGGTGTCTCGGCTCCCGCGATTTCCGCGCACGTCAGCCCTATAAACGGGTTTCCCTATATTTAGCCTCTCCGTAACGCAATCACGCCACCCGCAAGCGTCTGTCGGTCGGTCCGCGTCACCCTGCCGCGCTGCCACTGGTCCGTGCTGGAAGAACGGCCCGAGGTGGCTAGTAGAGCGCGCACCGAATGGGGGCATGCATGCATGCATGCAGATAGTAAAAGAAAAAAAAAAACCTTAAATTCGTTTTTACTTTTCCAATAAAATGGTTCTGGTACAGTCGTGTGACTTTGGGATTGCCTCCTGTATTTTTGAAATAATTCTGGAACCAATAAACTTTGATGATTTGGGAAAAATAAGTAAAAAAACCCTCGCTCTTACTCCAAGACTGGGTCTCCTGGTAACAGGCACACATCCATAGAATTGGTGCATTTGCATTTCGTACATCAATACAATTCGTACAAGGGTGAGATTAACATCCTTCACGGATGCAACATGAACGCATTACTTCGAAAAGTAATCGCGACAACAGCGCCAATCAAGCAAGACACTGCACTACGCGGGCGGACGCTTAGGGGAGGATGGCGCAGCGCTGATCAACTTCGAGAGTCAAGCCCCTTCCTTAGCCGCGTTTACATGAATGCGACAGTAGCGCATCGCTCCGGCCTTCTGGCGTATCGCACTCGTGTAAACGGGAATACCTCCAGGCGGGGCTACAGATCGAGAGGGGCAAGTCGACCGACTTCCGCGGTTCATAAACAAGCGCCTTGACGTACGCTCACATGGGCTCCTCTCGCAGCGTCAACACGAGTCACAGCCACGCTGCTACGCATGCATACGCACACACAAACACCGGTGGCGCCACTCTGTCGCGCGCCGCACACGCGGGCTGTCAGCGAAACGGCGCAGCGGGCAGCCACACACCGTCACGCGTTCAGCCGTGCGAGCCGCAGCACTGACGCAGGCAGCACGGGATAACCTCGGTGCTCGCACTCATTGATACAGCCTCGGCCTTGGCGCGCCGAGGGTAAGCGAAGCAGACTGGAAATTGGTCTTGAAGAGAGGCCATGGCGCAGTAAGTGTCTCACTTCTCGGTGGACACCTCAACCGAACCGTAACAGAAGGGATGAAGGTGGGAAAGAAAGAAAGAAAGAAAGAAAGAAAGAAAGAAAGAAAGAAAGAAAGAAAGAAAGAGATGCCGTAGCGTAGAGCTCTGTAATAAAAATTACCGAAGGCACTTACGTGCGAGTAATGCCATGGCAATTCCAATTCTATTCCACCCTCATTCTATTCCAATTCTATTGCTTTGTAATTAGCGCAGCTGTACTAGTACTGACTATTACGAGATAACATTTCGTACTTTCCCGCCTTTGATGACGTCGCACCGTTTCGACCAATCGCGAGTTTTGTAACGCCGCCGCTTTTCGGACAACGCCGGGTTTTCGTGTCGATGAGCCATCTGGTGCTTTCGCATCAAAATTCGACCAACATTGCGCAGCACATGGGCGCCTTTTCCGTTTCGCCGCCGTGCAAACGCCAAGGGCAGCGCTAGACGAAATGAAGAAACGAGAGAGAGAAATGGTTAGGGCGCTTGACTACTGATCCGCAGTTCCTGGGTTCGAACCCGACCGCGGCGGCTGCGTTTTTATGGAGGCAAAACGCTAAGGCGCCCGTGTGCTGTGCGATGTCAGTGGACGTTAAAGACCCCCAGGTGGTCGAAATTATTCCGGAGCCCTCCACTACGGCACCCCTTTCTTCCTTTCTGCTTTCACTCCCTCCTTTACCCTTCCCTTACGGCGCGGTTCAGGTGTCCAACGATATATGAGACAGATACTGCGCCATTTCCTTTCCCCCCAAAAAACCAATTATTATTATTATTAGAGAGAGAAACAAAAGAAATGCGAGGATGCGTCCCCCTGGGGGCTGCCACTGGACCAGGACACACTGGAGTGCGTCTCCTGCGCATGTAATTCAGCGAATGAGGCTGTGCCCGGCGACGCGTCTAACCACCGCCAGCTCCGCAAACCGGCAGCAGCAAATTGCTGTCGGCCAAGAGGCCATAAAAACGCGTAAAGGCGCTCCATAAAATAGGCAAACGTGCATTCAGGCAGAGTGACACAATTGGCTTCTCTTCCAGCTGGTTCGAAAATACAACGCGGGCAGCATCGGGAAGGGCCGCGGCACCGTACATGACCTCGGACAGTCATCGACTCCACTCTGCCATGTAATTAATGTATGTAATGGTGGTCCGTCCCTGCGATAACAGCTCTAAACGGGTCATGTAGCATTCCAGATCACACTACGTCATAAGCGACCCTCGGACACCGCAAACGTATATCTCAATCAGTCACGATTTCCACGAAGTCCACATTCAGGCGCCCGACGGGGCTCAGTACCAAAGCGGTGGGCGATTCCTCTCATGCATACTCCACCTCTGCCAAGCGGCACTCCAAGGGGCGTTCCAAGAATCCCGCCGCGCAATCAGACAGCCCCCGCACATGCTGCCTGTCGTCACCGGAGAGGAACAGCGCGAGTTGCTGACAAAACACCGTTCCCGGATTCCGATGTCTGCGCACACCAAGCTTGGCAGCACTCTGAGGCGGATAAGCGGGAGGCCTCTCCACGTGCGTGCATACAATTATATCTCCGGAAGAGAGCGCTGGAAGGTCACGGCCGAGTGAAGAAGAGTGGCATCGCCGTTCTCCTAAAAATAAACGCGGTCGGCAAGCGCACAGCGGATCGCCCGTCTCCATGCACCAAGACGGTGCGAGGTCAAGGCGAAGGGACAGCCAACGAGCAGTTCCCAGTCGCCGAGATCAGGAAATTTCGCACACACGCACACACTGGAACTCAGACAACGACGTATCACAAACGTCACTGATGCAGCGAGGGTTGGCACGGACTATTTTACGTCCTCTTTGTACACGCTGAAATTGGAAATAGGTTTTTGATGAAAGGAAATGGCGCGGTAACTGTCTCACTTATCTCGGCGGACACCTGAACCAAGCCGTAAGGGAAGGGATAAAGGAGGGACTGAGAGAAGAAAGAGGTGCCGCAGTGGAGGGCTCCGGAATAATTTCGACCACCTGTGGATATTTAACGCGCACTGACATCGCCCAGCACACGGACGCCTTTTGCGTTTCGCCTCCATCGAAACGCGGCCGCCGCGGTCGGGTTGCATCCGACTCATTCAGAGTGTGGGCGGGGTTCGATCCCCAATGCCGCCGAGTGTCCACCAATACTGCAGTGTGTACAAGGCGTTCTGCGAAGCCCGTAAACTGGTTGGGGAAAATGTTTCTAACTGAGAATCGTGCAGACGAAAAACACGTCAGCCGTGGCGTTCTTTCGTCACGCTGCCCGATGCGCCATTAAAAATGAAATCATTAACAACAGTTTGTCGACATTAACGACCACAGTAATGGTTGTGACTATGCCGTACGTTTAAAAATAAAAAAAGGAGCCTGTCTTCGTGAAAGCTTACGCCGCCCTGCGACGTAAGAGCATGCACACTATAACCCATGTATGCTTGTTTACAAATGTGCGGAAACCACCGCCTACGCTCCGCTACAAAAATCCGCCGGGGATGGAGAAGCCGCAGAAAGCCTCCAAAACTGCACTGTCCAGGCCACGAAGGAATCCATTTCGACAGCACTGTTCAGTTCCACACAGGCTGCGAAGAAATTCAGCTTGGCCACCGCGTTCCGTTAACTTTTCAAGACGAAAGCGCAACTGGCTGTTTTTTCTTTCCCCTTTTCTTTGCGTGCGGCTGCGCACTGCACTGTATTATGTCACACTAAGGCAGCCTTATCGCTCCCCGAGTCATACACGCGCGCTGTTGACAGTAAATGTTTTGAGGTCAGTATACAGGTACGCCCACATTTTATCATCTCGCCACTTATTCTAAGCCGTTCGTCGGATCTCACGCTACAAAATATCGGTCACGGTATATAATAACCATACTCTTATTCAATTCAGATGTATAGCATATATAAATATATAACCGAGGTAACGCGACGCCAGCATACCAACAAGCGTTTGCTCTGCAGCTAAATCTCCACCGCACCCGCGCGTACACCACGCATAACTTCACATCGCACGCCGCTTCATTACGCGACAGCATATATGGAGCCCGTTAAGGCGTTTTCCCAGCGTTGTTGCTGTGTCACGCCCGGTGAGGCGGCTGTTTCTGGGACAAAGTTTCAAGGCCTTCAAATCAGCGCATTAATGCGGGACTGATCGCGTTCGAATCTGCGTGAGATGTAGCACATAATTGCTAGTCGCAACTTGCGCCACCTATCGGTCGGGAGTCGAACCGTCATCCAGCACACGCAAGAGTGTCCATGGGAGCGGGTAACAATATTGGTTACAAGGGCATGGGTGTTTATGGGGAGTTGCTACGCTATCGCTTTGTCACACGTACTGAGCAGTGATTAAGTGTACGTCCCCCTTTGGACGTAATGCTAATTAGCGGCCAACACCAAGGATAGATCACAGCTCGAATTACATTGCAAACCTTTCAAAGCTGGGCTTATCGATATATAGATCAGCCTTCCCAGCTGTCCCTCCGTCGTCCGCTCCGTAATTCATGGCAACCGTTCCGTTTTTAGATTAACGGCTGCAGGCCTTCGCACTCATGATCACGTATAGCCCTCGGAATTTCGAGTACCCGTACCGTGATGACTTATCGCGCATCACAGGCTGCGATCACAACACGCGGTCTTGATAGGTGCACTCGATATATGCGGCCGAGAGCGACAGATACGCCCCGAGACAAGCAGCTCGATTCAATGGGGCTCCCAAAATGGTGACCTGCAGATCTGTTATCCACTCCTTTCCTGTATACACGGCGACCAGAAAAACTGTTACTTAAGAGAGCGGCGCTTTACGAATGTCAAGCGCGTACATATATAAAATGGATGGGTCAAGCGGTGTTCCAGAAAAAAAACCAAAAAACTGCCGTGTGTGTGTTGTTGCGAGGGGGCGGGGGCACCCTAAAAAAGGCGTCTACTCTAGCGGAAAGTGCAAATCACTGACGGTTGTTGGGTCTGTATATACACAGACACATGGCACCTCCCAGCAAGACAAACCGAGTCTGGGGGAGCATGTCAAGGCCGTCGCACTTTGCGTGCCATGCATCGTCTGTTTCCCCAGTGGACTACTCGGAACAGCCGCCGACTGGCACCGGGCTCGATGTCGAGGCACTTCGCTAATCCGGGCACAAGATGTCAAAACATCGTGTTGGTCTGACTACAGGGACTCGCGGACTAAAGCGTGCCAAAAGCGAATAACAAATCACTTTCAGCTGCGAGCTCTTGACCTGTACGCGCTTCAACGGAGGCACCTGCTGCACGCGCGGACAAACGGACGAAGCACGACTAGGAAATCCGCCGCCCGTTGTGTACGCCCATCGCGGACGCTGTCAGCTTTGCGGGCGCTGTACGGAACACGCACGGACGAGGGTCGTTGGCTCCAGGCGTCTGGCAGCAGAAGGCAGTGACGCGATGCCCGTCGAGATTGGGGGCTACACACGCCGGCTTAAGAATCTGGCGCCCTCCGCACGGCGAGGCTGCATCGATCGCCAGGACACCCCGCGGCAGGCAGGCATCTGTCCAGGGTTAAACTTCATTCACACATTGAAACCCATTCTGTTATGCAAGCAGCGAGCCGGTTCCGGATGAAGAAAACGCACAGGGGTGCGAGCGTTACTGAAATCCCCACCCCAACCTTTATCTTTCTTGGCGGGAACGATTTTTCAGGCCAGGCGGATCGATGAACGGTCACGCAGCTCTGTAAGAAAGTTGGTGGTATCACGCATTGAACCATGCACATCTCGTCGACGCTCAATTACCTCCAGTAGAGGTCGCGAGACGCAAGGAGGCTCCTGATTACTATAGACCACCTGGGAGCTCTTAAAACGTGCACTGAGTGGCACAGTATGGGAGCTTCTTTTGCATTTAATTGCAGTACCCAAATGCGGCCGCCGCAACCGGTCCTCGGTCCCTCAACCTTGGACTTAGCCTAATTCCAAAGGACTGCCGATGTCGTTCCATGTGGCGAATTGTAACGCGCAATTTCGTCCAATAATCACGCCACTTACCGCCTCTTCGTGTTCTTACGTGTTGTGTCACTTGCAGAGTGCGCAAACTTTTTTCAACTATTCGTGGCACCACACGAGCAGCCCGACACCGCAACTGACTCTCCCACACCCGTGGCTTCAGATTCGCGTGTCTCGAGCAGAAGTCTTCGTATGCCTGCTAAGATAGCGGCGATCTTTCTATCCGGCAGATCACCGAGGCGTTGTTTGGGACGTGGTGGAGTTTGATAAACTGGTGTCCGTGCCAACGAAATCCTGCCTGGGCGTGGAAGCCTTACGCGGGAAGGAGGACTCGGCGCACAAACACTCTCGTGTTGTCGACGGAGGCGGCATAAACAGGGGCCGCCTCGATACGTCGGCTATCCCGCAAGGGCGTAATATGAAGGGGGGAGGGGGGGGGGGCGGCAAGAGCGCGCCGATCAACCGCTCTGTTATCGCCCCTGCGAGGTATTTACCAGTTGGACCCCTTATCTAAATGGCTGCGGAAGAGAGGAATAAGAATCTACGAAACGAAAATACAGGCTGGGCGGGTGGCTCGGGTTCTCATTCAGGCAAGAGAACACTCAGGATAGTGAACAACTTCATTTCTTCAAGACCTCCCAGAGAAAGGGGACTACCACACTTCGCTCAGCACGTCGCGCACGTGCTTACTATGCAAGGCATGATTCGGTCCCCAGAGGTGCATCAAGTCAGCTCTCCCAATCCTCGCGGCGTGTGTGTCTCATTTTAGGGTATTTTGTGTGGTGGGGATTGATGTGCGGGCACTCCCAAAGGGTGTGCTCGTTGTTGGGATGTGCATGGAAGAGTGACCGATTTAGCCTTCCGTGTAAACCACGAAAGTAGTGTATATAGCCTTGCGTCAACAGTGAGTGTATGTCCGGCCGTGGCGTACGCTGTCATGTGTTTGGGTGGGCATGGGAATGCTCTTCGGTTGAATCTTAGTCCTTTGAGTTCTTGCGTGCGCCTCTTCGTGAAGTTTTTTTCTTCTTCCTATAATGCCATGGGTAACAGTCATCTGGCCAGAGGGAGGGAGGTCCCGGATCAGCGCGAGAGAGCGCATGCAAGCTGAACATTCCCTCCCAGGTCCTCATGGTCGGGAACCAGGACAAGAGGGAACGGTCGAATATGTCACGAGACAAGGGACTGCTACAGGCAGCGACGAAACACGCCAGTTCCGAGACAACCTCACCGGCAACATCTGATGGAATTAACTAAATGCGCAAACAGCACCACCAGCCATATGCGGCAGGGGGCTGAGCGGGCCGACGGGTCCGCAAGCAATGTACAACATTCCACTCCGACCGGACTGGTGACCTCCTCGGCTATCTGGAAACCGCGGCAACTGATGTGCACGCTTCCTTGTCGCGGTTAGCCCGAGTGCTCGCTCCGCTCTTCTGGTGATAGCAGTAACAGGGTGTGCTTAAACTCGCCTTCGACGTTCCTCCACGTTCCTGGCCTGAAGAAAAAGACATGCGCGATAGCGCGCGCTCCATTTCGCTTCGCCACACAGGGATTGCGACTCTCGGACGAAAGCTTCCGCGTCGGCGCACGGCCACTCCTGCGTGCGTCTCCGATAAGCTCAGCCTGCGCGAGCACGTAGAGGTCTCTGCATGACGCTCGTTTCGACCGCTCGCGTACTCCTCATTGCGTCTCCGTTTATGCGTGCAAGCGAACTGCCTCACTAGAAGATTTCTACCAGTCCCGCTCGCTGCCACCCAGGGACGATCAAAAAAGTAATGAAGGCCTTCGCTCTACACGCCGGTCACGTGAACGGTCGCTCCACCGGTCACAGCACAAAAGGAATAAAAGATGCGCCACGAGTTTACATGGTAGCTATAGCTGAGCATCGCTCCAGGACACTCGTCTTTTCGCACTGCGATTATATATCGACGAGCCAGGGGATAACGGAGGGTTTTTTACAGCGGCTACGCTGTCCGCGCTAGATGGGGGCCTCGCATGAGCTCGAAGGCCAGCCGACATACCACTGCTCGGCATCTGTGATTAGACGAGAAATGCGAATGGCATGCCGCTCACTCTGACCCGGAAGTCAGGGCACAGGAAAACAAGAGATTGGCAAAGTAACAGAGCCAACGAGAGAGGGGGAGAAAAAAAAAAGAATCAATTTGTTCACGCAGAAAAGGTCTCTTTCGGATAACACGGAAAATGCACCACGAGGCGCGATTTCATTTTCGCTCGAACTTACACAGTGTGCCGGCAAAAGTAAACAAAAGCGCTTGCGCGTTTCCGACCGGCCGCATATTTGGGACGCGTGCACACGGTTTATCTCTATGCATGCGCCGGAACCACTGTTCAAAGGGGAACTACATAATTGCCCACGAGATAACGTGAAGGTCCGGGCACTTTCTAAGGGCAGTGCCAATGTATACTCAAACCCTGTGCGTGCACACATAACTGTCACAACTTATAGCAGCTGAGGGACGCAGTCCAATAGTTCTGCCCACGCATGCACTGCTTATCACGCTGATTTTGACAGCACTGATAAGATTCATTTGTGCAAAGCCCTAAGCGTGTCTGTACGGTCGTTATTAGCAGTAGCAGCGGCGAAGGCGAGCATCGCAGCTGCTTAGTTCCAGTGTTCTCTAGCCTCCATTCTTTTCCTCGATGCGCTTAACAGGCCTGCTCAAGTTTTGCCTCACTGCACTGTGATGCTGATATATCGGCTCATGGGACGTCTCGTCCCATGCTCACAGAGTCTATGCAACACCCGCGACAACACATGCAGCGTTTCGATGGAGGCGAAATAAAAAAAAAAGGCGAAATTCGAAGCTCTCCGTTAACGGCGTCCATCAGAGCCCATGTGTGAACGTTAAACCGTGCATAACATATTAATCAAACATCACGGGTGCTCTGAAAGGCTCACGGAACTGAGAAAGACTACAACCACCATACGCGTCTACGTTAAAAGGGACTTGCTGTCGGTCTTGAATGCTCCAATATACTGAATGGCTCCAAATGGCGGTCATAATGACAACTGAACGCATACCTACGAACCTTGTCTTGCACTAGAGCTACCGTGATACGATGCGAGGTTGCAGCAATGGCGTACAGAGGTAGAGCATCCGCGATTCGAATCCCGGTCCGCGTAATTCTCCACCGGTGTTAAGTGGAAGCCCACAGGGCCGATGGGACCCACCCCCCCCTCTCGCACCTGTTACCAGGAGCGGTCATGCCAGGGGGGGAATCAAGGAATGTACGTCGAAGCGTGACGCCCGCGCTTAGGGTGAGCTGCGGCACTAATCCTTTCTGTCCCGACGCGTGGCAATCGGTGGATCGAATGAGCATGCAGCGAGCTGCGCATTCCACTGGGCTCGGACCGGCGAGCCCTGGGCTCCGCCCACTTGCACATACGGTGCCACTGCACTGCGGTTGGTTAAAATTGGACGAGAGCTAGATTACTCAAGCTCCGCCCAATTATCGAAGGGGTTAAAACCCGTGGAAAACAACGCCTTGAGAGGATCGCGCCGAGTCTCAAGCTCGGCCGTTTTTAACAGCCTTTTTTAAACAGCCTTTCTTTAAACTGCCTTTTTTTAAACTGCCTTGTCATCACTGCCTTGTATTTCAATCCCGTCTTCAATAAATAAGTTTTGTCGTAAGAAGTTGGAATTGCTGCCCCAACCGGCAACGTAAGAAGTTGGAATTGCTGCCCCAACCGGCAACGTGTCGCCGGACGAAGACCTGAAGTGCTCTTCGTACTGCTAACCGCCGTTCCCATCAGTAGGAGGGCAGGAAAGTTTAACTACCGGGTTAAAAAAAAATCCGCGTGTCGATGGAACTGCATAACAAGGCCTGGGGTGCGCCCTGATCTCGGTGACCAGAACCGACAACGCACTCCCTCACCAGAATCATGGTTTGGTCATCCTGGTGTAGCAAGTACTTAGTCACAACCTTCTATGAACAAACCAATTAATTTTCTACGTAAATTACACAAGCCTGGCTCTTGATTTACATGGCCCGAGGTGGAACTAATTCATGCGTCCTACACCCACGTGTGTGACTCACAGAGCAGCTTACAGCCGACGCGGGGACCACCAAGGGCGCGCTGGGTGGCGCCCCTGATAGCGACCGTCTTCCGCACTTGAGAAACAGTTGTGTCACACTTAACTCGCAGTACATCGCGATAGGCTGACCATCAAAGGGTTACGAGAGGAGAGCACTATCGGAGCCCAAGAGATGGCGATAGGGCGACCGACTACGCGGTCAAGTACGTAGTGCGCGCTCCACTCGAGCGACAAAGGCCAGCCTCCTCCTCGTGACAGCCGGGGAGAAAAAAACAGCGTTGCGCAAGGAGAAACCACAAGCAGCGGCGAAAAACGGCGGCGGCGCCTCCGTCGTAATTCGCGGGGAAAGCCCCTCGGCGGCCGAGACAACAAGGAAGCGCGCGCGCCCACGCTCCAACTCCAGCGGGAATGCCGTTCGTATCGCCCTCGCGCGTGCTGCCGCTGCGCCGCGTTATCTAATCGGCCGCCAAACAAAGGACTCACTGACGCCGCACTAGACCGAAAGGACGGACAAGTTGGGTGCAGCGCGCGCTCCCTGGACGCAACCTCCTCTGGATGGTTGGCTAAACTGGGTGGTTCTGGAGCGGAAGCACTACTTCACGGTGTAAAACTAAACCGAGAATGTTGTGGTTTGCGTGACCTTGAGGGTGCGTAAATAAATTAAACATTGCCGCGACCGCGCTTCGAACCCCGAGAACAGATCAGCTTCGCATGCCGCTGCACGAGAGCGCTATGCTATCGCCGCTGCCGATAACGCCTCGTGTTAAACTGCAACACTCCCTCACGCTGTGCATTGCACATCGTCGTCTGCGACGCGAAGAGATCAGATAAGCTTAACCCCGATGTGAGCGTAACCTGAGTCTAATATCGTCGCCAGACGTGCCGACGACCCAGCAAAGCCATGCGCCTAGCCAAGCTAAACACACGCTTTCGCACGCTTACTCGGTTTAACTAAGTTAAAACCCTACCACCCTTTTATTGGAGTGCCCTTCGGAACGGCCGTTAATTCTGCGAACAGTGCTCATCGCCATCTGGTGGAGGCGTTCGCATGCAAATGCAAGTGCGTACTTTTTCCGACGAAAGTAAAGGCGCAGTAACCGTATCACACCCGTTGGTCAGTTCACCTCAGTGACGCCGTGGGGTAAGGGATGGAGGTGGAGTTGTGAAAGAAGGCAGAGTGGCGCCGCAGTCGGGATGGGGGCGGGGTGTGAAGAACCTCCTGAGGTTCTTTACAGGTGAGGCGGACTGACGCCAGTGGCACAGCCAGCCGACAAGCCACTGCTCGTCCCAAATGCGCTCGCAAGCCAATAAGGTCCACGGCTCACTAACCCAAGGCCAGTCTTTTCCCACTGCCTACTGCACAGAGGTGTGCTCCGTTCTTGCCCCGATGGGAAAAGCGGGCCTTGGCAAGTCCGTGCAAGCACCCTAATCTGCATGCTGACTCGCCTGACCCGGCGTCAGGATAAAGATAACTGCAGCGAAGCACCAGCCGGCGCGCTCTCGCGGTCATCGCTCTTATCTGCGCGGCAGATAAGGCGGTGTTGATGGCTTATAGGCCGCCCATACATACGCTGGCACGCGGCCCTCAGGTAACACAATCGGCGGCTCTCTACCTGGTTAGCCTTTCTCTTCAGGCATCCCTTCGCGAGCACTGATGTACAGCACGGATAAGCATGAGTGATTGCGCAGAGTTGCGTCACGGAGCGCTGACACTGCATGTAGTCTGAATGCGTCGTAGATATAAACCAAGGAGTGCGCCAGCACAGCAGTACTGCGCGCGTCGACGAAGAGCACGTGGCGTTTCAGCCCGCATGGGGGGGTTCATCCCGCCGTGTGCGCGGCCGCTGGAACCGCCAGTGCTAACGCTGGCGAAGCACTGGTCCTACCTCCAACGCCGTGAGGCGACACTGCACGGTGCGGCTCGATCTGGATATTCGAGGGTGCGGCGCCTGCATGCCGCGCCCTGGTTTCACATGACACACCTCACCACGCGCTCAGCAATAGGCAGTGTCGACACGTGACCCTTGCGAACACCACAGACGTTTCGATCGTGAGCACGCAGACGTAGTAGGTTCTCGCAACCCTTCCCCCATGGAGTGTTGCAAACCGGTTCCGCTGCCGCTTCCACCGTGCTAGCAGCGCTACGACGGAGCGCTCGCTGGAAAGGTCCGCACACCTGTCAGAGCTTGCAGCTGTCCTTAGACAATGGCCGAGCCCGCGAGAGGCTACTGTTCGGGACAGAGGGCTCCGAGAAAGAAGCAAACGGACGTCCGGCAATTCACACACACACGGGTCGTTTCTCGAGGCTAGACTGATGGGACAGCAGCGCATGCCAAAGACGATCCAGTGCTCCGTGATCCATCTCGAACTAACGGGGGAAGCTCTAGGGGAGGATAGAGGGCAAATCACCTTATTTTCTACTCAGTATCAAGCGCCATGTCGTATAAAGATGTACAGACTCACTAACATACACGGCTCAAGCTACAAGCTAATGGCTGCAACTGATACTGCTTAGACGCCGTCGTAACAGTTGGTATCTGTTGAAACTGTTCAGCGCGAGAGACTCCTCCTCTGCCACCAGCCTCCTCGTAAGCGCGCAGTGCACATGTATATCGAGACGCGCCAACGTCTTGCGCAACCCGTTCTTTCGCAACGTCTTGCGCGTGACCCGGGATGATGCGTCAGCGCCGCCACGAGCGAGGCCGTAGCGAATCGCGCGATGCGGCGGACGTCGCGCGACGCATACACGCTGAGGCTCGCGCCTGAGCTCTTCTAATAGCGAATGTCCGGACCCCGTAGAGTATCTGTTACGGGTCCAATTGGACTTATTTTTGGAAATGTGGCGGATAGTTTGAAGGATGCTTCACTCCCGCCACCGGTTGGCCCGGTATTGCACTACCTCCGGGATCGGCATTGTCTTTAGCGCGTCTTTACTATCCTGTCTTTCTATCCCATCTTTCAACTCTCCTACTATCTGCACGTGGTAGCGATTGTGGCTCGTCTTGAGCCAGTGAGCATGCCTGTGCACTTTCCTTTTCTTTCTTCCTGGCAACAATCTATCTATCTATCTTCTAATAGCAGCACATCGGTTAGCAGGAAAGACACAGAGTAGATGTCTTAACTCTCAACGGACACCTGAACTTCGCCGTGCGGGAAGGAATGGAGAAGGCGGTGAAAGAAGGTAGAGGCGCGGAGGGCTCCGCATGGACTTCGACCACCTGGGATTATGATACGTCGCACAACTCAGAGGCGAATTTTGCATCTTCGCTCGATCGAAATGCCACCACCAAGGCCGGAATTCGATCCCGCGATCTCGTTGCGGTAATGCCTGGTGCTGAAGAGGTGGCCAGCATATCAGGGACCCCGATGCACGTCGCCTCTATGAGCACTGCGGGCGAACTGATAATGGACCTTCCACAGCTCTGATAATGAACGACTTATAAGTCCGCCCCCCCCCCCCCCCCCAAAAAAAAAAGTTAAAGCTTGCTCAGCCTTAGCCCGTCCTCATCTAAACTGAATTCATTAATTAATTCCCACAAGTACGTTCCGGGTCCGAGGGCATGTCAAGAGGTTAAGACGCAAAAAAAGAAAGAAACATTGAAGGTGAAAACGACGAAGTAATAGAAAGCTAATGCTTCTTGGGTGATATTCTTCAAATGTGTTCTTCCCGATACAGCGGCGGGCAGGCTGTTCCACACTATCAGTGCCTTGCGCGCCGGTGGACTGTCAACTTTTGCAACAGACTGTATCTGAGATCACGACTGGTACAGATCATGAATGTCAGTTTGCCAATATCGCTCAAGAGAAAAGTATAGAACAGCTGTACCTGACCGGTACTCACCTATGGGGCAGAAACGTGGAGGCTAACGAAAAGGAGTCAGCTTAAGTTAAGCACAACGCAGCGAGCCATGGAAAGAAAAATGATAGGTAAGAGACCGGAAGCGGGCAGAGTGGATGAGGGAACAAACGCTGAGTTAATGACATCCTAGTCGAAATCAAGAGGAAGAAGTGGGCTTGAGGAGGGCCTGTAATGCCAAGGAAAGATAACCGCTGGTCCTTAAGGGTAACGGAGTGGATTCCAAGAGAAGGCAAGCGTAGCAGGGGTCGGCAGAAGGTTAGGTGGGCGGACGAGATTAAGTTTGCGGGGATACAGTGGCCGCAGCTGGCAAAGGACAGGGTTAATTGGAGAGACATGGCAGAGGCCTTTGCCCTGCAGTGGGCGCAGTCAGGATGATGATGTACCACTTCAGCCCAAGTAGCCACTCTTCTCCAACTGAAATTAGAGCCAACACGACTACAGGAGCTGTGGGTGGTCGACTCTTCGCGACCTCCAAACGTCCTCGAATCCCGGGAATGTGGGGTGTCTTGCGGGACGTTTCACGCGTCGTGTCTACGCGTGCGCGCTGTCCAGACAGGGAGTGAGATTAGCCGAAGTTCCGCGAAGTGAGTGCCGCAATCGAGCGAGCGCGCCGCTGTGTCGGGAACGAGCGTTGTTCTCGCGCGTCGGCAGGGCCACCCAGCACGTGGCTACCCGCATTGTCCTCGAAGGGGGCAGGCCACCGCGCGTCTGTTTGTTTCAACAGCAACGCCACCCGTCGATCCCTGACAGCGTTCAACTGGCACGCGACGTCACAGTGACACGGGTTGCACGCCCCACTCGCGATGATACCCCTGGCGGATTTCTTTTCTTCGAGCACTGTTCTTTTATTTTTTATTTTATTTAACCATACTGCAGGCCAATGCTTTGGCCCTAGCAGGAGGGGCATTTTACAAAGAATGCAAAGTAAAAAGGCTACACAAACAAAAGAAAAATGTCCAGAAATTCAACACCAGTAAGTCTGGCAACAAATGAATACTTGTCCACAATAAAATTTGGAACAAAACTATACAAGAAAAAGGACATCAGTCCAAGATACAAAAGTACAACGTAAAGAGGCATTAATATAGAAAGAGTGAGAAAATGACATGGTACAGTACAAGAATACAGTGCAATCAAGGCGCCTTTACCTGGGAAAAAAAAAAGACTTTCCAGTTCTGATAGAAAGTTATTCGATTCAAAAATGCTCGCCACACGAGCAGGCCAGGCCTAGGCAAGGTGCGTGCGTGTGTGTGTGTTTGTGGGGGGGGGGGGGGGGGGTAAACTTGAAGGGAGTGGGTGTTGAGAGTACAAAACAAGCGGCAGCCCTTTTAATTTTTTTTTGTTATTTATGCCGATGTGTCGCGTAAGCCAAGCAACGTCTGTGACTCCAACACTCCTGACAAAGATCACAAAAATTCCTCATCGTGCGTAAGAAAAATCGTTGCGAACCAAGGGGGTGCCTTCACAAAAGCAAAGGGGTGTGGAGGGAAAACAGCGTGTCTAGTGGATAATATGGGTAAAGACAGTACAGCTGACATGCGTTTTGTGCCAGGACTACGCAGAGCCGAGAAAGTGGAATTCCAGGCCGGCATCAGCGTGAAAGCGGGTGCGCTTGGCCCACTGTAATGCCTCACGGCGCTGTGGGCATATAGTGATAAATAAATAAATAAATAAATAAATAAATAAATAAATAAATAAATAAATAAATAAATAAATAAATAAATGTACACCCGGCTTCAAAAGTTCACGGTGCACGTGAATCCCTGGAAAAGGTCATTTCTGTCTAGCCACTGCGCGCATGCCTCAAAGTGAGATAAAGGTGCGTCGTTTTCCCGCACTAAGGCGCCGGCTGAACATTTCAATATGAAGTTATACGCAATCGATGCAGCGAAATTTCCCCCCCTTTTTTTTGCGATTCGGGTGGCCCGTAAAGTTCTTTTTTGAAAAAAAAACATACTGAAGTCATTGAAGACCAAGCAGGAAGGGCAATACAGGCCACAAGAAAAATGCATTTCAGCGCCACCATTGGCGAGCAATCACAAAATATAAACGAACAGAGTGCAGTGCAAACACATGATATACAGTAGAAAAGGGAAAAAATGAATCAACAAAATCAACCCAGGGATTTTCGTACACTTGCTTCAAAAACTGTTACATTATCAACGTCGGGTGCACTGAAGAGCCCAAGGTGTTCTCTTCTGGGTCATGTTGTCTGCGGCTCGTTCATTATGCACTGCCCACGTTCCAAATCTCTCTCAAAGTAAGCAAGGGCTTCCACGATTGCGACAACAGCCGCACTAGATGGCTTACAAGTAAATTCCTCGGTCTCTGATCTTCTGACAAAGCGTTAGCGTAAGAAGTTGGGCTAGTTTGTAAGTATTCCCTTGTGTCGTGTAGTCGTCTTCTTCTCTTCGTCTTTTTTGCGCTCGTTAACCATAAACTGAAGTGTAGCGTCTTGCTTGGCTTCTTGGTTCGTTATCTTCTTTCTTGCACCAGGGGTGCCCACCGCCAGAGACGCGGTTGCTTGATCTGACTGGCCGAAGGCTTTCTTCGCACCAGGGGCGCTCCGTCAGAGACAGTTTTGCGTCGAATTAAGATACAGGTATAAAGGAAGTACGACTTGACTGTTTTATATACAAAAATTTACATTACAAGCAAGTTGATACACAAGAGATAATTTAAACGGCAAAAAGGTTAAACCGCAAAAAGGTCGAACTGGCTAACACTAGGGGAGGCCCCTACTCGACATAGCCGAAGATGCATTACATCTGACCGTAGCCCAGAACAATTTTCCAGGGCTCCGGGCCCTGGTTTTAAAGACGTAAAGGCCCGGCCCATACTCGGTAGCGTCCAATCACGTCAAACTATTAACGTGATTGGTGAAACAAGTGTATGGCCGGGCCTCGAATGTCCGTAAGGCATATAACCCTCTCCCTATAGTAAACAACACAAAAATTGACATCAAATTCACTTCCAAAAAAGAAAAACCCGAGGCGCCGAGACCGGGCGACCGCTCCTAATGACCCCGCGCATAACATGAATTTTGACAAAGGCTGTCCGATCCCTCTCGACGCGTGAGGGCGTTAGGAGAGGCCGGCATGCGGACACATCACTAAACACCGAAGCTCAGTTGCGAAGCCAGCGTGGTTCCAAGCGCCTTATCGGCGCAGCACACGCGGACGGACACGCGAGGGGGCTGCTACAAAGTTGCAGAAGGCGCTCGCCAGGGTCCTCCGTCGAGTTAACCCCGCGATAAAGGCCGGGCCCCCGGGGGACGTCAAGAGGCGCGCGCCTGCTGTGCGGGCGTCCAATTTCCGAAGCACGCGCCCGAGAGTTCGCGTTTGCTGGGAAGCCGAGACGAAAAGGGCTTTCGACACGAACGCGTGCAGTCGTGTACGACCATCCGTACGTGGAGTTGGTTCTGCGGGACTGGGCTAATGCTTCGTTGGAACTTATTGCTCCAACAAGAGGCAGCGGGGTTGGCGTGAGCGGAGGATTTCTGAAAGAACTTAAAACGACTACAGAGACCAAATTTTTGCTTGCGTGTTTTCTTCTTCCAAACGATGCGCTAGACGTTCATATGCATGAAGCACCCTGTGGTATTCGTGTACGACTGCTAAATAATCTATAATTGAATTTCTTCTTGACACTGTTTCGGTTTCATAAGTCGAACGATGACTGTGACGCGTAGTTGGTGTTTACGTTACATGAGGAATAAAAAATCCGCTATATAATTGCTGACAGGTCATTTCTTGTCATTCCAGGTCTTGGAAGAGGCTGGATTAAATGCTGCAGTGAATGAAAACTACATATCAGAGATTACATAACAGCTTCGTTAGTGGATCACGTGACCAAGACATCAACTTTACGTCAAATTCATCGTTCAGTCGATGAAACCGAAACAGCATGAGAGAAGAAATTCAATTTTAAATGATTTAGCGGTTGTAGGCAAATACCACCCGGTAATACATGTATTCTAATGTCTAACGCATAGTTTGACAGAGGAAAACACACAATAAAATTAGGTGTCTATAGTCCTTCAAGTCAGATGGAAAGATAGAGAAATTTGCGAACGCAGGGTGGTCGTGTGTACCAGATGACAAAACTAATTGCACATCAGCCTTTGTCCTGCAATGGCGGCAGCTGAGCTGATGATGATGATGACAAGAGCTACAGCGTCGAACGCTTTGTCCATATGCATGAATGGTTTTTAGGGGCTCAACGTCCCAAAGCGACTCAGACTATGAGGGGCGCCGTGGTGAAGGGCTCCGGAAATTTCCACCACCTGGGGTTCTTTAACGTGCACTCACATCGCACACTACACGGGCCTCTAGGACTTCGCCTCCATCGAAATTCGACCGTCGCGGCCGGGATCGAACCCCGTCTTTCGGGTCGTCCATGCATGAATGGATGAGCGACCAATGTAAGAGGCACACACACGAGTCGATCATAGCGTTTTCAACGAAAAACGAATGTCTTCTGAATATGTGCTACATTCACTCGTTGATGCTCAACTGCGAATCATCTTCGGAATAAGCAAGATTTTGACGGAAGTCGGAGCTGTCCCAATAAGGTGATTGGAAGGCCGGACGCCCGAGCGACGCCGTCGATAGCCAACGAATGAAGAAACGCTTGCGCGTGCGCCGATTCATTCGCGCGTGTTAAACAGACCTCCGTGCATATTGTAAAGGTAAGCGAATAATTGTAAGGCTACCTTCGCAAATTTTCAAACTATAAACTACGGCCGAAGTATCGACGAAACGGTTCAAAGGAAGACGGTGACACGAAACAGCGACCGACTAAACACCGTGAAGACCCCACGCATATTCCGTGCAACTGGGACAAAGCGCCGGGAAACGTCCGATCCGGTTATACAAGTGCAGACACACTGACGCTAATATTACGTCGCAGGCTCGCCGCCAGCCGCCAGTGTTTGCCAATACTTGTTTGTTTCTGGGGTTTCGTTACGGACTACATTAAACCTAAACAAAGGGCGTTAACGCTGATCGGTAAACGACACCACGCCTCGCGTCTCGTTCAAATAAGCACACCGAAAGCTGCCTGACCGGTTCTCAGGGCCCACTGGGCTGCTCCCACGAGCATCAAATAAACAAAGAAAGAAGCCTTTCAACGCCCGAAACTTCCCACCTCGCCATCATCGCCGCCGACGCGAGCTAGTGCCCAGTGCGGCGTGCTACGCGCGCAAATAAGCAGGCGACGCACGAGCGGACGCGGCTACAGACGTCAGCGAATAAATGGACTCCCGCAGCAGCCCGGCCGCGAAAGCATTTCCGCAGCCACTCACGCACGCACACACGAACAGGCGGCACCGCATTCGCCTTCCTTGTCTCTCTCTCTCTCTCTCTCCCTCACCCGCTCTGTTGTCTTAGTTCTTTCGATAGGTTCGCCGATACCGCGCGTAAAGCCGCGAAGACGCGCGCGATCGCGTGTGACGTCACTGGCGTCTTCGGCCGGACCAGTGAGAACGACGGAGGCCCCTTCGAGCGAGTGTCACGCCACCGAGTCATCCATGGCCAGCTCCGTCCCGACGCGCGGTCACGCGCGGCTGGAAAGGAAAACGTTCCACGCACGCACACAAAAAATAATGAAAAAACTAACTGGATCCCCGAGGTCGGTGCGGCAGTCGCTCATAACAGTGTTCCTGGCTTTCCTACATTGCGTTAAAAAAAAAAATGGCAACCACTGACCTAAAGCACGACCCCACGCATATATTACGCAATAATCTCGCCAACAATGTTTCAGAAAGGCCTTACGAGGATTTCGAAACGTCACAGTGCCACCGGCGGGAAGAATTCGAAACTTCGTGACGTGTGGTCGCGGAAATGTGCCAAGCTCAAAGGACACCTACGCGTGGACGTTTTCCAAAGAGTGTGCCCGCGACTAACGGCGAATTAAGCCGCCATCCCCGGCATCCCTCACGTTGCAAGTTGTCGCTGAACGACCTCCAACTAGACAGCTGCCACGAATACATCCTACCCTAGCAAACCTCCCAAATTTCACCTCCCCACCTGACTGACTGTTGCCCTTGAAATCCACTATGCTACCATAACGCAGACACTAATGTTTTTTTTTTTTTTAGGCAGTCCACTACAATGACGAGCCCATTTCCTCCACTTAATTTCCCCCAGGAAAACAGCATGCAAATGCAGACCTGTAGTGCATGCATTTGCAAAGTGCCTTGCGGCGGGCGCGACCATCCGGACAGCGCTTCGTTTTATGTATGACGGTAACGCAGAGCGTAGTCACCCATGTCGCCGTTGACGGAGGACACGGAAGGAAACACCGCGCGCACATTTGTTGTGAGATGTCACCACGACCACTGGGCACGCGTCCACTTGGCGCGTTGGGCCGCGTTGACTCGTCGCTGACCCGTTCGGTGACCGCGTGACAGCGGCAGCGATATGGCGGTCACACGAAGCGTATCACGTCCTCCGCGTACGAATACAAACACAGGCGCCCGCCAGTGCGAGCCCGAAAGACAATGGGACAATGCCCCTTTATATGTTCGCCGATATTGCGGCCACATGACGGTACACCATCGGACAGAACCTGTGTCATAATATTGAACGCGTAAAACCTAATCTCGGACATATTACGCATACTGATGAATGCTGCGAACACTCGAGATCCACCCGTCAGCAGCTCAGTCGAAGATGCCGCCATCACAACCTGAAACTGCACCGGCTATGGCAACAAACCAGACAAAAAAAAAAACGCTCCGCAACGTTCATGCAGTCGCTCGCGCGGGTAGCGCGGTGTTTAGGACGACACGGGTTTGGTACGGTTGTGCTTGGGACTACGGTGTCGCGGATCATGATCACATGCCTGGTCGAAATTATTCCGGAGCCCTCCACTACGGCACCTCTTTCTCCCTTTCTTCTTCCACCTTCCTCCTTTCCCTCACGACGCGGTTGAGGGGATCACCGAGAGGTGAGACAGTTACTGCGCCTTCCCTTCCATTGTGATTCCCTCTTTATATATTGTACCACTCGGAGCTTGCGAAGAAATAAACGCTGTCTCCGTTGCAGCGACAGCAGGAAATTTTACGCATGCAGTTCCGGTATCCTGCCGTACCCCTTATAAACATCCTGTCTGAGAACAGATGTGCATGCACGCTTTTGAATAGCCGACGCAGTACGTATACCTGAATGTGTGCCGATGCTTGAACCCACCTTCGATAAACGCGCTTTGAAGGTTAAAGCGGTTGTGACAGGCACACGATAAGAGAGGCGTGAAGAGAGCAGCTGTTTTATCACACAGACAGAAGAAACAACAAACTCTTTCGCTTTCTCCCAGTCGGCAGATAGTAGTCACTTCTCAGTTATATCACAGGGTTTTCGCCCTTACAAAATTTTTAGTCAGTCTATAGACTGTCCATAAAGTCTATAGACTCTCTATAGACAAACCCTAGAAACAGTCTATAGGCAATGAAAATCCTATAGACAGTCTATAGACAATCTATATATTTATGGCCGTTATCGTTTAGTAGACTTCTGTTTATAGACAGTATGTAATATGAATAGACAAAAAGAAATATATCTATAGGAAGGCAAGAAGGTCTATAAGAAGTCTATAGACCATTTTTGTAAGGGCGGGAAGCGCGCTGTTACGTTTGGAGACGCCAACATGCCAAGGGCCGTCGACGTGGTTGCGGTGCCACGAATGCAGGTGGCGGCGCCTACAAGGAACCCCCCACCCCCCCCCCCCCCCCCGCACCTGCTGTTTACGGGGTGAAATGGACATCCGCTGCCTGGGAGCGTTTTTCGGGTGCATGCTTGTCGTTTGTTCCCAACGTCGGACCCACCGGGACACAACGACGTCCTTCTCCGGAAGGGACGGCGGGGGAAGCGGCAAGCGGTGCGGGGCTGCACATGAGCCGTGGCAAACGCGGCCGTGTTTGACTAAGCCAACGACGCCGGAGTTTCGTGCTTCGAAAACGGACTTCGTCCTAAGTGCTTCTACGTGGAACCATCTGCGCCAGTGCCGCGTTCCACGCAGCGCTGTGAAGTGCAGGTGACTGACCTTCGACGCTGCTAGGGCAACACCCTCTAAATACTTTCTTCAGGCCTCTGCAGGCCCTCCTTTCCACACGCGCTACGTCACGCCAAGTGTCCGGTCAGGCTGCTCACCAAGCGCGGCTCCGCTCCGCTCGGTTGTCTCCCTCGATGTGCTCGCGCTTGCCCGGGCAAGCACAGACACGAACGCAGTCTTGCAGTGAGCGTCTAGCTGCTGCTTGAGTCTTTCAGCCTGGCGTTGGGTGCATTTCCGTTCGCTCCTCGCACGGCTGTGTCTGTTTCGTGTGGCCGTTTCTTGTGTGGCGTGCGTACCTGTGCTAGCGCACGAATGGGAAACTGATTGCCTGCCGTGTAGCGAGTGCAACTTCGTGAAACATGGGCCGGTGCTGTGTTCCCGGGTGCCGCGGGAACTACCAGAATGGTCCCAAAGTACGTGTTTATTGCTTCCCAAGAGACGAAGTACGAAGAAAAGCCTGGTTGCGAGCCATTCCACGGAAGGATTTCACACCTACAGAGCATTCGAGGGTAAGACTCTGAAATATTGCTTAATAGGCGCTGGTAATTATCTTAGTTGTGAGCTGTCGCTCCCGGAAAGGCATGCTGTCTTTGTAGGCAATGATATCACTTCTTACACTTATGTATGAATTGTCCAGGAAGCATTTAGTTCTGTGGATGTGCATAAGGCTTGTGTAAAAGCTGTGTAAATATGTAAAAGCTGTTCACTATTCAGACTCTTTTTACTTAGTGTTTTAGGCAATGGAGAGTCATGGCGAATGGCCTTGCTTCATTTTCTCGTGCAGGTGTGTGAACTGCACTTCCACGCAGGCGACTTCATTACGACGTTGTCACACCAAGATGAACTGACAGGGAAAATAATAGAGGTGAAGCGTGACAGGCTACAGTTGAAGATTGATGCTGCGCCTTCTGTTTTTCCAAACTGCCCAAAATACTTGTCCTCAACGCCTGGACGGAGTGAATCGCCAGAGACGAAAAAAGCAAGAAGGGAAAACGCTGCTTTGCAGGAGGCTATGAGGAAGTCACTTCAGTCTAATGAGCTTGAACAGAAAAGAAACAAAGTTTCATCTTACGAGGAGTTCAAATCTAAGTTGCCTGGAATCTGCAACACGAAATTCTGGACCGTTTCTGTCGATGAGCAGTGCGTTAGGTTCCTTCTCATCGAGAATGATCCTTCACCTAATGTGAAATGCGCCTTGGTAGTTCTCCCTGATCTGTCACTTTCTGTTTTCTTGAATGGAGTGAAGCTTCTGTCGCTTCCTTCAGGCAGGATTCTGCCAGCTCAAGTATGCGACACCTCCAGCCTGTCCTTGCTGCTAGAAGAACTCGAGATAGGCTTGCATAATATACCTGAGGTGACGAAAGAGTCGAAACATACTAAAGTATTGCAGTTTGTCGGTTCACTGCTTGCAGACCTCATTGAGGACAGTGATACGACGAAAGAACAGTCTTCTTTGCTGAAATTTCTGGTTGAGCAGATAGAGCTTCTCCTCGCGAAACAGCATGTGTATAGCGCAGAGCTGCTGGTATTCGCCAGTATTTGAATTCAATTTCTCCTCACGCATATCACTCACAAGAGCTGCATCAAGAATCATTCTGCCCCATCCTTCCACACTGCGCCGTGTTTGCTCAAATTACAAAGCTGACCCTCTTGTGAGCAAAATCAACCGCACTGTCTCTCCTACATCCGAGAACGAGTCAAATCAATGAAAGACCACGAGAAGACAGTGACCCTGATGATCGATGAGATCCACATAAAACCATACTTCGACTACAAAGGGGGCACAATAGTAGGATCGTCGGTTCATTCAACGGAACCAGCAACAACAGCCCATGTGTTCATGGTACAATCACTCCTTTCTGCAAACAAGGACGTCATTCACATATTACCTGTGAGCAAACTGAGCGCAGAAATTTTGCACGAGCATGCTAAGAACATAATCATTAATGTTGAGAAAATGGGCTCAAAATTATCGCTGTGATAACGGACAACAATGCTCTGAACCGCAAGATGATGTCGTTATTTGCTACAAGTCCTCAGGTGAGCATTGTCTATCCCCATCCAGCCGATAACGCTCGCCCTCTTTTCTACGTGGTCGATCCTGTGCATCTCTTGAAGTGCATTAGGAACAATTGGATTAACCAGAAAAACCCTGGAACATGCCTCTATTTCCCTGAAATGGACTTGAGTGGAGCAATGCCCGAAGGGCCTCCTCGTATGAAAGCTGCTTCTTTCGCAGCTGTGCGGCAGCTTTATTCTTCAGAGAAGACGTCGCTTGTGAAGGCTGCTTACAGACTGAACGCAAAAGCCGTGAATCCAACCTCAATGGAGCGGCAAAATGTAAAGCTCGCTCTCGACGTCATTAATCAGTTTGTTTCAAATGCCCTCAGGACACATGGTTCCGCGTTCAAGATTCCTCAAGCTGAGTCGACTGCTCTTTTCATTGACGTTATCCTCACATGGTGGCAAATAGTCAATGTTAAGACCCCTTGCAAAGGCCAGAGGCTAAGGGACAGCATGCAAGACCCTGTAAGGTCTGTTGATGACACACAGTTAGCTTTCCTGAGCGGCGTTGTGGACTGGTTGGACGCTTGGGCAAGAATAAACATCACCAGTGGCTCGCTGACGAAAGAGACTCACAGTGCTTTGCGACTGACATGCTATTCTCTGTAGAACTCTCGCGCTACTGCTTAGAAGAACTTCACTTCAAGTACGTACTGCTGGGCAAATTTCAGACGGATGCGCTAGAAGACCGGTTCGGCCGTTACCGCCAGCTGGCAGGATCACAGTACCACATTTCCGTGCGTCAGCTCTACGAATGTGAGAAGAAGCTTCGTCTTCAAAAACTTTTGACATTTCCACGCGAGGAAACAGAGTTTGAAGACGTAAGTGAGGATCTTGTCCCATGCAACTTTTCTGTGGCTGTCAGCGACGACGATATTACACACGCCCACTCTGACATGGATGCTATTGTCTACATTGCAGGATACGCTGCTCATGCTGCTTTAAAGAAGCTTTCATGTTCTGCTTGCTTCAGCACATTGGTGATTGAAAATCGAGAGATCGAAGCGGAAAATACTGCCATGATAGCTAACCTGTCGAGAGGAGGGCTGAAGTTTCCCCAGCCATGCACAGTTCACATGGTACTGATGACTAAACTAGTTGCAGAGAAGTTGTCTTTTGGAGCAACCGCGGAAGATTTTCTCTCCTGTAGAAATCAACGTGGTGTCGTGATTTCACAGACGATTTCCCTCCTGGACGAACACGACATTGAGACATGTGAAAATGGCCACACTGCACAAACTCTCCTGCGCTTGGTAGTACGCGTTGCAACCAACGTTGTTCTAAACAACTTTTGCAAACTAAGAAATGATGCCATACAAGACAATGCGCAGCAGAAGGCCGCAGCCCGGAAAGCAGCAACGCTTAAGAAGAAGTAAGTTTTATTCCCAAGCAATAAAAATGCTTTGCGCACACTTCATTGCTGGTGTCTCGTCGTTTTTTATTGTAAGGGTCAGATTAGCTGTACAAATACTCAACAGGGCAACATTATTGTGAGTGTCATTATTGCTGTGTGTGAAAGCTTTAAGCAAAACACAATACAGAATAAAACTAACACAATGCGCAGTAGACGGTGTTTTTTTTTTCAATGTTCACGAACTTCTACTTTAACAACTAGATATACGCATGTGCGGTCTGTGCGGATGGATTTTACCGCACGGCAGACATCATGTACGTGATAGAACCTAATAATTAGATGATTAATTGAAATTAACTAATCAATTTTTTATTATAATGACCAATAATGCGAAATTGGCGGCCGTATGCTAAATTGTTTATTATAAAAAACTGTATTAGCAGCTCGAACTTTCTTGACAATAAGGTGTTCTGCAATAAAAAAAATATATAAAGCAGATAAAATGATAGCCTAAGGCGCGCACAAACTAGCGAATTTCTTTTCTGCAGCAACGACAAAAATGAAAATGAAGGAATCACTTATAAGGCAGCTACGTACGGCAGTACCCGAATAGTGCAGACGGGCGCGGCGCGCTGAAATCGCGGAGCGCGGGGCCTGCACGGTCCCTTGGCGTGACGTCACGCGGCCGGTGGAGAGGCCTTAGCATTGAGAGGGTGTTGGCTAGGGGCCCCCTTCGGGCTATTCATCACTGCTGCAGGGACAGCACGGACCATAACTTGCCAGAAGTGGCAAGAGTGTGTTGTTGGGGGCGTCCTGGAAGGCGGACCCTAAAGACTGGACACGTGATCGACGTCACAGTGATTGGACGCATTTTTAATGAACTAAATTTCCCAACTAGGGACCTAGGGACAGGGCATTCTATTTAAGCAGCGATCTGGCATGTGATCAGCCAGCTCCCGCATCACTCTTTCGAACTATGTAAAAATGTAAATAAACCCTTTCAGCCTCTTCTCCACCTCGAAGACCCTCTCATCTCTTCGTCACCCCACAACAGCAGTCTGCCGATCCGGAACCCGTGGACATCGACCTTGGCGTGAGACGGCCCAGGCGAACCAGGGGCCCGCACCTAACAACGCACAGCCACTGCTGCCGCGACGAAAAGATTCATGCACCAACAATAACAAGACTAAAAAAACGGGGGGGGGGGGGGGGGGATTAATGCCTATATATACGGATATGGTAATTCTCGACTATGAAAAATAATGTCATACCACTCCTGTCGCAGTGGTTAAGCGATGCGCCACAGCCCTGCGATGGCAGGTGCTGCCATCAAGGCGGAGCTTGTGTGACCCGGGTTTCTCTTCCCGAGCAACATCTCGCGGCTAATGCTTAACTGCCACCTGCCACGGTGGTCAGTTTTCTCACCATCAGGTGGACAGGTTGTGGTGGCGCCACAAGGTCACGTGACCTATGTGGCCGGAGAGGCCGGCTGCGAGTCTTCAAACTGTCGCCGACACCGTAAATTTTTTTACCAACACGGGGCCACTAACGATTTCGCTTTAAAAATCGATTTCGTTAGCGGCCTTCCGGTTGCTGCAAAGAACGCCAGTTCGGGCAGGGTTCGATGAACGCGGTCGGCGAGCCGTAAACGTCGCTCGATCACGCCAGCTGGTCGTTGCACACTTGGAGGAGACGGCTGTGCTTTCGACACTTCCGGCGTTTCCGTTCAATTCCGCGCAGTTCTGCAACAGCGCCGGGGAGTGCACGCGTCCGCCTAAGTTCAGCGCACTGACAGAAACTCAGTGACGGTGACTTGCTCGGTACACGTCAGAGCACAATCTACGCGTTCCCTCTACTGTAACCTGCCAGCACGCTCTTAGGTGCATGGTAGCATGCGCCGTGGACCCCCGCAGATTCAGTACACCAGACCGATCTTAGCATTGAACTGCGTGTCACGACCGATACACACTGCAAGAATGTGAACTTTTACACTGCTCTAAAAAGTATACGCCCTCAAAGAATAGCAGGAACCGCATCTGCTGGAACATTGACAAAACGTTAGCGTCAGTTAGCTGCAAGAGATTTCAATCGGAGTGCTGGGCCATTGGCAAGTGGTGATTTTTAGTTTTGCTACTGGTTTGCTGTACGCACCTAAATATGTGCGCGCAGCTTTAAATCGTTCTTAGACGCTCAGAAATTATCACAATATCCGCCTTTTAATTACAAAGTAATAACTTTGCCAACAGGTGGGCCATTTTTTTTATACAGCATATTTATGCAATGCAGAGACTGGCGATGACCAAATGCGGAAAGTTTCCGCAGCTATGATTACACAAGCATATATGCGGAAGCGCAAAGATAACGTCGATGGGACGCAGGTGCCTGCAAGAGCCCTCCCCTTCAAACCACCCTTCTCACTGAGATTCCGGACTATATGACAGCATGTTAGTTCCTGCACTGACCGAATGACTTGCTCTTATAACAGCTCGTCCTGTCGGCATCACTGATACAAATATAGGGGCGAACAACTGGATTAACGGGGGGGGGGGGGGGGGGGGGGGAATGCGACAGCATTTTTCTTTCGCTCTCCAATGTATTCCAGTTCTCAATATATTTCAATTCTATTCCACTCTTGATTCCATTCCAATTCTCATAGCTTACTTTATCAATTTTTGCTGCGTAAGTTTTTGTCATTTTTTCATGAGCTGAGAGACATGCTTAGTTCGGCGTCACACACCACTTCCCCTGCAAGTGGAGAGGGTGAAGGTGGCGGGGAGGGGAAAGAGGGGGGATACGTGCCTGACGCATCATCCCAGAGCAGGAAACACATGGCCGACCTCAGAACAGGTACCCGATGAGCAACAGCATATTGCGCGTGCGGGGAGCAAACCCCGACCTCCCTGTGGATAAAGCTCGACAGGTTTATGTTCACCACAGCCAGCAGTTACTACTCTGTTTTACTTCCTTGTTCCTTCTTGCGCCAGTGAAATAGAGCACTGCTCGCCAACAAAGCACACCACTTGTCTTCCAATCCACCTTGACCACAAGCTAGAGTGCGCAGTCAGTGAAGGGTGTCATTTCTACCCGGGGCGACCTTGCCCGTAGTGCTTTCTTTATGCAGTGTCTCGCGACGTAGACACTGCGGAGGCCCCTTAATTTATTCATACTTTTTTTCCCCATTCGTCACACGAGAAAACAGACCATCGCAGTCAGTGCAAGCACGCGCGCGATGAGCGCCATAACGGCCGCTCCGCGTACTATTTGGGTCGGGAAAAGAAAGACCACCAATTTCCCCAGACCCCGAGGAAAACCTTACCAACGATTAGTCGCCCATCACCGCGACGTTGGCGCACCCAGCGCCGGCTTTTGTTGAGTTTAACGAGCCACAAATGTCAGCCACGCGCGCTCTAACGACCCGAGCGCCGCGAGGCGAACGTCAACGGCGAAGGTTGCCCGGCGGTGGTGTCCCCGCTCCGGTATGTTGGTTCCACGGTGGGGAAACCCGGCAGTTGTTGTCTGCGTCAAGCGCCTTCCTCTTGCTGCCGAGGGGCTATAGGCGGGCTCGCGAAAATGCCAAGTTGTCTTCGTCTCTCACTCCCTCTGTCGCACAAACTCACGGGCCAAGGTCTCCGAGCAGACATGAAACACCCTGTACGTCCGTTGTTTATCTGCACACCCATCTGGTTGGCCGCGAGAACGATTTCGCTCCGTCTCTCAAAGTACTTCGACACTGGACTCCAGTTTCGTTCTATATTAGACCTAGCGATACGACACAGGCCGCGGTTTACACAATATGCTTTACAGGCAGGTATACAAGTAAGCATATCTATACAACACAGGGGAGCTCAACAATACGGCCACGGTTCGTTCAGCTGCGATTTAAGACGCACTTGGGGAGGAAGAAAAACGCGGGAAAAAGGCTTATAGTGCGAATGAATGTTGTGTGCGTGTGTGAGCAACCTGGGTCTCACAAGCCCCACCTCTGGGAGCACCTGCCATCGCAGAGCAGTGGCGCATCGCTTAACCGCTGCACCACTGCGCCGTGAGTGGTATGAGGACGCTCGGTGCCACCCGATTGGGGACTTTTTTTTTTTTTTTCCTACTCGAGAAATGGGCACGTCTTTTCCTGGGGCATTTTTTCCAGAGACATTACTTCCGGGGGCGTTTTTTTCCGGAACCCGTGACGTATACCACGGGCCATTTCTCTTCGCTTGACTCACAAGCGATCGAGACGCCAATCAAGGCACACCGAAAAAAGCGAGCACGCGGTGACCTGCGTAACCGGTCGATGGAATTACGCATTCGGGAGATGACCGGGAAACGAGAATCGAGCTCGGCCAACACCCTCTCAATGCTAAGGCCTCTCCACCGGCCGCGTGACGTCACGCCAAGGGACCGTGCAGGCCCCGCGCTCCGCGATTTCAGCGCGCCGCGCCCGTCTGCACTATTCGGGTACTGCCGTACGTAGCTGCCTTATAAGTGATTCCTTCATTTTCATTTTTGTCGTTGCTGCAGAAAAGAAATTCGCTAGTTTGTGCGCGCCTTAGGCTATCATTTTATCTGCTTTATATATTTTTTTTATTGCAGAACACCTTATTGTCAAGAAAGTTCGAGCTGCTAATACAGTTTTTTATAATAAACAATTTAGCATACGGCCGCCAATTTCGCATTATTGGTCATTATAATAAAAAATTGATTAGTTAATTTCAATTAATCATCTAATTATTAGGTTCTATCACGTACATGATGTCTGCCGTGCGGTAAAATCCATCCGCACAGACCGCACATGCGTATATCTAGTTGTTAAAGTAGAAGTTCGTGAACATTGAAAAAAAAACACCGTCTACTGCGCATTGTGTTAGTTTTATTCTGTATTGTGTTTTGCTTAAAGCTTTCACACACAGCAATAATGACACTCACAATAATGTTGCCCTGTTGAGTATTTGTACAGCTAATCTGACCCTTACAATAAAAAACGACGAGACACCAGCAATGAAGTGTGCGCAAAGCATTTTTATTGCTTGGGAATAAAACTTACTTCTTCTTAAGCGTTGCTGCTTTCCGGGCTGCGGCCTTCTGCTGCGCATTGTCTTGTATGGCATCATTTCTTAGTTTGCAAAAGTTGTTTAGAACAACGTTGGTTGCAACGCGTACTACCAAGCGCAGGAGAGTTTGTGCAGTGTGGCCATTTTCACATGTCTCAATGTCGTGTTCGTCCAGGAGGGAAATCGTCTGTGAAATCACGACACCACGTTGATTTCTACAGGAGAGAAAATCTTCCGCGGTTGCTCCAAAAGACAACTTCTCTGCAACTAGTTTAGTCATCAGTACCATGTGAACTGTGCATGGCTGGGGAAACTTCAGCCCTCCTCTCGACAGGTTAGCTATCATGGCAGTATTTTCCGCTTCGATCTCTCGATTTTCAATCACCAATGTGCTGAAGCAAGCAGAACATGAAAGCTTCTTTAAAGCAGCATGAGCAGCGTATCCTGCAATGTAGACAATAGCATCCATGTCAGAGTGGGCGTGTGTAATATCGTCGTCGCTGACAGCCACAGAAAAGTTGCATGGGACAAGATCCTCACTTACGTCTTCAAACTCTGTTTCCTCGCGTGGAAATGTCAAAAGTTTTTGAAGACGAAGCTTCTTCTCACATTCGTAGAGCTGACGCACGGAAATGTGGTACTGTGATCCTGCCAGCTGGCGGTAACGGCCGAACCGGTCTTCTAGCGCATCCGTCTGAAATTTGCCCAGCAGTACGTACTTGAAGTGAAGTTCTTCTAAGCAGTAGCGCGAGAGTTCTACCAGAGAATAGCATGTCAGTCGCAAAGCACTGTGAGTCTCTTTCGTCAGCGAGCCACTGGTGATGTTTATTCTTGCCCAAGCGTCCAACCAGTCCACAACGCCGCTCAGGAAAGCTAACTGTGTGTCATCAACAGACCTTACAGGGTCTTGCATGCTGTCCCTTAGCCTCTGGCCTTTGCAAGGGGTCTTAACATTGACTATTTGCCACCATGTGAGGATAACGTCAATGAAAAGAGCAGTCGACTCAGCTTGAGGAATCTTGAACGCGGAACCATGTGTCCTGAGGGCATTTGAAACAAACTGATTAATGACGTCGAGAGCGAGCTTTACATTTTGCCGCTCCATTGAGGTTGGATTCACGGCTTTTGCGTTCAGTCTGTAAGCAGCCTTCACAAGCGACGTCTTCTCTGAAGAATAAAGCTGCCGCACAGCTGCGAAAGAAGCAGCTTTCATACGAGGAGGCCCTTCGGGCATTGCTCCACTCAAGTCCATTTCAGGGAAATAGAGGCATGTTCCAGGGTTTTTCTGGTTAATCCAATTGTTCCTAATGCACTTCAAGAGATGCACAGGATCGACCACGTAGAAAAGAGGGCGAGCGTTATCGGCTGGATGGGGATAGACAATGCTCACCTGAGGACTTGTAGCAAATAACGACATCATCTTGCGGTTCAGAGCATTGTTGTCCGTTATCACAGCGATAATTTTGAGCCCCATTTTCTCAACATTAATGATTATGTTCTTAGCATGCTCGTGCAAAATTTCTGCGCTCAGTTTGCTCACAGGTAATATGTGAATGACGTCCTTGTTTGCAGAAAGGAGTGATTGTACCATGAACACATGGGCTGTTGTTGCTGGTTCCGTTGAATGAACCGACGATCCTACTATTGTGCCCCCTTTGTAGTCGAAGTATGGTTTTATGTGGATCTCATCGATCATCAGGGTCACTGTCTTCTCGTGGTCTTTCATTGATTTGACTCGTTCTCGGATGTAGGAGAGACAGTGCGGTTGATTTTGCTCCACAAGAGGGTCAGCTTTGTAATTTGAGCAAACACGGCGCAGTGTGGAAGGATGGGGCAGAATGATTCTTGATGCAGCTCTTGTGAAGTGATATGCGTGAGGAGAAATTGAATTCAAAATACTGGCGAATACCAGCAGCTCTGCGCTATACACATGCTGTTTCGCGAGGAGAAGCTCTATCTGCTCAACCAGAAATTTCAGCAAAGAAGACTGTTCTTTCGTCGTATCACTGTCCTCAATGAGGTCTGCAAGCAGTGAACCGACAAACTGCAATACTTTAGTATGTTTCGACTCTTTCGTCACCTCAGGTATATTATGCAAGCCTATCTCGAGTTCTTCTAGCAGCAAGGACAGGCTGGAGGTGTCGCATACTTGAGCTGGCAGAATCCTGCCTGAAGGAAGCGACAGAAGCTTCACTCCATTCAAGAAAACAGAAAGTGACAGATCAGGGAGAACTACCAAGGCGCATTTCACATTAGGTGAAGGATCATTCTCGATGAGAAGGAACCTAACGCACTGCTCATCGACAGAAACGGTCCAGAATTTCGTGTTGCAGATTCCAGGCAACTTAGATTTGAACTCCTCGTAAGATGAAACTTTGTTTCTTTTCTGTTCAAGCTCATTAGACTGAAGTGACTTCCTCATAGCCTCCTGCAAAGCAGCGTTTTCCCTTCTTGCTTTTTTCGTCTCTGGCGATTCACTCCGTCCAGGCGTTGAGGACAAGTATTTTGGGCAGTTTGGAAAAACAGAAGGCGCAGCATCAATCTTCAACTGTAGCCTGTCACGCTTCACCTCTATTATTTTCCCTGTCAGTTCATCTTGGTGTGACAACGTCGTAATGAAGTCGCCTGCGTGGAAGTGCAGTTCACACACCTGCACGAGAAAATGAAGCAAGGCCATTCGCCATGACTCTCCATTGCCTAAAACACTAAGTAAAAAGAGTCTGAATAGTGAACAGCTTTTACATATTTACACAGCTTTTACACAAGCCTTATGCACATCCACAGAACTAAATGCTTCCTGGACAATTCATACATAAGTGTAAGAAGTGATATCATTGCCTACAAAGACAGCATGCCTTTCCGGGAGCGACAGCTCACAACTAAGATAATTACCAGCGCCTATTAAGCAATATTTCAGAGTCTTACCCTCGAATGCTCTGTAGGTGTGAAATCCTTCCGTGGAATGGCTCGCAACCAGGCTTTTCTTCGTACTTCGTCTCTTGGGAAGCAATAAACACGTACTTTGGGACCATTCTGGTAGTTCCCGCGGCACCCGGGAACACAGCACCGGCCCATGTTTCACGAAGTTGCACTCGCTACACGGCAGGCAATCAGTTTCCCATTCGTGCGCTAGCACAGGTACGCACGCCACACAAGAAACGGCCACACGAAACAGACACAGCCGTGCGAGGAGCGAACGGAAATGCACCCAACGCCAGGCTGAAAGACTCAAGCAGCAGCTAGACGCTCACTGCAAGACTGCGTTCGTGTCTGTGCTTGCCCGGGCAAGCGCGAGCACATCGAGGGAGACAACCGAGCGGAGCGGAGCCGCGCTTGGTGAGCAGCCTGACCGGACACTTGGCGTGACGTAGCGCGTGTGGAAAGGAGGGCCTGCAGAGGCCTGAAGAAAGTATTTAGAGGGTGTTGGCTCGGCCCACTTGGAGGCATGGATACGGGAGGATTGCGCGTTGGTGAGCACCGTGTTCTGTTTTTTTTTTTTTTTCACGCTATCGCGGTGCGCGTGGCCGGACAGCAGCTGTTTTATCGCGCCTTGTTCTCGCGGATATATCGGCCGAGCTGGGTGCGCGAGAAACGGGAACCAGGGCCGGGACAGATAGGCGTATAAACAACCGCCGCGGAGAAATCGAGCGAAATGCCACAAGGGTAAGGCGCAGCGACTCGAGAGGTTCTCTTACGTGGGACATGGAAGAAGGAGGTAGGTATACGGTCTGCATTCGACCCGCGGCCCTACCGTCATGTGCGAATAACATCTTTTCATTAAAAAAAGAAACGGGTTGCATCAAAATCTAACAGAAAGAATTTGTTTGTTTTTTTTTTGGGGGGGGGGGGGACCAAATCTACAAATTTTGATAGAGACCATTTTTTCATCGCGATGCCATATACGAAATCAAATAATTTCCTGCCGGAATGGTTCTTGATGCGAAGACAATGACTTTCGATGGCCGTTGTTTTATTGGTGAAGAGAAACTGCGTGACACAGCTTTAACAACAGACGGTGCAAGCAACGGATTTCGATTGTGGTCTCAAAATAAGGCGCCAAGCATCGTTGTAAGCCACACGGTGCAACAAATCGCATACCACGTGAATCCATTATTGCGCGAAATGTGATCGTTCTTCAGATTGGATTGACGACCAGTTTCGACTGTAGTCGGACACAACTTAAAAATGAAGCGGCTTTTCCCCGTCAAAGCACCCGCTTCCAGCCAGTGGCGTCGGCCGATTCTCATGACTCTGCTAGTGTGACAATGCAGGGAGCGGCAGACGAAAAGGAATAGTATACCCTCCATGAATTCTCGTGCCGCTCCCTGCAATGTCAAGCTAGTAGCGTCATGAGAATCGCCCGACGGCATATGCTGGAAGGGAGTCCTAGACGGGTAAAAGCCATTTTGTTCTTGAGTTGTATCAGACTATAGAGCGAACACTGCACGACCGCTGTAGGCCTCATTATTAAACATATCTTGAAAAACAAGCGAACCCATGCACCGGCGCGTTAGAGATGAAACTCAAGCGTGGAGACGGACCACGTCAGCGCTTCCCCAAGTGGCGAAAATTCAAAGAACAAAAATGAGAACCAACGAATTGCTTTTAAAAGCACTCGTCGTCACTTTTTTTTTTACCAAATGGATTTGTAAACACCGCCTTGTAAATATAGCGCGCAACGAAATACACTGACGGTATTCGCGGCTGCCCAACATGCCGCGCAATGTCTCATTCGCTGTTTACTTCAAAGCACCCGTCGAGAGAGACGCTTTCAGCGACTCTATAGATATGTTTCAAACGTGCTATCATTCGCGCAACAGTACACAGAGATAGAGCGAGGCTAAGAGGAAAGTCTGCCTGCAGTTCGCACGGGAGGGACAACATTTCAATGAGCGGCAGCGGCCAGCTCCAGCTTATAGCTAGCCACTCCTTTGTTGAAGCGAATAATTAGATGTTTGGGTAGCCGACGCCCACATTTACGAGGGAGGACGTGAGCAAAATTTAGGAGACGGCAACACGAAAAAAACATGGCGATTGACGACCCTCGACCGCTTGAAAATAGACAAAAAAAGAAAAGAAGAAACGCTGGCATGCGAGGGTGTTTGCACTTACAAAGCCCCCCGCCGCGCAGGTGTGACAACTTTGACCGGCGCCGGTGTATTGGAAAAACAAAGTTTCGTTATCCGCGTTCCTCGAATATGACAGCCGCGCGATCGCTATTTTTTTAGCTCCTCTCACACAAGGTCGGAGCCTTGCGCGCCGTACACAGATATGTCTTGCGCCGACGTAATTCTGAGAAGGAGACAACAAACATTATCCGCCGCGGTGGCTCAGTGGGTAGGGCGCTCGGCTACTGATCCGGAGTTCCCGGGTTCGAACCCGACCGCGGCGGCTGCGTCTTTATGGAGGCAAAACGTTAAGGCGCCCGTGTGCTGTGCGATGTCAGTGCACGTTAAAGATCCCCAGGTGGTTGAAATTATTCCGGAGCCCACCACAACGGCACCTCATTCTTCCTTTCTTCTTTCACTGCCTCTTTTATCCCTTCCCTTACGGCGCGGTTCAGGTGTCCGCCGAGATGTGAGACAGATACTGCGCCATTTCCTTTCCCCAAAAACCAATTATTATTATTATTATTACACAGCAAACAGTTATTTTAAACAACCCACGTCCGGGTCCGCGTTCGTTGAGGCGGGTGTTAAAGGTGAGTCAGCGGTGCGCATTGTTACAGCGGGTGCAAGGACAGCATCTATCAACACCGTGTACAGATGATGCCCATAATCGGCACAACTCTACGTGGCACGCAAGTAGAAGCTGCAAGGGCAAGCCGTCAGCTTCTACAACTGCGCAGTTGGCTCATGAGCGCATGAGAACAGCGCTCTTGTAAAAGCAGTCGAATCGCGCTCGTAGCTTCCACTGCAACGCCGCAGAAACTTGTCTCCGAGTACGGACGCTGTCTAGGTGACATAATACCAACGCCAAGCACGGCCACTCGATCTCCGTGCTGTGGTGATCGGAAAGCCGTACAAGCTGTATAGCGGCGGCCGCAAGTTCTCACGCGGTACACAGTTACTTTGGCCTCATCTGTGCACGGCTTTGCCATCACCGCCTAGACAGTGCGCGACTTTGCGAATACACTGCCGCACACTGTATAGGTGGTATACCACCTAGACAGTGTGCGGCTTTGCCATTACCATCTACTATACTGCAAGGCTTTGCCATTACCACGTAGACAGTGCGTGACTTTGCCATTACTATCTAGACAGTGCAAGCTAGGCTTTGCCATTACTACATAGACAGTTCGCGGATTTGCCATTGCCATCTGCACAGTGCATTCCTTTGCCATTGCCATCTAGACAGTGCAAGGCTTTGCCATTACCATCTAGACAGTGCATGCCTTTGCCATTAGCATCTAGACAGTGTGCAGCTTTGCGTTGCCACCTAGACAGGGCATGCCTTTGCGATTAGCATCTAGACAGTGTGCGGCTTTGCCATTACATCTAGACAGTGCATGCCTTTGCCATTAGCATCTAGACAGTGTGCGGCTTTGCCATTGCCATCTAGACAGTGCATGTCTTTTCCATTAGCATCTAGACAGTGTGCGGCTTTGCCATTACCATCCAGACAGTGCATGTCTTTGCCATTAGCATCTAGACAGTGTGCGGCTTAGCGATTACCATCTAGACAGTGCATGCCTTTGCCATTAGCATCTAGACAGTGCGGCTTTGCCATTGCCATCTAGACAGTGCATGCCTTTGCCATTAGCATCTAGACAGTGTGCGGCTTTGCCATTGCCATCTAGACAGTGCATGCCTTTGCCATTAGCGTCTAGACAGTGTGCGGCTTTGCCATTGCCATCTAGACAGTGCATGCCTTTTCGATTATCATCTAGAGAGTGCAAGGCTTTGCCAGTACCACCTAGACAGAGCCAGTTCCTAGATGGTGATAGCAAAGCCGTGCACAGACGAGGCCGAAGTGAGATCCCACAATGCCTTCCCATCAGCATACGCACGTGTACGTGTACAGGGCGCGAAAGCGTAAACATATCCAGCGAACGCGAAACGGCGGCGTTCGCCCCCGGATAATTGTCTCGGGTTCGAAGCACACGACTCGTGGGAATGAGTCAGAAAGAGAAAAGGAAAGCAAAGGGTTAAAAACAAGGAAACTTCCACGACAAGGGCGGGCCAGCGGCGGTATACCAAGTCAATCTCGAGTGGCCTTCGCCGTAAGTGCCAACAAATATGACAGCGAGCTCAGAGAAAGCAAGCGCCACGTTAAATACAGAGTATAATTTACGTCAAGTACACAGGCCTGTGTACGTAGGCAGTCAATTAAAAGCACGCGACAAGTCCGCGCTACAGAAGTCCCGCTGGTGTAACGATACCCATCCAAGGTTAGAGTGAAGCGCGAAACTCCCCGTGCGTAGACACGGTGTGCTGGCCCGTTCACATTTATTTGCCCACATGCTGCACCCACTCGGAAAAACACCGGGTTTTACAAAGTAACGCGTGCGTACGCATATAAGAGGGGGAGCAGCCCTCGCTTTAAACCGAGCTATAGTCGCGCTCTTCGCCACTATTTCTCTGTTATCTTCGATCGAATGCGAACTCCGCCATATTTATTATGCACGCAGGGAGGAGAGTGAAAAAAACACAGACAGCCGAACCGCTGGAAGCAGTTCAAAGAACGGGTCACAGGGGTGGCGCGATGCAATGACGTCAGCGAGACGCGCGATGCTGCCAAGCTTTCCGAAGGATAGCTCGTGCGGCGCTGGACTTTCCCCATGACAGCGGCGATCAGAAAGAAAAAAAAAATAGAGAGGAACTAATACTACAGACCGGAGAAATTATCTCGTAGCACGTCTTGCCGATAGCGCCCATGGCCTTTCAAAGTCCTGTTTTGAAGTGCCGCGCCTCGTTGGCCGTGCTTGGAGGTCAGCGGCGTATTTGTTGATCAAGTCCGCCGGGGTTAGCCACGGACGTAAGACGGAGTGGCGCGTTCCATGTTCGTTTTAGTGATGCGGATTATTTATTGCCGCGAAGCTCGGGGAATTAACGGTGCTTCTTTTTTTTTTCGCGGGGGAAACGTCACCTTTCCAGTAAATGTTTTTCGATATGTACAATGACTTTTCTACGCACCGGAAAGTCCAGACTTCTCTACTCCGCCGTGTTCCGAGAACACCTGACCTCACGAACCGCTATACTAAGATCATCGTATAGTTGACAAGAAAAATACCCTGAAGTAGCCGGTATCCTGTTAGCACCACCCCGATTCTGTGGTGACGGTGCTGGACTAAGACCAAAATAAGACGACGCACAAATAAGTGCACGCAAGTGAGTGGAATCAGATTTACGAGAGCATCGTTGGACGCGATTTTCGCGTACAAAGCACGCGAGGATCTCTGAATATTTTGCCACGCGACACAGAACCACGCACGCGAAGCATTTTGGCATGTAAAAGGCTTTTAGCATACCGAAAACGTAGAGAATTATAGCATATCGTTACCGTGTTTACGTTACCATTTGCCGTGTTGCCGGGCTTTCCGGTTAGCGCGGCGCACCATGGACGTACACCGGTTTACCGCTAATACGCTACGCTAATACTCGTACGTCTGCGATATTCTAAAAGCCTGCGCTGACCGCTTCCCCGTCGGTTTCCTCACAGCAATTTTTGCTCCGGAAAGTTCATTTTTGAGCTGCACTCCTCACTGAAATGCGTATTAGCCACACAGCGCGTCGTTCTGAAGACAATTTATATTGTTCTTAAGCATGCACTTAATTGCTCTATAAAGCGCTCTGTTTCTTCGCCTCAGCTGTTTCCTGTAGATCAAATCTTACAGCCAGAGCTTCTCTCGTTCTTCTGCCTGCTCACCTTTTCTCTCTTTTAATTTTTTTTTTTTGCGGGGGGGAGGTCAATATGTGCTTGATTTTTTTTCTTTTTCGCCCCTCCGAATCAGTGCCTCGTCCAGGACGCGTACCAGTGTATTATCATTCAGGAGCAGGGGGGAAGCAATGCATTTTATTGAACATTTAGCCCCCCCCATTTCGGAGCCTTCACCTGTCGTCGACCGCGATCTCCGCGATTCCGGAGGGCGATGCAGCTTGCGATTGTTGCTATTCTTAGAAACGACGCGCCCCGCACCCAGCGTCCCCCATCAGCGCACCGCCTCGGACGATTAGGTTGCACACGACGGCGGCTTCCGCGGCAATCAACCCCCGCGGTGAGCCGCGCTTCGCGTCACGCATAACCTTACAGGAACAAACTCACTCGTGCTAGTTCACCGTAACCCCTATAGGTCGACGGCCGGGGAATAACCGACATTCCTCCGGGCAGCGAATTGTTACTCACACTGCCCGGCTTCCACGGGTTTATTTATCACTGCTCCGCGCTCGACCGTTCTCCGCTTCGAGAAGGCTTTCTCCTCAGAAGCCCGGCGACATCACTCCAAACGTCCGCGGAAGGCGCCGTCGTTCACCGCGAAAGCGACCGCCGCTGGAACAGCGCCAGAGGAAGGCCTTCGCTCTGTGTCACGAAACATGAGCAGGTTGTCTCCGTGGGGCCAAGCAGTCGACGGAAGATGCCGCGAAGTTTGCACCGTCGCTCGTATAAATGCTCGACCTCAAGCAAAGCGCCTATTCTGCTGCAAAGCACAAGGTTGCGGGTTCGACTGTCGGCAGCGGGGGGGGGGGGGGGGGGGGTTGTTCCGGTGCAACGCCAGCGGTGGGGATGGGCTTGCCGGGGCCTGTCCTCTGGGGATGCAAAACCCCATGGGAGTGGCAGCGACTCCCAAGCGACTGAGTGGGCCAGTCGCGCACGTAAGGTCCGATGCCTGTGCGGAGGCAGGCCTGGTTTTATAATCAGGTTGGACTCACGGAATTGGGCTCGAAAAGTGCTCGAAAATCAAAAGGCCTCTGCACGCGAGGGCGTGCGTGGCTACCGGCTGCGCGTCGGTTTCTGGCCACGGAGAGGCCAGGTCCGCGCGGGGGTTTCCAGCAGAAGGGCTCCTTGGGAGCGATGTCCTCGGGGAAGCAGCCAGGGATGGCTGACCGCGGGGCCGTGAGGCCAGAGCGCGGGACACCGAGGTACGGGGGACCTTAGTACGACCGATGCGAAAACCGTCGATGTTGTGGAGTAGCGGTGGAGTAGGCCCGGGTTATCTCACCCTCAGCCAGGTTCTTGGCTTGTGGCCCGGTCAGCCCGGCCCTGAACACTCCCTCCTCAGTAGATGTGGAGCAAGCTAGGGGAGGAAATAAGTGCAAGGCTGGTTGGTCGGAAGCACAGGTGGGTCCCCGGGAGTCTAATTCCATTGGCTGGATCCACCACACATACTTCCGGAGTCTGAAAAACCGCGAAAAACACTTGACGGTTAGTAGCTGGGCAGCGATTCGCAAGTCCGAACCGGACCCCTCAAAGTCGTGGAGGAGCCCGAGGCAGCTGCCCCGGGTTAGGATTTCCTGTCTCCGAGTCGGAGCTATTGCGTCGTTGGGTGGTCGGGCATCCCGTGAGTGGAGCCGCACCATTGGACAACATCGACGCCCTCCCTGTCCTGGCCAGACAGGAGTCGAGCGATGATAAAATGAGGGTCAATATCTCGCTGTCCCCATTCCCATCACATTACCCATAACCCTTCCCTCAGTCCCATTCCCACAACCTATGTCCCACCCCCTCCGCTACGTCCCAGGGGAGATCAGGGGAGTCTCCCCGGGCCCGCTCCCCCGGCTGTGGGTCGCTTAGTAGCATTACCCCATTTTTTTTATTTTCCCACCTACGGTAGGCAAAAGCACAACATTGCCTTCGGGCCTTTTCACTTATATTACGATTGGGTTAAGCCTGTTATGCGTAGTGGCACAGGCAGGAGCTTATTGGTTTACGTTTTTTTATGGCAGCTCCACCATACTTTTTTGTCGGCAACGGGGTGGAGGAGTAGCGATGCGCGCTTAATAATAATAATAATAACTGGTTTTTGGGGAAAGGAAATGGCGCAGTATCTGTCTCATATATCTTTGGACACCTGAACCGCGCCGTAAGGGAAGGGATAAAGGAGGGAGTGAAAGAAGAAAGGAAAAGAGAGGTGCCGTAGTGGAGGGCTCCGGAATAATTTCGACCACCTGGGGATGCGCGCTTCGGGCCCACACTTCGTCGCAAAACTCCATCCGGAAATTGCGTCTGAATGCAGTATTGACATATAGAGTGTGGGATCGTACTCACCCGCGACATAGGCCGGGGATGTTTGTTAAGGCCAATCATTTCATATCAGCGTTTTAAAATGTACAGTATGCCACCGAATGGCATGCAGGAGGCTTCCTATACACAGCCAAACTGAAAGTTGCTTCGCGCAGCTGGGCAAAACCACACGTGCGGAACGCAACCTTTTCTTTTCTTCGACGAGTTAATGAAGTTCGTTGGAAATTGTAAATCTAGCACACCCGCGGATAGAAGAAAAAAAAGACACTTGTTGCTAAGAAAAGCAACGAAATAGCCTGTCCTGCTTTTTTTTTTTTTTGAGCAGCCTAGCATCCAGAATAAATAGCGCCCGGAATACAGGATGCATTCTTTGACTTATGTAACGACGTCCTTGGCATTTTAAAAATAACCGAATAAGAAACGTGACTTCCGATTCGCAATACAAATATAATGCTGGAGACCTTCAAAACCACGCCGCTTAAAATATCATGAAATGGCTACAAAAAAAAAAAAACTCTCCCCAATGATGGCTGTTACCTAATAGTTCAAATGCCCGAACGAATTCACTTCCGTAAAATATCCGTGGAACGGCCTCCGGCAGATGTGGACCTTGTGAGAACACTTGCCCAACTCGACGCAGCACGATGCGCATTGGCATGCCCATAAATGTTTTCAAATTGAGAAATCAATGAAGAGCGCAGGCGGCAATGCGGTTGGATGCCTTCGCAGCGCTTGATCTCCAACAACTTCCGCTTCCACTACTATCTCCATATGCAGAGACCGTCGAGTCGAAAAGACAACCTCCAGACGACCACGTCTTCCCAGAAGCGATAAGCGCGCGGCAGGTTCTGCGGACACGATGCCCCCGCTCTGATCGAAGACCCGATCAAGTGCACGGCACTGTAGGAGCGCGGAAACGACCAAGGAGGTTCCACGAGTTTCTACCCGATAAAGGTTTACGAATGCCTTTCCGCTCCCTTGTTTGTTTGGTTCTGTCTCGCCTTAGCGTAGCCTTGGCATTATTTGCCCTCAGCAGAGTGGCGTGACCTATAGGCTCGCGTGAGGCAGCGGAGCTTGGAGGGACTCCAGCGAGACAAGGCCGACTGGTAAGGATGTTCACCTTTGCTCTTGCGAGCGCCGGCGTCGATTCAGCGATCAAACCTGCCGCGGTGCCTGGGCGAGCGCGAGTTGGCGGTTTTGCGACCTCGGCCGAATGAGTGAATGAATGAATGAATGAACTTTATTCCCGTCATCATGGGGCCTCACGGTCGGGGCGCAGCAATTAGGAGGGGGGTGCCTCCCTCGCGACCTCGGCCGCATTTCGACGCCGACGGAATTCAAAAACCGCGCCGCGTGCTGTGCGATGTGAAGAACCCCTGGCGACAGATTTTTTTAATCCAGAGCTACATGGTGTGCCCGCACTGTTAGTTTGTCGAACAACAAGAAGTGCATGGGGAACGCAAGAAGTGGGAATGTGTGCACGAACCGCCAGGTTTCGCGCAACGTACGCCCGCGATCAGAAGTTAATAAGAGGCGATATCAGCTAAAAAAAAACTTAGTTTCACAGCCTCCTTTGCGCACTGCCTGGAACAGACATAACATGCTGACCAATTGTGTGTGCGCGAATTACACATCGCCCAATTAAATCACGAGCAGTATACGCCCTGAAGGCATGTTTCTTCGTCCTAGTCGAGTACCATATGCGCTGAGGCATCGAGGCCACGAAATTGTTAATAACAAGACTGGGGAAGCGTCATGCTTTAATCTATAGCCTCTTTTCTGGGAAGTGACACGTATGTACAAATCGACGGGCGACATTTCGTAACATACCGTATTAGAACAATTCCCCGAAAAGGCCGCTGTTCGCGGAGAATAAAGCGGATTTGGCGTTTTTTTCCTTCTTTTTTTTACGGGACACACACTGGACGTCGTAAGCTGTTGGCTATTATTTATCTTTTTGTTTTTGCTTCCTCCAACTTCCCTGCGGCAGGGAAAACTGAGCTTCCGCTGCTGAATTACTTGCATGCATCATTAACCGAATAAGCGATTCGACTCAAGTGACGGGATGCAGTGACGTCAATGAAACGTTCCGCATTCGCGGCACGACACACCGCCTGGGCATCTGACGACGCTGACCGCGTGTCGTGCGGCATAACGATTTCCCAATAATTGGGGCCGCGACCCGTCTGCAGTTCGCTCCACCGAGGAAACGATATTCGCAACACGAGGCCCCGAACATTCCTTCGTGACCAAAATGTCGCCGCTGAAGACACTTTACCAATAGCTCACAAAGCGGAATCGAATCATCCCTGCAGACCTCGTCCCCGACAAGAGCCCGGGCGGCACGGGTGAATACACGACAAGGCGCCGTCACAGGCACGTGGGCACATGCAGCTGCGAACCGCGTCCACTGGGGGTTCTTCTCGGAAAGCGGGGAAATTCCCAGTCATCCAGTTTTCGCGCTGAAACCAATAAACTCGGCGCGTGTCTCCTTACAGCGAGACTAAACGAAAAATTCAAATTGGCAACGTGGCGTAGAGAAATTACGCAGCAGTTCGATCCCGACAAGTGCTCCCGAGACATCCCTCATACTGCCATGGCTGTTCATTTCAGGGCACATATGTGCTCAAAAATGTGCTTCGCGTACCACCCTTCATCACGAGGAGAAGCCATCTAGGTATGCCCGGAAATGACTAGGGTTGGGGGGGGGGGGGGGGGGGGCTTGGCTTTTACTAGCTACATTGATTAGCTTTGACTAGCTAAACTCCGGCTTTGATTAGCTACCGTCCACGAGAAACTGGTCGAAACCCTCACGTGACTTCATGACGCCACCGGCACTGCCTAGACAATCAGAACAGAAGTGAATTTCGAACAGAGGCCGGCGCGGGAACAGATCAGCTTCGCTGGGCACTGCATTACAGCAGTACGCCATCACCGCAGCACAACACCTCGCGCGCGAAACTGACAGTAGAGACATTTAGAATAGGGCCATGCTATCGATTAGGGGTATAGGGGAATAGCAGGGTGCCAGTGTGTAGGCGCAGGACAATAACCGGAGTGAGGGGCGTTATTGTCCTGTCCCTGCACACTGGCCCTCCGCTATTCCCCAAACCGATGACGTCACCCTATTCTAAAGGTCACTGGTCTCTCGCGCTGGGTTTGGGTATCGTTGTCTTCACCAGTTTCCATTCGGGCGGCGCGAACAGATCAGCTGCGCCGGCCGCTGCATTAGAGCAGCACACCATCGCCGCCGCCGAGCCCCCCGCGTGCATGCTTTCGCGTTCGCAGCACGTAAGCAGTCTTAAGCGCGCTCCGTGATTTTGATGCGTCGGCCCTCATCGCAAGGTAATAGACCGGACCAGTGCATCGCGGGCGAGCTGACTGCGCACATAATTCCCAGAAATCCATGAATTTAAGCCTGCAATTCCCGTGCAGAAATGCGAATGCATTTAATTTCTTCTCGCGTTACTATGCGCTAGCATAAATGCAGAATCTGCCCTCTGCAGCACATTTTAGCAAAACAAGGCCGTAGTGTGAGCTATTAGAAATGCGAAATAAGCGCTGAAAGACAAACTCGTGCAAAAGCTAACCCTGACGGCAAGACAGCCTAAAATGTCAGTGGTCACTGGAAGGAAGGTGATTGAGCTGCTTTGACTTTCACTCTTCGCGTACAATATGCACCTGCCTATTTTCGTGGAGTTTTATATCCCTTAGCTAATTAGAAATAATTAAAATTAACTAAAATGAATTATACCACGCTTTCATTCATACATCTCGTTTTTTTGTTTTTTTTTTTTGAACGGAGAAGTCGTGACGAAATTGGAAGTTAGCGTTTATCCGAATTATTCTGTATTTGTAAATAGTGTATATTAAGCCCTACCCGTACCCTTTCTTACTATCGCTCCCCCCATTCTTTCCCCATCTCTGTCCTTTATTCCCGCTGCTGCTGCTGTTGCTGACAGGAAGAAAGAAAAAGAAAGATCACGGGCCTGCCTACTGGCTCAAGCCGAAGGCCTGCATACTGGCTCAAGTCTAGCGACGCTCGCTGCCGCGTGCTGGAAGTAGGAGCGGTCCAACGATATATGAGACAGATACTGCGCCATTTCCTTTCCCCCCAAAACCAATTATTATTATTATTAAAGGATAGGAGAGCAAAGAGTGAAAGAAAAGACGCGCCGCGCTAATATGCCCCGGGCCGATCCCGGAGGCAGTGCAATACCGCCCACAACCCGTGCCAGAGTGCTTCGAGCACTCTACAAAAATAACCATTTTGAAACAGCGCAACAAAGACGGGACGTGGAAACTGAGGTGTAAAGACAAACAAGCGCTGACTAACAACTGGGTTTATTGAAAAAAAACACGCAAAATATATACAGAGTTAGGAAAGACTAATCGCCACCATAGTCAACTCATGCCACATGTGACGCCAGATATCCAATCTCCCCTTCGGAAAGGGCGACCGATGGGCAACTAATGCACGTTGCGCCTTTCTCACGTATAAGAAAAGCTTCAAAAACTTCTCGCGTCATCTTATCACAGTGGCGAAACACGATATTAGTGTTCTTATAGTCGGGGGTACATTTGCATTTCTTGCAACGGAATGCACCTTTAGTGCTTTACTGCTTTCTGCTTTACTGCTTTCTGCTTTACTACAAAAATAAGTTTAATATCTTGGGCCCAAGGACCCGCAGCAGATATTAAATCAGGTATCAGGTTTTATTCCCGCTAGCCGCAGCTCAGGTGCTTCAGGTTCCGATGGCAGATGCCGCGGCTAGCAACATCTTTTCCTTCCATTGTTATTTCATTAAGAAATCGCCAGTAACGACGACACTTTATCCGAAGCTTTCAATGCCTGGGCATCACTGGGTTAATGCGACTGCACGAGGTTTTAGACCCAGAAGAGCCATATCTAGGTCAGAGTATGTCCCGGTGGATATGGTTGTGCCGGTAGTACCCACTACACGACCTCTTTCACTTGCGCACTAATCAAGAGTTGTCGAGTGGGGGGGGGGGGGGGGGGGGGGAACTGTGCCGACACCCCGGCATCCTGCCCCGTGGCGGCCTGCCGCTTCTCGAGTCTCCGCCGGTCGCGGAAGCATGCGCCCGTGGCCGATACGGTGAACGCGGCGACCTTCACAGTGCGCCCATTACAATGGCGGTGTCCTCCAAAGGCAGGCCGCCGCCGCGTCTCTTCCGGCGGCCTACTTATGCGCCCCGGCAGCTGCGCGAGACGGTGCGGCACTGGCGGAGGGAGAGCGTCGCCACAGCTGCGCATGCAGCTGCGGCAGCTCAGTGCGTGATCTGACAACTGTTCTGGAAAGGGTTTGCGACTATAAAGCGGCGACTGCGTGACGCTTAGCCGAGAGCGTGGTAGCAAAAATTCTCGTTTATTTTTGCTTCCCATCAATATTTCTCAGTAACTGCAAGGCGAGCCCATGGAGTGGCAACAACCGAACGGCCAGCGATACAAGACCTTCTTTTATGTTCTTGGCTTTCCTCTGCTGGACGTTACGCGCGGATCAGAACTTCGGGCGCGGGTTTCGTCAAAATTCGGCGGGCACTTGTATGCATTTGTTAAAAACAAAAATCTGCGCGTTTATAGGCATCTTTTTTTTTTTTAGATCAGCGCTGTTTCCAGATTTCCATTCTGTATACGGCAACGAAACTGCAGTCTCGCATGAGCCAACTCACATGGCTACTATAGCTGGTAAGCGTTTCGCTTCCATCTACCGTTCGCATCAATGTGAAGGCCCAGCTCGTCACACAAAATACAACCTGTAAAAGTGTCTTGCCGATTCGACTGAGGGTCATCACATTTCTAAGCGCCGCCCTCACTAACCAGTATCGGCAAGCCACTAGCATGTTGAACATAAGTGATTTTTAGCGTCCTCCGCTGCATTCCGATATAGTTTATACCTTTTCTTTGCTGCCTTTGCGGCCACTGCTTCCCAGTACCGAGTGCTCTGCAGATTTTTCCAACTTTCCTGGTGGCCTCGCGACGCCAAGAGGGAAGGCGATCTGATCGAGCTACACTATAATTGTAGCCATGTAACCGATATGCGTCGGTTCATCTTCTGCACCCGCGATCTGTAACGGAATATTCCGAAGTACAACTTCTTTAGTGAACTGAATGTCTTGAAGTGATGCAATACCGGCCGCGGTGGCTCAGTGGTTAGGGCGCTCGGCTACTGATCCGAAGTACCCGGGTTCGAACCCGACCGCGGTGGCCACGTTTCGATGGAGGCGAAACGCTAAGGCGCCCGCGTGCTGTGCGATGTCAGCGCACGTTAAAGATCCCCAGGTGGTCGAAATTATTCCACAGCCCTCCACTAGACACCTCTTTCTCCTCTTCCTTCTCTCAATCCGTCCTTTATCCCTTCCCCTACCGCGTGGTTCAGGTGTCTGCCGATATGCGAGACAGATACTGCGCCATTTCGTTTCCCCAAAAACCAATTATTAATATTATGATACAATAGGGCATTTTGTGGAAATTTGCTAGTAGATATAGAGGAGTCGAAACCACATATTAATGCCAATGAAAAAACTCTATTGCTCTATTTACAGCTTTCAGCGGCTAAGAGAGGTCTTCATGTTTTACTGAAGTCTCCGTTGTCTTGAGTGGTCGGCGCCTCTATTCCAGAGCACCGCTGAGCCTGGCCACTTTGAGAGCGTGCTGCACCAATCTTTTTTGGACTGTGAGCACGCCGCTGGTGAGCAGGCCCTCCCACTATTCCGCACTGGGTTTTTCTTCTTTGTGGAATGAGAAGTTATTTCTGCACTCCCATGTGATGTGTTATAGTGTTGGGATGGCCCCACACCAAGGGCGTGTGTCCCTGTATTGACTGGGAAACATTTTATGTAGGATGTGCAGATTTGAGAGTGTTCCTGTCTGCAGCCTTCGCCAGCCGACTGCCTCATGTTGTGTCAAAGATGGGTGGGGTGGTGGATATATTTTCTTTTTGCGTCTGTGATGGTATAGTATTTCCGCCAAAACATTATATGGTTCATCAGTCAGAAAATCTCGCTTTGACCGACCGTCCATGAAAAACAAACCGGACCCCCCTGTGACCTCACGACGTCATCGGCAGTGCCTATCAGAGTTCTGGTGCCTACATAATCAGGAAAGAAAGAAAAATAAAATTTCTTCCGAAGTGTGTTTCGATCCCAGGCTGGCGCGAACACATCAGCTTCGCTGACCATTTCATTAGAGCAGTATCACCTCAACACAACATGCTGCGCGCTAAACTGCCAGTCTCTCGCGTTCGGTTACCGTATCGTCGTCTTCAACTTCCATTCGGGCAGCGCGAACAGATCGCTGCAGCCGAACGCCCCGCGTGCACGTTTTCGCATTCACAGCACGTTAGTCTAAAGTGCCCTCCATGTTTTGTTTTTTTTGCCTCGCGCTCAGCACATCCTGCTTACTGAAGACGGCGCGTGAGCACAGTTTGCCAGTGACTATTGTTAGCCCCCTGTAGCGTCACTAGTTTGCCCCGCCGTAGTCTTTAATATGCGGAACGATTTAAGTCCACCTGGCCACACGGGCCGCCGCGGTGGCTGAGTGGTTATGGCGCTCGGCTGCTGGCCCGAAAGACGCGGGTTCGATCCCGGCCGCGGCGGTCGAATTTCGATGGAGGCGAAATTCTAGAGGCCCATGTACTGTGCGTTGTCAGTGCACGTTAAAGAACCCCAGGTGGTCGATATTTCCGGAGCCCTTCACTACGGCGTCTCTCATAGCCTGAGTCGCTTTGGGACGTTAAACCCTCATAAAACCAAACCAACCACCTGGCCACAGGAATGACATATGCCACACCGCGCAATCTTTCATCCAGCCGTCGGCAGCATGCCCGCGACGGCCGCAGCTGGCGCGGAGCCGCCGGTTCGTCTGCCTCGCGCAAGGCCGACCGGCGACCGGGTGGCGCGATGAATGTCACGAGACGCGCCGTTGAGTCTCGTTCTCACATTACACTGCGAGCCCACACGCTTCCTTCGATCCTCCCCCCGTGCCGAACAGAATCACTCGCCAACCCGCGTTTCTTTATTAATATGGCTGGAGTGCCGAGCTGCAAAGGAAATGTAGTACAAACGCCCGTGCGACCTTACGACGTGTATATCCATAGCGGCCGATCCCGGAAGCGAGGAGCAGCAGCAGTCTGGCATTGCGTGATTTTCGAGGGAGGAGGGGTAAACTTTATTAAGCCTTTTGTTGTCGTACTTAGGCCAATGTCGCCCCAGGTGGCGTCCACGTGGGGGAGGGGGCGACTTCGAGGATCCAGTCTGCGATACTCGACTGTACTTTTACTGTCGTTTCTTATAATCTTCTCAGCTGTGAGCTGAGGGACATATCTGTCTGGGGGGAGGATTTCCCTCGTATCCCAATTGAATATGGTCATCGTCTGCGATTAGGTTTTTGTCACAAATATGCCAAATAGGATTACCTCGCCTTTTGTAATTAGGGCCAATCGATAAGGGCACATAACAGTTTTTGTCTGAGCTCCTCTAAGAGCCGTGGCTTGTGCCCTGGTGCGGGCGCGGGTAATAATAATAATAATTGGTTTTTGGGGAATGGAAATGGCGCAGTATCAGTCTCGGCGGACACCCGAACCACGCCGTTAGGGAAGGGATAAAGGAGCGAGTGAAACAAGAACGGAAGAAAGATGTGCCGTAGTGGAGGGCTCCCGAATAATTTCGGCCACCTGGGGATCTTTAACGTACACTCACATCGCACAGCACACGGGCGCCTTAGCGTTTTGCCTCCATAAAAAACGCAGCCGCCGTGGTCGGCTTCGAACCGGGCGCGGGTCAAGTCGTCTGTTTTCAGAGGCACGCGAGCCGCGTTGTAATCAAATATCCCTGCGGCGTGCCGACCAACCGCGCCCTTTCGACGCGAGATGACCGCGTCTGCTAGCCACTTTCGCCGAGAGATTCGAGCTAGGGTAGCAGCTTGGGCTTGTTGGTGAAACACTGTGGCGCGAGATGAATGCACAAGGGGTGAGCAAGCTTATCTAGAACGCCGGAGCGATTTGTTGCGGAGCAAAAAAAGTGCATATACCTTAATGCATAGTTACGCGCTTGTGCCTGGACGATATGCAAGTCAATGCGACTGCGATCTAGGGAAATTATTATCCCTGAAGCTCGTTGCATGCTGTAAAATTTAAATTCTTTTCCTCCACAGAACACCGCTCGAACGCTTTAGACTACAGAACGAGGGACACGTGTGAGTCCATCCCTCGTTTTCCTACTCGCGCTTTGCAACTTCCATTTCGAGCTGCCGCGCGCACGCGGACACTGGCCATAAGCCGAAGGGTGCGTCAGACGCGACCCTAACTTGTCCCGCGAGACACCGCAGCCTCAGGGACATTCCGCTAATTATAACAACGGAGGCGTACTGGGCCGCCTCCGAGCGCACATTGCCTTGCCCCAAATACTGCAGTCAATGCCGCGAACGCAAGCCGACTCGCCCGCATGACACAGCCAGACTGACCGCTAATAATGACGCGCACGGTTTCTGTTTTGATACACCTCGAGCGCCTGGTATCGCCGTTTAGCGAGTCGAAAGAGGACCAACTTAATTCTTCTACGGAGTCATAGCAGAAACCGAGCCCGACAAACCATGCAGCCCGTACGGTGAAGTCAGCGGACAGAAAGTTGCGTGCAGGTAGAAAGAACCTATAGGACGGTACAACGGTGCGGGAAGAACAGCAGAAAATATTTTCTCTTGCGTACTACTCTAGATAAAAAGCTAAACTACGTTTTGAATATGGGTATAAAGAATACTAATACGAGAATCAAGAATAGAAGCAGATCTGGATGAACACTTCTCGAGGGATCGTGGAGATGGCAATTGACGAGAACGATTTATCTGCGCAATCATTACAAGACGAAAAGCGCGCTGCTGCACGAGACAGCGCTGTGAACTTGAACTTCGCGGAGCAAGCAGTACGCGCCCGAGAGCCAAGAAATAGGTAGTACGCGCGCACACATGTATATGCGCCAAGGTCAGCCGCAATTAAACGTCCACGCGTGCGCCATGCCGCTGGCTTCGACAACGATCGAGCGCAACCACTGACAAGAGCACGTCGTAAATGCAATGCGCATTGAAAGCAAAACGAAAAAAAAAACAAAACACTCACCCAGTGGCACTTCGCAGGCGAGAGCAGCTGCGGCAAGAGATCCAGCTGACGCACCGGCGATTTTGTTGAGGCAGATCTGTGGTGCGTACTCGCGGAAGGCGCTGGCCACTCCAATGTGGTAGATGCCCAGGAAACCGCATCCGGAGAACGAAAGATTCATGGCGCTACACTCAGAAATGCCGCTTCCTTTCTACTCTCCAACGTCTTCCAGAGGGAGTGCAGATCTGTTTTTCTTCCTTCGTTCGCTTTTTCGCCTATTCCTAGTCACCGCGCACAAACTCTGCACTATTCGCAGTTTCGCAAAAGAAAGCGCTTAGCTTGGCCTCCGCACTCGTTGTATTTCGCAAATATGTGCGATATCGTAGGCGCGCAGGTTGTTTGTAGAGTCGATTCGAAGCACAGCAGGAAACAGCGTAGTTACGCATCCAGCCAGCACCGATCGTTCGACAGCTCTGCCACCGCCATCGCCCCAAGTCACGAGAGCCGGCGATCCACCCTCCTCCTCATCCGGAGAGGCGTCACATTTGTTTAGGTGTTTCCCCGCAGACGCAACGCGCGCAACTCGCTCTCGCGCTCGCAACGAGCAGACCGCAGCGAGCGTCAGCTGTCGTCGACTGCGGGCTTGGCTTGCTGTGTTCGTGTCGCAGCTGCGCAGCGCACGGATTTGCCTTGCGCGGCAGCGACTGCTGCAGATTGACAGCATACGAACAGCGCAGCACCGAAAAAATAGCAAGCGAACATAGAGAAAAAAATACTCCGGACGCGAAGGTGTGCCTCCCCCTTAGGCTTCCCTCATTGGCGGAGAGAACATGGCGTGGTGGTGACGCCGAGGTGCGTCATTGCCATGGCAACGCAGCTGGCCCGTTGCCCGCGAGCTGCGGCAGCGCGCCTGCAACTTGGCACCGGCCGCAACTGATGCGTATATTACATCGTTCGGTAATGATGCTGCCTTCGAGATATTGGTTATAGCACTATAGCTTACAAACTGACGTCCGTCGCATTTTTTTTTCTTTTACTCAGAAAATCTCTTTGCGTGTGAAGGGAATTCTCGCTTGCGCATGGCTCGCTTCCCCGCTAAACGACCTTGCTGGAAAGTGGGGATTTCTCACAACAAATGATCTCTCGGACCTCAGGGCGCCAGCAGTAATCAGATAACTCCAAAGACCAATTTTATGCTGTCCGTATAAATGAGAAGCAAATATATATTTCGTTTCGACGAGGAAAGTTTATTATTTTGCGCGGGAACGGTTTAAAAGGCAGGGTTTTACATTGCTGCAAGCGTCAAACTCACATGTGTAGCAAAATAAACAGTGCGAATTGTGAAAATATGCACACATGGTCAAGCTGAACAAACAAACCATGCAGAAACCTTCTGCAAAGCACAGACACTTAATTGCTTGCCCACAGACACGCAATATTTCGCGTTATTCACGGCAGTTTGCAACAAACTCTTCACTATACCCTGCAGTTTCTTTGGAAAACTCCTAATTAAGGTTAACTTATCCTAAACAAAACAAGCAAAACCAGCCATTCCGCCCTTCCGCCCTCACTAGCTTGGAACGTAGTGCCCACATATGTTACGCCGGTTCAACCGCAATCGACATCACTGCTTCTCCGTCATGGTGGCTGTCTGGTCAAGAAATCTCTTCCCTTGCGCGATCCGAAAAATGCGGAAGTAAACTCAGTTTAAGTGCCTTCTTATTATCACTCGCGCTGTAGCCCATACCGCATGTGCAGTGATGTCAGATTCGATGTTTCTAATTAGTGGTGCGCGTTTGTGGGAAGACCAGTTCACCTTTACAACGTCGGTGGCAGTTTGTCAGCGACTACTTATCGGAAACCACCCTCATTTCCGTCATTCCCGTCGCCTCTACGGTTGGAGTTGCATCCGGGGCTGGATTATACGGAAGTTCGCCACCGTGAAGTGCCCGTTCAATGAAAGCTGCAATCATTTCACGCGTATTTGGTGTAGGCGACCAAAGGACAAAACAGTCATCGGATTGACGAAGTGACAGAAGTAGTGACGCGACGGGTGTCATCATCGCTTGTCCGATGCCTATTGCTTTGTGTTTAACTGTGTCACATGAGCAGTGTGGCCTTCTGTTCCTTGCAAAGCTGTGCAACCCCATTTTTTCAGTTTCCGCAGCGTTGACCCTGTTTTGCGGCGAGGTTGACGCTGTTATCGCAGTTTTCCGCCTTGCAGCGTAGAGCCTTTCGATTGTGACCGTTGCTTTTGCCGTTTTGTGCGGATCGCGTTACCCTGATTAACGCACTCTGTCATGTAATCAGGAGTGCATGCTGCGTTATCTTGATTGTTGTGCTATTTATCCTGCGTGCGTCACTATCTTCTGCAGTGTGCCACATCACGAGGTTAGGCTGTTTACATATATTCTGACATTCATGTTTGCATACGGCACTGGGTCAGCAAGGGCAAAGAGAAGTTTGGTCGTTAAATAGCACTACCTGGCCGACGCATCATTACATGCATAACACTTTGAAAGCAGTGCATCCTAAAGTTGCAGTACCTAGAAATCACCTTTGTGGTGTATCCCTTGGTGGTGTTTTTGTTTATTTTGATTAATGTCACTGTGGGTGAGGGCAGTTCTGTTGCGGTAACTTGAAAATCCACGAAGAGAGTCTCCAGGCTTTTAAAAAGTGTGTTAATGAATCTTAAAGAAGACATTCGCAATCTGAAGGAAAACACCAGCATGATTAAGTTTTCAGTGCAGTCCCCAAACTTTAGATTTTTGCTCAGTGCTTTGACTAAAGCAATTTCCCAAACTTTTTCTGGGAGTTGCTAGCAAAAGAGATCTGGCTAACCGCTTTAAGGTTTACAGTCACTGGAATACCTTGTTTGTTTGAAATGCACAAATTGGGAACTAGTAACAAAACTCGTTGGTGACTTCTTTGATGTCTTTTCAACACTGCGAAATGAGGTATCTGCAAATTAGTCTTAAGAGGGTTCAAAAGCAAAAGAAAATTATGAACTAGATCGGTTATCACAGATCTTTTGTAGACATACACTGCAGTTTAGCTGATGTCTTGCTCTTCCATTTTTTTTGTACAAGGACATGTAAATTTAGGATTTGGCTTCTTGTTCACTGTGAGTTTTCTGCTCAACTTAGGGAGAGACAGCACAATACAGGTTGCATTGTAAGGCGCCCTGTTTGGCAGTAGTAATTTTTGAACCAAACCAGAGAAAGGGGAAAGCGGGGTGTGTTTTGACTGCAGCACAGCAAATTTTCTGTTTTTATTTTTACTGTATCAATACTGCTGTTAGAGGTAGTGATTAGCAAAGCAGGTGATGTGGTGCGTGGCATTTATGCACGCAGAACTTGGCATTTTTTATATTCTTTAGATGAGGAATCTCACATAGTTTCTTCATTAGCCTGTATGAAGCATGTACTTAAGTGTGTGTTAAAAAACAAGTAAGGTTATGGGCAAAATAGGATACAACATGCTGTTTTAATATGAGATTTTAGTGCTTTCAGTGTACTTTGTGTTCACTAAATTAATATCTGAAAGCTGCTGCTTTTTCAGCATTTGAATGATTATCTAAAAAAAAAAAACTTACAAAGCAATTAACTGTTCAAACAGCGGGCATACCTAGTGCCAGTTCTTCTTTGTAGGGAATAAATTATAGGCTTGCACTACAAGGGCTAGATGTTGAACTCTGTTTTTTCGAGATCTTGCAAAGACTGCAGCTTTTCAAAACTACAGAAAAAGATGTTGGAAAAAAATTATCAACTGTTCAAATTCTAGATGTGGCATGTCGCAGTGGCACCTGTTCCTCGTAATGAATTAATAGTATACTTCTGGAACAGGTTCTTTGCTAGGTGTTCTCTGCCCTATTTTTTCTTGTAATTCAGACCTTAGATGCAAGTTTCTGCTGGTGAATCAATTATTTTAACTACGGGAACATACACCTTGGACTACTTTTGTATACACCGACAGCTGCACGTGGTTTGGATGGGTTAGAACAACATCTCTCAACCTACGCTCTGCCTTGACAGCGCACTGCTTCACACGTCAAAAGAAGTATCGCTTGCCCACATGCAAAACAAGAGATTGCAGCTGTTGCTTGACGTCGCACCGGTGGTCATCCCTGAACGTGCTGGAATTCTCGGTGACCTTTTGGGCATTTTTAGGGTGCTTAGCAGAAGTAGTTGAAGAGCATTCTTTTGAGATTTATTTGTTAATGTTGCCTTTATTTTTCAATCCCTGCCTGCCATGCCAGTTAACGACGAGATGCTAGAATACCAGTTCTTAAACATAATTTCCAACCTATACCATTGTTTCATCTTGTGGATAGTAAGGTACTGCCATTCCATTTTATGACACTTTACACACTTATTTGTAGTTTTAAAAGAGAATAATTTTTAAAAGGAATTCAAAGCCAAAAATTGAATTGTCACAGCATGTTTGTTGCACGACATGCACATGATGCCGTTAAACTTGGGATACACTGACTGGTGATATTCTGAAAAAGCAGCTACATTATATCGGTGGTCTCTTGAGCGCTGGGTTTTAATTCTGATGGCACAAGTAATTTTTGTTAGCAGGTTTCAATGCTGACAGTTATGCAGCTTATTATGACACCCAGGACTGGTTCCTGATAATTGCAGGCTTGAACATTGGTGCTTTGTATCAAAAACCTGTAAGCCAGGTCTCCTACTTTGAGAAATGTTGCCTATCTTCTTCTGTGTGGTGAGCTCAAGTTTGTTGCTCAAGTTTTAAAATCCTGAAGGTAAAATTTGAAGTGACTTTTACACCCCAAATTATTGCAAAATTTTTTTGGTATGTCATAGGTTATCATGTGGGGTAAGTTCATTGTCTTGCTTTTTGCTACTGTAAATTGCATGTTGCATGTTTTGTAATATTTTTATGCAGTATTTAAGTTGCCAAAGGCATCTAGGGCAGATCTTTGTGCATCCAACGTATCCTGAAACAGCATCATTGTTGAGAAGGCTTGCTAACAGTGCCCAGAAACAGGTTATTCTTTTTCTTTCTTAAATAAGTAGTTAATTTGTCACTCACTTTCACTGCTTATTCATTGGGGTGTACTATGCCGTCATGGCACTGTAGCGAGTTTATGAGAAAAATGAGCCCATGCTGAGGCAGCGATCCAATATTGAGCTAACATACCTAACATAGGGGAAATCCGCTTCGAATCCCTGCCGCGAGCTAAACTCTTAACTAGTACGTATATGCTGCATGAAACGCGAAATCGTATGCGACCATCCGGAACATTCTACGCCATACGGTTGGCCCAGAAATTCTGCATGAATGTCGGGACTAAGTGGCTGGACTTAGATGCTGGCCATATGTATACTGAATTGATGGCGTTTAGTGTTGAGTTGTGGTGCTCGGGCAGCGTGTGCCGCCTGTTATTGTTTTATTTCATTATGTAACCACCTTGATTACCATGGCACCCACTGGGTTACGATTTGCATAGTAACGCATAATGCTGAGACTCGAAGCGTGAGAAGTAGAGCTTAACACTCTAATACAATGTTGTTGCTATGGAGGCCACCATCTTGGATTCTATCTGTGGAATCAGCATAACTCGGAGGCTCGAAACGCGACCTGTAAAGCTAACGCTCTAAAATTTCATTTACTATGGCTACTGACTTTGCTTTTGTTTGCGGTTGTTATGTACTTATAATGAGAATAATTTTAGCAATACTGGACTGCTTGAACAGTGTGTGGCAGTGATTAGTTCTATCATAGAATACAAATACTTAAGACTAGCTGGTTTATGATCTTTGAAATAAGTATGCACTTAATTGACTTAGAGAAATGACATAAAGGACTGGACAGGGGCGCAGTTTCAACTTCAATGACACATGAATTAAGCCGGTGAGCAGCAAAGCTTGTCTGGCTTAATGTGTCGTCAGTGAAGCTGGAAGTTGTGCCCTTGTCCTGTTATTTGTCAGATCTCTGTCTACCCTAAGTAAGCACCTACTTATTACAATGATAGATACTTATGCAGCTTATGCAGCTTTGAATAAGAATGGTCATATTCCTGTTATTTCCATGCCTATTGGGCTGCCATTAAATTTCATAAAGATACGTTCTGCATTTGCTAATAACTGCTTTAAAAAATTTTAAACTTGAAAGGCAATAGTTTCAAGCCATACCTCTGCCATGCCTTTTATCTCTTTTATCATCCTCAAGCATTGTCTCTAGATACCTTAATAATATATTTGCGGGAAAGAAACGTGAAGCTGATAGCAAAACATGAAGTTCACAGTTGTGGCAGCAGTGAAAATTTGCTCGTAAACTGTTAATGCTGGATTCAGGAAGCTGACCTTTGATAAGGAGTGCTGTCTTCTAGTAGCCTTGGTCCAGTTGACAGCCTGTTGTCACTTACTATTCACCCCTCTAAATTTGGCCTTATTAGGCTTGGAACATGGAAAAGGGACAAGGATGTGACTTGTGCTTAAATTGCCTTTTACACAAATTACTGTGTATATGAAAAGGCCAGACTGTTTTGTCTTATACGCCAGTTTGTGCTTGCACAGATCTGTATTCCTCTAACTGTTCATTGGTGTGTGCTAAAGGATAAAAGATGCAGTGTGCTAAATTTGCACTTCCAGAGTGAAAATTCTTTCCGAATTTCTGGGTACTGGAGTCCTTGGGATGTGGTCATGCACATAATGTTATCCTGTCAGCAGCACTTGAAAGTAATTTATTTATTGTGCAGGCAGGCTTTATCCGATACGAGGCACAAAGAAGTAATGCCCATTTCTTTATTGTATCGGTCCGTTCACTCTGCGTCCTGTTTCAGATAGTTCCAAATTGCCAGAGCCCGGATACGGGGCAGCAGTTTTTTGATTTTGTAACCCGCTCATATGTTGATTAAGCATGCTGCTCTGTTTGACTTCCTAGAAGAAATCTCTTGTAACTGAAGAAGTACTCGTACTCCAGTTGCATTTGCTGCTTTTCATATTGGATTCTTGTGGTGCGGTTGCTCTCGCAAGCTCTTAGACCTTGAGCAAAGCTATAAATAGGGCCAACGGATGCTAAAACGTTAAGTGGTTACGTGGTAAAACCAGAATATGAGAAACGACACTTACGCACGGAATGAAGCTTGCAATATCTGCTTTTTATCCAGTTTTGATTAGTAGAATTTATAAATGTAAACGAAATGTTGTAAGCATGAAACAGTTGAAACAGAGGTGTGCTAATGCATGAAATTGGGGGGGAAAGTGAACGTGCTTGCAGTTGCGGGCTCCTTTCGGGGAAGTCTGTTTGTTAGATAACCACCAGATTGATAGAGCACTACCTAAATCTTCGGCACCTTAATTGGATTCACATGCGAGTTGCTTTCACAGGTTTGACATGAATTGCTTGATTTGGAATAAACTGTGTGAGCTGCTCGTTTTTTGGTTTCTTTGCGTTAGTAGCTGGAGGGACTGATTATTTTGCTGTTAAGGCTTGCAGAGTGGTGAAAATATTGCCATGTCTTATAGCAATATCTTTAGTCACAAAGTCTATTGTGTTTGATGTTCACTGTTCATCTGTAAATCAGAGTAAAAAGATGGCTGAAGCAAATTCCTTAGCATAGCTGAGAAAGGCTGTTTTTGTACATTCTCATAAGCCATTCTTATTATCAGCATTCAGCTGAACCTACTGCAGAAGCACTGAACAGGCAGTTGCTACAAAAGTCGCTAATGCAGATGCTTGCAGACTGCATTGTACTGTAGCTGTATGATTATTTGCCCGTGGTTTTGTGTCTTTGACATTCTATTTTCATCGGGCATTGCCTGAGTGTTTACTGTTGCCTTTAAGCTGTCCACAAAAACATGGTTTGTGGGAATCAATTTGCCAGTGTTGCAGAATTTATTGTGGCATTACAGTTATTAGTTGCTTGATCTGTGTACTGTTCTTTGTTATACATTTTTCTGGCTCTGCAGTCATGTGTGAGATCTTAAGAAAAATGCTCATGTACTAGCTTTTTAGTCACAGTCTACATTGTGTTGGATGTTCACTGTTCATCTGTAAGCACTGCTGGAGCTTGTGAAATATTTGTTAGTCCATAGCTGTTCATGAAAAGCTTGTCAGTGTCTTGCTGTTAATGCTTCTGTCACTCAGAGTGTCACTTGAACAATGTGATGTTCACTGCAGGGGGCAGAGCCATGGGTTTTGAATGGATATTCTCTTGCTGGTTATAGTGTAAAGAGTTTTTCTAACTCCTTTGCTTGCCTGCTTTTTCCACGGACATTTAATTTATACCATTTATATGTTTGCGCCGCAGTACATTGTATTGCATTTGACTTTTCTTTATGCCTCATGCTTTGCGACTATTGAATTTGTCAAAGATGGAGTGAAAGCTTTTGTATCAGTCTCTTCAGACAGATTAGATGTTTGCAGTGTTAGGTTTCTCTTTGCCCTTTGTTATTTTGTATTTTCATAGTGGATGACAAATTCTTATCTATGACTTGGTGCTTACTTTCATTTTCAAGTTACGGCGCTAAACTTGATCTTCATGGGACCCTGCACATTGTTCCGGCTTACTGTTCTGTCTGGCTCTAGCAAAAAAAATTGCCTCGAGGAATTAAGGTATAGGCAAACTTCATAATTATTTGTGTCATCAAGAGAATTTGCACCTGCCTTGATATTCTAAAAAGTTTGGCCTAACATGCCTTTTCATATTTACCAAAATGAGGGATGGTAGTCCCTTTGCAGTACTGTTCAGCAATCAACTACTATGCATCATATCTGCTTTACATGAAGTAGATGCAGGTGTTGTGGTTTAAATTTATGTTGGTAGTCATCCAGTGAAGGAGTTGAAGCTTTTTAGTGAACTTACTGCTTGTGTTTTTTGATGCAGAAGCAGTCTTGTAGCCATTTAACTAAAACATCATATTTCAGTGTTAATTCCAAGGGGAAGTATGGAATAGTTTTGAAACCCAGAGTTATAACAACTCTATGGAAACCGAAAAACTTATCAGATAATTTTGCTTGTTTTCAAATTGGTTGAACCAGCACATATTTTATTTTGTGTGAATTTGGCTATGTTAGAATTGGATTAGTGTTACCTAAATTTCAGTGTGCCAGATCCCTTTAATACCACTTTAAAGTCAAATGTGATCAGTGTATCAGTATTATGTTCTTCAGCTACTTTGCTAGACAGACTTCTTTGCAGCTACAGCCTAAATCTTACACTACCTCTGTGCAAACTATGAAGGGAGTGAATAAGCCATCTTTTTATAACATTTGCACTTAATCTGCGTACATTCTGCTGGTGGGTGGGACTTGAAGGATAGTGATGTTGCAGCAGAAAAAAAGTGGGAAGTGTTAGCTTCCTGTTGTGTGTTCCTGCTTTGCAAAGATACTGAAAGATAGGCTGGACTTGTTTTTGGTCTTGACAAGCTTGCAGAAATATTTTTATGGTTTCTGATCCTAGATGTTCTCGTAAAGGTATGGAAGGTAGTATCAATGGGACAGGACCTGGAGGTTTTGTGGCCTTATGACTTAATTCTTCCCTCATTCTGTTTTCCATACCATTACGTGTGTATGTATTTTGGTTTTTTTTTCCTGTTGAGGTTTCATTTGTGCAACAATAGCTTGTGTATTTCAGTGGCAATAGCAGGTCAACTGCAATATGCTTGTTAGAAAGGGGAAGTAGTGCGAAAGGTTACGTACACGTGATTGAAGAAAACCTTTGCTGCTTATGTGCCATAAAACCCAACGTAACTTCTTCTTCTAACGCTAATTCTTATTGTTTCTCCTAGGATTGTGTTCCTGTGGCAGCTAGTGCCTCCTATTGCAATTCCATGGTCAGAACAACATGAACATTACAGGTCGAAAAAGATAAAATTTATATTACAGAGTACATTGATACAAAAAAAATTCCTTCTGTGTTTGTCCTCTTGAGGTCATATAATAACACTTGCTGTTTACACTAAATTGTTTTTCTTGTTATCAGTAAACTTGAATGAATATGAGGCCTTTGCTTGGTACAGGCTGGGGATGTGCAGGTATCGGAGCAGGCATTCCAGTCTGAGCAGTTTATGGTTTGAATAGGCGGTGGTAAAACTTAGAGGTGAGTGTTCCACAAAATTTGAACTGGCTACTTTACTTGATGGCACCGCATTCTGCTAAGAAAGCTGAACTGAAATTATGAAAAAAAAAAACAGGAAGTGAATAAATCAAATAGCATTGTTCATAGATTTCTTACAATCCATGCGCTTGCTGGAGTAACAACATTGGATTGATTACTTAACTACATGTGTAGGCCCTTAACTATATTTGGTCATGGATTTGATCGTGAGAATAATTTGGCATGAGTTGAGCAGTTGTCCTTTGTTCCGCCTGATAAGCTACGAAGCAATTCAAGCAGTGAAGCAGTTCAAGAAAAGAGTGAAATCATAGAACTGACCATTACTGATAGCCTTAAAAAAATAAAAGAGCCAGAGTGACATTCGGGAGCCTTTTTTAACCTACCTCAAGAGCACTCTGCAAGCAGTTAAAAAACTGCAGAGGGAATCCATGAACTGCTACATTATTGAAGTACTTATCTTTCTGTAGGAAACCAGGGACTCAAGTTGATCTTTACAGAATGTAAAGAACTTGGTGCACTTGCAGAGCAGGAACAAACTGTAGGGAGCTTGCACAAGGCTGGAGACATCTGCATCGTTCTTGAAACCTGTATCAAGCTGTGCTCTCTTAAGGGCAACAGCTGCATAGAGCCGAGCAGGCAAGGTCGTCCATGTTATACAGTGATAGCCATAGGTCAGCCTCAAATTAGAACTCTTTTTACTCAAAGTTAGCAGCTTTTTGCTCTCAGTGAAATGTAATTGTGAAACGTGCTTTTCTCCGTGTGACCAGCAGCCGTCTTCCTCCTCTCCCTCCAGGCTCCAAGGGCAAGGGGAGCAGAGCAGTGGCCCGTCTGGTGTGTCGATACTGCGGCTATGTGTCGAGCAATGCCAACTACCTGGCGCACCATGAGCGGACACATACAGGCGAGCGCCCCTTCCCGTGCCCCGTCTGTCCCAAGGCCTTCAACTGGAAAGTGGACCTGAAGCGCCACCTGCGCACCCACACGGGCGAGAAGCCCTTCCCGTGCTCCCTGTGTGGCCGCTCCTTCCGCATCCGCAGCCACCTAACGGGACACCTGCGGTGCCACTCGACCGAGCGGCCATACCGCTGCACCCGCTGCCCCATGCGCTTCACCCAGAGCAGTGGCCTCGCACGACATATGCACGTGCACAGCGGCGAGCCGCCTCCCTAGGCAGTGACGTCCCTTCTTCAGGCCCGGTCGATTTGCCTTTTTTCCCCCTATTTTAATAGTAGAAGTGTTTGTACAGCATGTTTTTAATGAGAGATTGTCCGGTGACATGTAGCTGAAGTCTTCTAGAGGCAGGGATAGGCACACGTGGTTAGTGTTGTATTGCTTCGATGTTAGGCCACTAGGCAGTGACTATACAGAGAATGGACATGCTCCGAGCATGAAGCTTGATGATCCTCAAGCAATGTTTTGACTCATCGTAACATTGATGGGGATGAGTGACAGAGTGTGGCAACATGTGGCGCCATCTAATGTGTTGTGTATCAATCGTACTCAATACAACAGTCGGCACTGAGGTGCAAGAAACGGTGTAGGAATCGTATTTGATTTGGAAAAGTTGGGAAGCTTGATCTGGTGCTTTGAATTTTCATTTGCAACTTTGCATCAAATTTTCGAGAATCCGGCTTAGAAAATCCTGGCCAGTTACACCAAGAAGTGAGCATCATGAGTTGGCTGTTTTTTTGGTGACTGTTACCCAATTCCTTAATACTCACTAATATAAAAACTGGAAGTATTTTTTTTCTCACTATGTCGGCAAAGAGCCCCATGAGCCTTCTGTGTAGTACCTCCTCTGCAGCAGGTGAGTCATGCCTCTACCAAATTCATGGCACTCGTTTCCTTTGATGTTTACTTTGCATGGTGGGTGATGGCTGTGGGTTCTCTGGCCCGGTGCTGCCTGAGGTTGCTCATTTGCTTTTGTCAAACTCTAGTTTGAAATTGGGAATTTCCTGCTGGTGATCTTCAGAGGTTATCGCAGCTGTTGGTGGTGTCCTGCAAATTTTAGCACGTTTGAGCTGGTCATTATTCAATTGCCAGAACTGACATCACAGTCAAGAGTTCTCCAATATTTGTACCAATCAGCATGCCAGATTTTAGGATGGAGTTTCTGGGAAAATTTTTGAGGTGAAAGAGATGTGTGGTGCAGCCGGAACCATTTCTTGCCCAAAATACGGTCATATCACCCCCATTTAAATGAGAAGCACATATTCTTGTGTTAAATGGTACATTGATTACTGGGAAGTCTAGGTGAAACCAAATGGGATGAAGGCACGGAGACAGGACAGGATAGAGTAGCATTCTGAAAGCCTGAGGAGTGGCACTGGTTTGAGTCGGCCCACATGTGCTTAAGTTGAGTGCTAGATTCCTGGTGTTAGGATATATGCAGCCTCCACATTACCTGGACCACGTGCATTAAACGGATGTCTATACAGGTTTATGAGGATGCTATTTTATTCTGCACAGCTCCCAAAGGTATAATGTAAATTGCTCTTCACAGACTCAAGCTTTCATGATAAGAGAATTAGCAAAGTGAACTGTTCCTGTGAAACTGTTCCTGTTGTTGCAGGTCCCCGCTTTGGTTTTCTTCTTTTTTTGTATACAATTTTTACGGAGCTGTTGCTACACTTTGTTATCATGGGCTCGCCAGTTAACGACTGTGTTGCAGTTTTTAATTTTTCTGGGGCTTTGTTTTCCTAATCAGGAAAAGAGCATGAAGGGAACACTAGACGCCAGGCGAGTTTCAATCTGTTGGTGAAAGTTTGGCAAGGGATTTGTCCATGCAAGTCCTCTTGTTGATACGGTGGCTAGCAGACCGAGTCTTTCCCTTCATCCATTGCCCATTCTATGCTGCAAAAAATTCCGTCCCCTCTTTCTACCATGTTTAGGAAAATAGGAAAATGAAAACAGAAAACCAATTTATTGGTTTATGGTTTATGGGGGTTTAACGTCCCAAAGCGACTCAGGCTATGAAGGACACGGCAGTGAAGGGCGCTGGAAATTTGAACCACCTGGAGTTCTTTGACGTGCACTGGCATCGCACAGTGCACGGGCCTCTAGAATTTCACCTCCATTGAAATTCGACCGCTGCAGCCGCATCGAATCCACTGATCGTATACAACTGCATAATATCGAAATGAACTGAACACGAGTAGGAAGCAATGCCAGCAAAGGTAAATAGTGAAATAGTAGGTAGTGTTATTCAAGTGAGACGATGTTTCAGAAACAATTTAGGTTTTATTGTTCAGGGACAGTTTTTCAGACAACTAGAGCAACTGGGTGTTTTTCAGTATCTAAGTTGGCATAATTTCTTCAGGCCAGTACAAGGTGACAAATTACCACTCCTGTGTGCTTAATATATCAGTGTGCTGAAGCTGCATTCCCTCCTTGTTTTGGAAGTCTCGTATGGCTGCAGCATATTGATGCTGTACTGTTGCAGTACCATAGGAAGCTGATATGTCAGCGTTTCAGGGTTGATGGAAGCAGCTCTTATTTTTACCGTGAAGGTCTGCAGCTTCCAGATAACTTAAATGAAGTTACTCAATGTACCTCCTGACCATATTACGGCACTCGCTAATTGTGATTGGTCCCTTTCTCCAGTACCTTTGTTCTCAATGCCATGTACGGTGTGGTGTCTCTGACCTTGGCTTGATGACTTTGAAATGATGTGTCTGTCTTATGCTAGTGTAATCTTTTTCATTTCACGCTCGTCTTTCTTTTCTTTCTGAGCGATGTATCTCACTTCTTCCTTTCTTTGGGGTTGCATTGCTTTCTGTTTCACTCTGTTTTTCATATATTTACTTTTCACATAGTGCTGCCTTTTCAAGCTTGGATGCTCTGGCCATAACAGCAACTTTTTGGCAACCTCTTCTGCCAGCATTATTCCACCTTAGTCACTTACTTAAGTGCCCATTGCACAAGGAGAAAAGCACGGATGATGAAAAGCAAACAGTCTTCGCTGTTCTGTCAAAGCTGAGTTGAAATTGGAAATTGCTCCTCTTGTCTTTTGTATGGCAAGTTTGAATGGCCTTTCTCTGATCTTGCATTTTTGGCCTTACATTTAAGATCAGTGCCAAAAGTTTGTTTATTGCTCTTAATGTGGATCCGAAAGCTCTCCCTTTCTCCTGGCTCCAGCATCTTACCCTCTTTGCCAGTCTTCCAGCTTTGGCAATGTTTCTCTGTTGACCTTTATGAGTGCAATAACAGGCTGAATACTTTTTAGTGCAACACATAATAAAACAGGTGCCTGTCTTGTCCTCTTTGTGTGTTGCGCTGAAAAGTATTCCGCCTTAAAAACATGAACCAACCAGCCCCGAAGCAAACGCTGCTGAAATAACAGGCTTGTTTTCAATGCGAAAACATTACTGGTCCCATTTTGAGAAAAGCTGGTGGCACGTGTGTGTGTATGTGTACTCCAGGATGGTACAGAAAATCCAAGCGATGGCAAGAAAAATAGGGCGGTATCATCAAGCAGCCATATGACACACACAGCAAGTTGAGCACCGCCACTTCAGACAATACTATGCATGTTGCTTGTCTATATATACTCCTCACTGGCCGACCTAAATGTGGTGCCAGCTTTCCCGACAACATTCGTACCAAAACTGTGATGCAACCTTTTGTTGTACAGCGTTTTGGATGGTGTCATATAATCTCTCGTTACATATATTGAAGCGGGAAGATGACCACGAGACTGAGCGAGTGAACGGGTGGACGAAGACGACAACGAAGTTCTGACTGTGTTCTGAGTGCCGCTCGTAGCTGTTCCTTCGCTGGTGTACATAGCTGTAAATATATTCTTTCCCGCAACATATTTGGTGGAGGTGCGCCTTTCCCCTACGTCTACCAACGACGGAGCTCCGCAGCGGCCGACAGCTGCCTTCGCTCATCATGACCCAGGACGCCTGCCAGCAAACATCACCATCTGCCATGCCATCACTCGTTCTTTCTGCTCCTCGTGACCTTGGGACATTTTCTGGCACTGACAACGTTGACGTGGACGACTGGATCCAGATATATGAACGCGTGAGTACATACAACCGCTGGGATCCAACCCTTATGCTCGCCAATGTCATTTTCTACCTAAAACACACCGCCCGAGTCTGGTACGAGACTCACGAAGATGACTTGACCAGCTGGGACGTCTGCAAGCAGAAACTGCGCGACCTGTTTGGACGGCCGCTCGGCCGAACACTCGCCGCTAAGAGGGACCTTGCATCCCGAGCTCAAACTTCTACGGAATCCTATGTTTCGTACATTCAGGACGTGTTGGCCCTCTGCAACAAAGTTGACAATAACATGCCCGAATCGGACAAAGTGGGTCACGTGTTGAAGGGGATCGCCGACGATGCCTTCAACCTGCTCATCTACAAGAATTGCACTACAGTCGACGACATTATTAAGGAATGTCGCCGCTTCGAGGAAGCTAAAAGCAGGCATATTAGCCAGCCGTACACACGCCTCCCCAACACGGCTGCCACTTCTTCATGTGAAGACCTGCTGCACCGGCAAACTCCTGCGCCTCCAGTAAATGTGACCCGCATCATTCGACGCGAACTCGAAGCCATGTCCCCTGCCTCCCTGCACCTACGTGATGGCGACAACCACTTGCCCACCATCTCTATGGTACAAGCCGTCGTCCGACAAGAGCTTGCAAACCTTGGTCTCGAGCCCGTCAACCCCGTATACGTCCTTCATCCCCACTCGACATCACTGCGATTGCTCCTGACCGACCTTCCTACTTCGCTCCACGTCGACGTAACCCTAACGACTGGCGGACACCCGACGACAGGCCCATTTTTTTCCTCTGCCACCGTATTGGCCACATCTCCCGTCACTGTCGCAATTATTGGTCTCGTCGTAGCGCATTCAATCCTCTCAGCTCTCACCACAACGACGAACAGCCCAGCCACTTCACGCCCCCTCCAGCCCGGCAGAGTGCTACAGTCAACGGCCAGTTTTCCCACCCCAGCCGCTCCCCGTCCCCCCTGCGTCGGCAGTCTCGTTCGCCCCTACGCCGTCGCTCCTCTCCTGGCCCCTATGTACGCTCGCAAGCGGAAAACTAGACACTGCAGTGTCTGGAGGTGATGCTCCAGTACAGCCCCAGTCCCAAAATCCTCGCTTAGCCCTCCGCGCACACCAAAATTTGCTCGCTATTCATGTCGATGGAGTCCCTGTGAGAGCCCTGATCGATACGGGTGCGCACATGTCCGTCATGAGTTCAACCCTCCGGTGCCGCCTCAGAAAAGTACTGACCTCTGCACCCACAGCCGTTCTCCGCATTGCCGACGGCGAAACGCCTTCTGTGATTGGACTATGCACAGCCCGTGTGACCATTTCCGGTCGCCATACATCTGTTCTATTCTCTTTTCTGGACCAGTGCCCTCATGACGTCATTCTTGGCCTCGACTTCCTGTCTGACCATTCAGCCCTCATCAACTGTGCCACCAGTGTTGTCCAGCTTGACCTTCCCCTTTCTGCTGAGTCACCGTCCTCAGTTGTACCTCGCCTTTGTGCTGTCAACTTTGTCCGTCTAACGCCTAAAGCCGCCACTTACATTTCTTTCTCATCTGTTCCTCCTGCCCCTGATGGTCCCTATGTAGTCACTCCGGACCTTGACGTCGCCCTCTCGCGAAGTATTGCGCTTGCTCACACTGTACAATGTCGGCCAACTGAGCGTACCTTCCGGTTCTGAACTTTGGCTCGTCTATCCAACCGCTCCCGCAAGGCATCTCACTCGCCACGCTGTGCCCTGCTGCCGAATGTGTCATATCAGTCGTGGACACCTGCTTACCTTCTACTCATCAAAGCCTGTTGCCTGCGGCCACATCAACCGAGAAACCAACGGACGACTACGCCGGCATGATCTCTTCTGACCTACCGCCGATGCAAGCTCAGGATCTTAGGTGCCTTTTATCATCTTTTCGCGACATCTTCGACTTTGATGCCCGTGTTTTGGCTCGTACCTCTGTAGTGACGCATCACATAAACACTGGTGATGCCGCTCCTATCCACAGACGTCCGTACCGCGTGTCCAGCGCTGAACGCACCGTCATCAATCAAAAGGTGGACAAGATGCTCGCAAAAGACATCATCGAGCCCTCGTCAAGCCCTTGGGCTTCACCAGTTGTCCTGGTAAAATAAGAAGGTCGGCAGCTGGCGCTTCTGCGTTGATTACCGGCACCTAAACCGCATCACAAAAAAGGACGTATATCCTCTCCCGAGGATCGATGATGCATTAGATGGCCTCCACGGTGCCAAATATTTCTCTTCAATTGATCTTCGATCGGGGTACTGGCAAGTTGCCGTTGATGAAAAGGACCGCAAAAAGACCGCCTTCGTGATGCCTGATGGCTTATACCAATTTAAAGTCATGCCATTCGGACTCTGTAACGCGCCGGCTACCTTTGAACGAATGATGGACTCCCTTCTTCGCGGCTTTAAGTGGTCGACCTGCCTCTGCTACCTTGACGATGTTGTGGTTTTGTCGCCTACTTTTGCCACGCACCTCGAACGCCTCTCCAGTATTCTGACAGTGTTCCGTAACGCCGGACTCCAGCTGAACTCATCGAAATGCAAATTCGGTCGCCGCCAACTCACTATTCTCGGTTGATGCTTCTGGTGTCCGCCCAGATCCAGTCAAAATTCAAGCCGTCAAGGACTTTCCTCTTCCTAGGTCGTCGAAAGATGTGCGCAGCTTTGTCGGCTTGTGCTCATATTTTCGCCGTTTTATCAAAGATTTCGCTGGCATCGCTCGCCCCCTCACCGACCTTCTTAAGAACGACACCCCCTTTAACTGGGGCCCTGCTCAAGAACACTCATTTTCCTCCCTCGCTCAATTGCTAGCCTCTCCGCCCATCTTAGCCCATTTTGACCCGTCGTCTTCCACAGAGGTTCGCACCGATGCCTCCGGATATGGGATCGATGCCGTGCTAGCCCAACATCAACAGGGACAAGATCGCGTCATCGCTTATGCCAGCCGCCTACTTTCCGCCGCAGAGCAAAATTACTCCATTACTGAGCGCGAGTGTCTCGCCCTTGTCTGGGCTGTAGCTAAATACTGCCCGTACCTGTTCGGCCGCTCATTCGCTGTTGTCACTGATCACCACGCTCTCTGTTGGCTGTCTTCACTAAAAGATCCCACCGGTCGCCTTGGTCGCTGGGCTTTGCGCCTCCAAGAATATTCATACTCTGTAGTGTACGAGTCCGGTCGTCGCCACCAGGACGCTGACTGTTTATCCCGGTACCCTGTGGAGCCACCTGACCTAGAAGACGCTGAGACTCTGCCCTGCCTCTTAGCTATCACTGCCCTCACCAATGTCACCAACGAACAGTGCCACGGCTCATCTTTACGCCCTATCTTTGATGGCCTCCGCTCTGCAAACCGATCTCCATCTCTGCAACTTTATGTGCTCCAGAATGGCATTTTATATCGCCGCAATCTACGCTCCGATGGTCCTCCATTGCTGCTCGTCATACCCCAACATCTACGCTCTTCTGTCCTTGAAGAATTGCACGATCTGCCGACAGCCGGCCACCTTGGCGTGTCCCGCACGTACGCTCGAGTGCGGCACCGCTTCTTTTGGCCTGGCCTGTATCATTCCGTCAAGCGTTACGTTGCCGCTTGCGACCTGTGTCAACATCGGAAAAGGCCCTCCACTTTGCCTGCCGGTCTCCTACAACCCATCGACGTACCTCCGGAACCTTTTCACCTTGTTGGCCTCGACCTTCTTGGCCCTTTTCCCACGTCCCTCTCCGGCAACAAGTGGATCGCTGTCGCAACGGATTATACGACTCGGTACGCCATCACGCGTGCTTTGCCTACCAGCTGCGCTACCGATGTCGCCGATTTTCTTCTCCAAAACGTCATTCTCCACCATGGCGCCCCTCGTCAACTGCTCACCAACCGTGGTCGTTATTTTCTGTCCCGAGTGATTAATGACATTCGTTGTTCGTGTGCCATGCAGCACCAGCTCGCGACAGCTTACCATCCACAAACCAACGGGCTTACGGAACAGTTCAACCGCACGCTCACCGGCATGTTAGTAATGTACGTCTCGCCAGACCACCGAGATTGGGACGCTGCCTTGCCTTATGTGACTTTTGCGTATAACTCTTCATGGCATGACACAACCGGCTATTCCCCTTTCTACCTTTTGTTTGGTCGGCACCCCATCTTGCCTTTGGACACACTCATGCCGTCTTCTTCAGTCGCCACCACTGCTTACGCTCAGGACGCCATCGCCCAGGCCTCGCTGGCGCGCCAAATAGCCCGTAGTCGGCTCCGTGCCTCACAAGCTTCCCAGAAGTCCGCCTACGACCGCCATCATCGGGCGGTCGTATATGAACCTGGATCACTCGTCCTTCTCTGAATGCCATCACGCAGCGTCGGTCTCTCCGAGAAGCTCCTTTCTCACTACCGGGGCCCTTACCGTGTGGTGCGCCGTGTCACCGACGTGAACTATGAAATTGCACCCCTTGCATGCTCGCCATTGTCCTCCGGCCCCTCCACCGACGTCGTCCATGTCTGCCGCCTAAAACCTTACCATGACGTTCATACGTCGCCACTCTAACGCCGAGACGGCGTCTCATCAGCCGGGGGTCCTGAAGCGGGAAGACGACAACGAGACTGAGCGAGTGAACGGGTGGACGAAGACGAAGACTGCAACAAAGTTCTGACTGTGTTCTGAGTGCCGCTTGTAGCTGTTCCTTCGCTGGTGTACATAGCTGTAAATATATTCTTTCCCGCAACAATATGTAGCTTACACCTGCTAGTCAAGCTTGTGACAGGGATTCGAACTGACGACATATGCACCTTCAGTTGTATGCCTTCGTAGACTCTTTACCCCTTCTCTTAAGTCATGGTTGAGGTGTTCATCCACTGAGATGTGAGACAATTACTGCGCTATTTCTTTTCTCAAAAAGCAATTTTCGTATTGAAATTGTGGTGCAGCCATTGTTGTACAGTGTTAAGGTCGTACGCATGCGTGTGTGTGGGCGGGTGTCAGTACACCCATAGACAGTAATGCTTTCGTATTCCCACATGTAAACAGTCTTACATGTATCTGCCGAATTTTTTTTATCATACATTATAATGTAAGGAAAATTTATTAGCTTGATATAAAGCCTATGATGTTTAGAATTCAGATAATTCAGAAGAGGGTTTAGAAAGCATTGTATTTTGTTTGCTGTGTTAGCGCTCGGTCATATTTTATAAAAGTGCCGATATATTTCTTGGGCGTCCTTCCAGCCGTATGGTTCACAAATGTGAATTCTAAGGAGTGATATTTTGCTTGGCCTTATTAAATAGAAAACACACTGAGAACTCGCTCTGGTCTTTGCTTGCTACGTGACTACTAATGCTTCAATGGGCTAGAAAATATCCGAGAAGCAGGAAAGTTATCTATATATTGGTACACAGCAGCAAGGGTATGAATTTACAACCCCTTGGAAAGAATCGCGTGGAGTGCTAATGTTTGGACTTGATTTCTTTCAAGTACCTCTTAAAGGTTACTAAATGGCACGACTGCGCAGCAGTTTTATCCAGCAGTAATGAATATCCAACAATATACTCAGTGACATCAGTAATAATGGCACAATTTTACTTGGTGGCCTTTCTTGTGTTCTTGCGACTTCATTCATGCACACAACAGACATAAAAAACCTTATTTTACATACCTCTTTCCAGGCCTCTGTTAAATTCTGGAAGTAGTTTAATGTATTACTACTCTAGCACAAACTCTCGAATACTTATAACTGTTTTGGCTCAGTGCAGCCGAGTCGTGACATTCTTGGAAAGGTAAGCAATGCCTGCATGCTATTCTTTGTAGTAAATTTGGCCAGTTGAAAAACGTAAGCGCCAATAGCCATATTGGAAAATAGTTCATGAAGGCTTATTTTATCGAAAGCAAAACAACGCATCATCCACGCTTAATAATCCATGAAATGTGAAGTAGAGATGAGCGCAGTTGCCAAGGTGTGTTTTTATCTAAATGTTCACTCTGACCATGCATACAGCTGGCTTAAGAGAGGAGAAAGCAGCTTTTGATTTGGCTCGGCTTGAGGCCGGAAGTGTACTCTGGTAGCAGTTATCTGCTGCCGTGGTCGCACGGGTTCTTTGCGCTGATTGCGTTTGCAGTTGGCCAAGTTAGGGTGAAGTGATGTGGATGTTCGAACTTGCAGAGTAAAGGGACCGATGTGTAGGGGCAAAGGCCACAAAAGTTGAAACAAGTTGAGGGATGGAAGTTGTAACTACTGCGTATGATGCAAAGCAGTTCCACGCCGTTTTTAACCGTTCTGTTCATTCGGAACTCTGATGAACTCATGTGCGCCGGCTACATACCTAGGGCTCATCGTTTTTGGGTAGAACCCAAGTTTAACCATTCTCCCACTCCAGCGAGCTTTGGTAAAATTTGGGTTAAACCAGATTCCTGCCCAAAATGGCATCAACAAAAGATTGTAACTTGTTATAGTAGCAAGTAAACACTCCAAATAAAGAGAAGTGGACATCTTGAACCTGCTTTATTATGTGGTGTTTTCAGATAGTTGCTGGTTGTAAACACCCTTTAACACCTGTCAGTCACAGTGTGGCTTAAAGGAAAGTCTACTGGCTTTTATTGACAATTTTTTTTTTCTGGCAATCGAAAGTTTGTTTACCAAATAAACAAATGCCCAGCTGTGGTGTTGAGAAACACAGCAGAACAATTTAAAATCTAATTTTTTTCATATGGCAGTCTCGCTTTCTCATGGTAGATTCATCTGCAAATCCTGACAATGAGGACACGAAATATAGTCTGTACAGTGACTCTGTGTGACTCTATAAACATGACTACCATGTCACCTAGGCGGTGTGCAATAGCAAAAACGATATAGACCCAGATGCATAGGTATTATTAAAGCTATAGTTGAGAGTGCTAAGGTAGTTATAAAAAATTGGCGGTGGTTTAGCTGTGGTTAAACCTGGAGTGACGCGATAGCTACAGCTGGCTGAGTGGAGCTTGCTCAGTTGAATGGCAAAGTCAGTCTTTTGCCGCTCCGTTTCGCTGGGTGTTCCTTCTTAATCTTTGTCCCACTTGACACGGCGCATGCGCACAACTGTGGCAGCTCGGTTTCGCCGGCGCGCCACGCCACCAGCAGCAGCAGCTGCTCCGCACCGCGTGGCTGGTCACGTGATCAGCCACGGCGCCGCGTCGCCTGCAGCTGCTCCGCACCACGCGATAGCGTGGCGGCGCTGCCATGCTGAAGGCTCGAAATGCTACCGTAATGTAGCTATCGCTCCAAAATGCTATCAACAAAATAATATGGGTGATATTTATCACAAATGCCAGCAACCACATTTGCGTGCAGTGCCACTTGCAAGTATGGCAGTGGTTGGAGGGTTTCTTTTTCAAAAGCATTTTAAAAAGTGATGAAGCAAGGTTTAACAAATAAAGCAGCTGTAATTTATTGAAAAAGAGAAAAGTAGGCTGTCTTAAGTTGATGTGAACAAAAACAGTTGTATGCATGACACTGGACCTAGTCACGAAAGGCATTGTGTTCATTCCAGGACATTTCTGGTGTCTGCCATGTTAGCCGCGAAGGGAGAACACGGTGTGACACTACCACCTGCTTAAACCTGACTTTTTTTGCCAATCTGGAGTGTAAATTTCTGCCTAAACTGCGAGTTTTGCTTTCGTTACTGTCACCATATGGTGAGACGTACCAGGCTATGGCAATATTTTTATGCTCGTCTCTGGAAGTAGGTTGTCCCGTTAAGTCAGGATAACTTTCAAAATTATTTTTTAGAAGCGGCCCATCAGGAGAAGTGACGAATTCACTTTTTATTAGCATAATTGTGTCAAACAACAGCTATGCTAATGATGCTGTGCTCAAACACTGCTGTACATTTCTAATGATGACTTTTACCACTAGGAACCTTTTTTTTTTTTTTGCAGTGAATATGCAAATGCAGATGGGTCTAACACAGACATGGAAATGCTACACATGGTGATAATGGTCTATGCAGTGAAAGAATTTCAGTAAATGCATAAATATATGATTTGGTGGACACTGTCCTGGTGCAGTCTACCATTTATAAATTGTTCATGGAAATAATAAGCAAGAAAGGAGGATTTCATGCTCTGCAACAAAAGAAGCGTTCATGTCGGTAGTTATTGTTGTTGGCGCAGATAACCCGAAAAAAACCCAACCAAACATGAAACAATTCCTGAAAAGGCCTTTCTTTTTTAACATGATTCTTCTACCTTAGAAATAGCTCTAGATTTTGAGCTCCTGAAAAAAGAAAACCCAAACGTACATACACTACACATACATTACGGTAAATAGCATCTTTTTGTTTTTTTTCAAGTGAAGTAGCATCTGCATCTTGTAATAGTTTCCGGCATTTCTTTTCGTGGTCAGGAAACGGATGCCAGCAGAGTTGCCTTCATTGCGGGAAATCAAAACGAGACTTCTCAAGGAAGGACTAGCATCTTTCCAGCATCTGCTTCTCGCATGTAGCTCAACATCAGAGCGTTGAAGTTATTTGATGTAGCTGTAAAACAAGGAGCAAGGGGAATTTCTTGAGGAATGTTTTGTCTTTTTATTCAGTCGCATAGACACAACCTCAACTATGAGACTTTATGCCATGCTCGGGTCTATTGCTGCACGAGCTCCACTATTGCTAAATCTGTTTTATGCATATTAGTGCATGCCAGCGACTGTGCATGTGCACTGAATGCCACTCTCATTCACTTTCACCTTGACAGGACTCCTACTTGTGCCTTCGATATTGACATGGCATGTTTTTTTTATCTTTTTGTGCTAAGTGCTGTTCCTAGTTGCAGGATGACATCAATAGCTTGTGAAGGCACCACTGGAAAGCACCAAAATCCTTTGTGTTGTGCGTGAGTAATTATTGGACCATCGGTGTGAGCATTAAATTACCACAGCCAACAACACCATGCAGTTCTGTGCTGGGAAGTGTAAATGTGCCACAAGAATGACCTAGTCCTCGGTGATAGCTGCAGTTGTACATCTGAACTTGAAATGCAAAGTATTCTCCAGTCTTCATTTGCATCTGTTATGTTTACAAACGCTACCTGCTGCATCCTCGGCAATTTTTTGTGATGTTTTATTTGGTTAGCCACCATTGGTGGCAGCTCCCGGTGATGTAGGTTGTGGGACATGATGTCGCACTAGTCGTAGGAAAAATGTGCTGATGCTACTTAGTTGCATAAACGCACTGCACGCCCACACTGGAAGAGGCATTGGCGCCGACGAATGACGAAACATGACGACATGTTTGACATGCCTGTTAGGTTTATTGGCACTAATCTCATGTCAGGAAAGACAATGTGCGATGGTTGTGCGACAGATTGGCGGAGTATTGTTTCCGTGACTTGGCCGAATTTGTTGTGACTGACATCACAACCAAATGAGCTGCAAATGAAACAAAAAGTTTGGAAATAAGGCATCTGCTTTCGTATAGCTTACCTCAGTTTGTAGTAAACTGAGTGACATCTCCAGTGAAAACTTTTTGAATTTAAAAATCCCAAAATTTCGGAGCTGGCTCGGCTCCTTCTTCAGGGGTGACAGGGGACAGCGTAGTTTGCTGTAAGTTATCAGACCCAATCAGACAGGCAGTTCTGCTGAAATGTTTACGTTTCATTATCATGTTGATGTAGCACTGAGCTATTCAAGAGATCAGGAATTTTCAATTAAATTTGTTCTCAGTGTGAGCATCTGGAAAAATACATGCAAATGTTGGAAGACTGTCAGCGTGGTATGATCATCACTTCATGCTGTGGCTTGGCTTTAGAATGTTATTTTGTGCAACTGTAAGGCAAAGTTCTGCATCCTTGAAAATGGTTTGTGTAATTTTGTGTATGGTAACACTCGTGATCGTACGTGGGTGCAAGCTTGTGGTGCAAGCACGCTGCTTAAGCTGTATTTATTTCTATTCGGTGTATAATCCTGCTCCTGCATGTTTTTTTTGGTTCATTGTATATTTAACTTGAAATAGATCTGTTAGGGGATGCCAACAAAGCACATTCTTTGGTGAGTTGGTGCATTCTGGCTGAAAAGCAAGCATGGAAAGATGCAATGAAAAATGACTACAACTTTGCTGTGGCTTTCTTGTCCATCTGATTTTGTGCTCGTTTTTCATCTAATCATAAGTGAGAAAATGTTTTAAGTAGCAGTGCAAATAATTCTTGCATTTAGAAAAAAAAAAAATTTGAATTGACTTTTCCTTGAGCGACACGGCAAACTGGAAAAGAAGAATAATATTTCAAGAAAAGAAAAGTATTTGTACTTGTATTCATAAATACAACTATGTGAAAGATTGACTTGCTGTTTCCCATAATATTCATGGCCATCACAACCAAATATGCTTTCGAAATGCTGTGCTTTTAGTTTATAGGTCTGTTTTGTTGAATTATATCATTACACGTTGGTAGCACGTAGCATTAGTTGATGGCATTGTTCTGAAAACAGTGCGCCGAATGGATGCCTTTCATGAAACTGTTAGTTAATTAGTAAATTCATATCTCTCACAATATTTTTACTGCTTTTGTAGGCTCTGTTCTTTTCTAGTCTGGCCATAGGGTGGCGTTGAACAATGAGACCTCATAATAAGACTTGCAAAGTTATTTTTGTGCTGTTTTATGACAACTGCATTCGTAGACACAGCCTGTCATCAGTAGACAGCCCAAAAATTAAATAAAATGCATTGAAAGAGCTTGATTAGCTGTAATGAAGTGTTAAAAGGTTTCATTGTGAGTTCATTCAGTTCAGGGAGCTCATTGTGAACAAGGAACCTGTAGGCATTCCGAAACGTCAACTGTTTTTTGACAATTGGTCAGTTACGCAAGACTTGTTCAACTGTGCTACAACCTGACCAGACGGCATTCTGTCAAACCCTGGATTACAGCGTTAAAAGGGGTAACACATCAAAACCGAAACAGCTGAAAATAAAAAATTCAGTTGTAAATTATTTACTGGATGAGGGCTAATTTCAGCTGGTGATTTATGTTTACTAATGTCCTGCGCACCATTAAAAAGATAATGCAACCAAAATTTGGTGTCTTTACCCCTTTAATGCAAACTTGTGGCTAGCAGAATTTTCTTTCGTCCTTCAAACTACGGTGAGGATTTTGAATGGCTTAAATGTAACATGGTAGGACTGAAACTGCATTTTATCTTACTAACTGCCAGTGCCAGGTGTCAAATGTGTTGTGTATAACTTTGTGGTGTGCGAGCTTCGTTTGCTGACCACTCAGACTACCATTGTTGGGACAAAGACAATCGTAATGCTGCAGTAAGCAAGTGCTAAACAAGAGCACAATCTGCACTGCCATTGAGTGGCAAAAGAAAAATCGGAAATTGGTTTTTGGGGAACGGAAATGGCGCAGTATCTGTCTCACATCTCCGCGGACACCTGAGCAGTGCTGTCAGGGAAGGAATAAAGGACGGAGTGAAAGGTAGATGGCATCCTAGGTATGATTTTTTTTTAATGCGGCATCATTAGAGGTCCTGTTCTCGAAAAAAATTGGCGGTGGTTTAGCTCTGGTTAAACCTGGAGTGACGCGATAGCTACAGCTGGCCGAGTGGAACTTGCTCAGTTGAATTGCAAAGTCAGTCTTTCGCCGCTCCGTTTTGCTGGGCGTTCCTTCTTCATCTTCGTCCCACTCGACTCGGCGCATGCGCACAGCTGTTGCAGCTCGGTTTCGCTGCCACGCCGCGCCGCCGGCAGCAGCAGCTGCTCCGCATCATGTGACCAGCCACGTGACAGCGTGGCGGCGCCGCCACGATGAAGGCTCGAAATGCTACTGTAATATAGCTATCGCTACAAAAAGGCAGCGTTCATTGCTGCTGCACCACTGCGACTCCCCACGACCTATGAATCTATGAAAGGGTAGGAGCACTTGCTTGGGAGGGATTTTTAATCCTGTCACATTGTACTGTGAAGGATAGGTTAAGAATCGTCCAAGTTTTCTATCTCCACTGCAGCTGATTTTTCTGCTTGAGCTCAGGTTTGGTGTAAGTATCTCTGTTTTAGTTTGACATGTTAAAAGCAAGAGTTTGGACATTTTGCATTCATTCCGCATCAGCATACTAGAACAAGTCATGCCACTTCTTTGAAAGCACCATTCTTGAATGGCTAGCTGCGAATACAAGGTGTTGTGTTTCTCCTGGTGATACTTTTACTTTTCTGCAACAGAAGGGTATGTGTTTACTGGTTTAAAGCACTGAATATGTTTTAATATGCTTGTGCTGTGATGTTGTCAGTCAAATGATTTTGTCTTTAGGTCATAACTTGCACTGAACACAAGTACTAAGTTGTGCCCTGAACATGCAAACTAGTGGTGTGAAATTTTAGACTGTAATAATGCTGTGAAGATTTTGGTGAGGTTACCTGTTCCTGCATAGCTGAGCATTGTATGTCGAGCTCAGCCAAGCAAGAAAAGACAGGTTTTATATGCCACTATGCATTGAAAAAGTGCTAATGATGTGTTGGTTTTAATCGCTAAATTTGGTTGGTGTCCTGTATATATGTACACACTTGTTTACACTCTGTCAGTTACCTGTATGCCTTTCACCTCGCACCTGTGCTGGTTTACATAAAATGTTCCTCTGGTGAACATTTGTTGTAGTTTATTGTCATGACTGCTTTAGTGCCACAAACGTATCGCAAACACAAGCAGCTAGCCTTTTAATGTGAAGTGGAATGGAAGCTTTAACACATAGGGGGTCACAACTTGGAGTTTTACTTTGCACTGAATTTGCATTATGTGATAGTTCACTGCAAAGCAATGGTCAGTTCAGTTCTGCTGTACGTTTTTACATGAACTGTACTTTCTGCTTATTTGTAATTTACTAGGGCTTTTCTGCCACCGTCTGGCGTATGTGATGCCTCACTTATGGAAGATGTCCATTCCAGTGGCAGTCTGTTGCTGACTTTATGTTGAAGCCAGGTTTGTGTGCTTGGTTACCTTGTTAAATGTTGCAAGATCTATGAAAGTGGATGAGCTTGGTAGATGTCAATGCATTTGTGAGGCTAGGCTACTGTGATTGTGTGACGGAGTGCCAATTCATACAAGCATATCTGCACGTCTTGTTTTTAAAATGTACAGATTCTTGATTGCATGTCAACAAGGAACGTTTCAACCATACCTTATGCTGAAGTCACTAATACTAGTCTGCTTGGTGCTTTATATTCTTGTATCCCTATGTAGTGGTGCTTTTCACCCTTCATCATAAAAGAAATGCACCTATCACAAATACTGCTATAATAGTTGTGTTCACTAAAGAGGCCAACATAACAAAGTTGACTGTGTCAGCACCTGGCTTAAGTTATCACTGCTGCTTAACATGAAAGCTAGCGCTTCAGAGGCCTTCTGGTTTACAGTTCACAAAGTTCAAGCTTTCCAGTTATAGTGCTGTGCAAGTACTCAGTCAATAAATCACAATCAATTAATTAATCAATCAATCGATCAATCAATCAATCAAACAAACAATCAATTCCAACATTTGTCTTAAAATTGCTCACACATCTTTTACAGGCTGTCTTTTGTATCAGGGAAGCTATATGAATGTTCACTGTGAGTGTTATGGCAGCTCTTGCACCTGACTTTTAACTCATACTGCACTGTTGTGGAATGGTAGCATTTAGTACTGGTATATTTCTCAGTGAAATTCATTCTTCATAAGTTTTTTTGCTTTGAGGTTCCCATACTCTAGCTTACTGATTCTGTCCTCTGCTGTAACTAGCATTAGTAGGTGGTCTTATGCACTGCGAGAGCCAATTTGACTGTCACTTCATCTGCTTTGCAGTGCATTGTGGTCTGGGTTTTCAAGATTAGCACTAGAAGGTTGGTAATGAGTAAGAAGCTGCACTTCAGAGTTTTGAAGAAGCATATAACCCACTGTTCATTGAAACAGCTGCACCTTCAGGCACCTAGAGATCTGTTTGCCCTACTTAAAGGGAGTGAAATACAGGGTAACAAACTTTCACTATACAAGTTTTTCTGTGGAAACTCCTGTCTGGAAATTTACAACCAAAGATTTACTGTGCATTGCATTCCTGACTATGGGATTAATTTCACTGAAGAATTTGGTGAGTGTGCTGAAATGGTTTTTGGGTTTTTTAAATTTTCCAAGATCTATTTAATTAAGCATGCACTTTGTAGCTTGTGCTCTGTAACCTTCACTTAATGTCTACTGTTGGCCTGCCTAGAAATCTTCAAAAATGCCCAGGTACTGAGACTCTGGTGCATATTAAACAAAACCGTAGGCAGGCAAAATATATGTGGAACCTTCCTTTACACAATGCCTCACAGCTGAAGTGCAGTTATGACAGATAAAAGTTAACTTTAATTTCATTGGTACTGAGTGAGAGAGAGTTATTTCCTCAGAAGCAAGAAGGAAAGGAGAGTTTGCTTCCCCAAAAAGGAAGGGGCAACTCAGTCATTAGTCAAGCTTGATACCCAGTACAAAATAAAAAAATTGCAAAAGTTACAAGATGTGTCAAGAATTTTATGAGACTTGCACTGAGCAGTGCATAGTATAGTGCTTATGCTTAAACAAACTGTTGCTTGTTTCAGTGCTTGAATGCAGAAATTAAGATTTACTACTGTGCTGTAAAAAGTTGAGATGAAAGGTGACAAAAAAGACAAAGTCATCTCAAAGCAACATTTCGCAGCCTCCAAACCAGAATTGTATTTGGCCGCACGGCTCAGTTGAGTTGAGTTGAGGTGTTGAATGCTGCAGGTGGGGTTAGCCTTGCTTTCTCTGCCGGCAATTGCTCCACCGCAGTGTCTCTTCGATATTAACAATGCCGCATCTACCCCGCTAAGCGCACAGTCTCTTATAATAGCACACATGCTCTCCCGCAGTCACCGTCTATGCACACAATCAATCCACACAGTTCACATCACAGTCCACTCCAGAAGTCACCATCTATGCACATGTTCAGTCACAGTAGAACATAGGCCATTGTAGTGCCACACTCCATACACACATTCACTCACAGAATAAAGTAGGCCGCACGGCTCCTCTCCAGTGATGTTTGGTGCTTTGCAGGTTGCGGCAGTCAGTGGCCACCATCGGCCATCACAGAGGCTACCGGTGGCCATCGAATCAGCCCTTGGCATGGACAGAGGGTGCCGAGCTACCCTCCCCCATGCTATTCAGATGCTGTCAGTGCCGCGGCTCTGGCGGATGTCACCCTGGATTCAAACAGCACCGGCAGCAATGGCGGTGGCAACAAGGAGCCCGAGTGGCGGATGCTTCTGCGCACGCGCCTGCGGAACCACGCCGCAGAGCGGCCATTCAAGTGTCGCCTATGTCCCCGCTCCTTCACCCAGAGCAGCCACCTGAACCGCCACTGCCTGAGCCACACGGGCCAGCAGCCGTTCAAGTGCCGTTTTTGCGACAAGCGCTTTGCCCGCTCCGACAACTGCAAGACGCATGAGAGGTCACACATGCGTGCGATGGGTCGGCTCTAGCTTGGACGACTGCACCGGCCCACCACGGCAGTGCTGCGCGGCTCTTGTTCGGGCTGCTTTGGGTTGGGAAGCCCCGAGAAGGCCTTGCTCACGCGACAGGGCTTGAATCTCATGGCCTGTAATAATGTATAAGATGCATGAGGCAGCTGTTTGAAGCCTTGTCTTTCGTCCGCATCTTCACTGAGGCCACTCTGTACATGGTGAAGTGCTTATTCATTCCAGCTTTGAGTGCAATGCCATTCTTTGCTCGTGATGCTTGTTGTGTTGTTGCATTAATTGTCATTACTAACATTGCGGGATGTTACTACTCATATTCCTAATAATAATTCCTTAACTGGTTTTCCAACTGCACCCCCATGAAATTGTGCTCTGCTTGTACAGATGACAGAGATGTCAAATTTTGCCTATGCTTAAAATATATCTTGGTAAGTCAGCACAGAGGAGGCAGTGGATGTCTTGAGGTCCACTGCTGCAGCCCCTGTCTGCATCAGAAACTTTTGCATGCAGACTCATGCATCTTAAACCCCTGCACTCATTTGTGTCCTTGCTGCACTAAAGAGGGGAAGGAATGATTGTGCGAATGAAAAGTTGGTAAAACATAAGAATGGTAAAGGTGCACGGAGTGAAACCAAAATCAGTACTTTCATTTAAGTGATTGGAATACTACAGCTTAAGCAGTGTTGGTTTAGGCATGGTAATTATTAACCGTGACTGTGTGTTGCTGTGAGATGGCTTCACTTTACAGAACTCACAAGAGTCTTCGATTGATTTGAGGTGCAGATGACTGAACAAAACATCGAGTATAGCACAGCTTGTTCTGTACTGTGCTTGTGCACACTATCATTGTACCGTGATATGGGCCATTTTCTCATGGGTGCCGTCATATTGGAGAAGTAGCACAGTCTAATTCCTGGTCTGGTCATGACTGCCACACTGGCTTGTGCGGCTGGCCGCAGCTGCGCTTGGCCAAGGGCACTGTGTAAGAGTAGGTTAGGTGAAGGAACGGCGCGGACAAGCCATTACGTAGAAAGGAGGTCGGAGCATTCTGCTTACACGGCAGTCAACAGAGGGTGCTACTGACTGTTCCCCGGGTCTCCCACTTCGCGCCGTTCAATTGTTTTTGTCTGCTTCGGCTTGTTCCCGCTTTCACGTGCGCGTTTAGTCAAATCTACCTCTCAGATCGACTTATTCTATGCGGCAGTGCGATGGTGAAGTGCTTCTTGCGATTTTGTAGCAGCGGCTACAAATCGTGTAAGGAGAAGTACTCTCTTTTCAAGCCGCCCCAGGATGACGCAAGACTCGACGCGTGGCGGCGAGCAGTACCTCGCATGGACTGTGTACTACAAAGAACAGATCGTGTTTGCGAAAGGCATTTTGCTCCCCACTTCATCTTGGAAGACGTGGTCAGCAGAAGTTGATGGCCACGTGTTAATGTCTGGCAAGAGAAGAGCGGGCCTTACGAAAGACGCCATTCTATCTATCTTCGAAGGGGTGCCGAGCTACCTTTCAAAATGGATCAAGAGCCCTCGCAAGACAGCGAAGCGACTATCTGGTCGCGCAGCTTCTTCTTCAGCCTCCCAAAAGAGCAACTGCGTAGATCAAGATTGCTCGCCAACACGACCCAGCCTGTGGCCTCTTCCGATGAAAGCGACTGCGTTGCGAAGTCCTGCAAAGCCTTGCCGTTTGAAACACTCTTCAACGAAGCGGGCAGCATTTGCTTATCTCAGCATTCATGGGCAGCACATTGCACCGGCATTGAAGAAGTGAGAGACATTGTGTTTATTGACGCACAGGTAATACACAGGCAAAGGGACAGTTCTTCAGTAATTTTCAATAGAAAGACTTTGCATGTGAAGAGTGACCTCACAGTTGAGGTGCATGTCTTTGGCAGGCAAATTGATTGTGCTGCTGTTGCTGTAAGTTCGTTTGCCACGTCGCCATCTGATATTGAAGTCATGCTCAAAACCATTGATAGCCTTAGCGTGTGCTGGGGAGGGCCAAGTTTAAAGGACTTCCCGAGTCTGCATCCGAAGTGTGCTTCGGTAGACTCTCAGAAGAGCTGGAGACGCAAGTGCCTACTACTATTGAATGGAGGAGCCATATGTCATCACTGCAGCGGTCTCGTTGACACCTTGAAGTTGCACGCTGATGCCAAGCTGTGAGAGCGAAAGAGGAGCGACCGTGGAAACGCATCAGGCTTTCCGTGCAGCCTTCCCAGCAGGAAAAGCTCAAAGCTTTGTGCCGGGCAAAATCAGTGCTCCAGCAGTCACGAGCGCTACTTATTAAGCACAACAAACTGTTGATCAAGCAGATACAGGAGACCAGGACAGAGCTAACAAAATTGCAGGAGGAAGACGTCAAAGATAAAATTCAGGCACTGGATATGCCACCAGCGCAGCTCCTTTTGTTAGAGGAATTCATTTCAGCTGCCAAGAGCACAACAAGAAGAAACCGGCGATACACAGATGACTGGATTCTCTTGTGTCTCCTTCTACACATACGCAGTCCTGCTACGTACTGTTTTTTGCGAAGCTACGACATTTTGCCTTTGCCATGTGTTAGTACTGTAAGGAAGCACATAAGCATGGTGGGCTTGAAATGTGGTTTCGATGAAAACTTCTTCCAAGCCTTGAAGCTGAAACTCTCCAAGAAAACTCCTTTTCATCGCCGAGGAATTCTGATAATGGATGAAATTCAAGTGAGGAAAGAATTGGCTGTAAACTCAAAAATGTTCACCTACGCTGGTCTCGTCGATCATGGGGAGCGAGAAAATCAAAGCAGTGGGCTGGCGGATCATGGTCTTGTTTTTGCTTTTTCTTCTTTCGGAGAAAATTATTTACAGCGGGTGGCTGTGTTTGCATCGAAAGGGTCAACAAAGGGAACGTTCCTTGCTCAGCTCTTGGTTCGGTGTATTGTACATTTAGAGAAAGCCAGCTTGTTCGTCGACGGAGTTATGTGCGACGGCGCTTCCACGAACTGTGCGATGTGGAAACAGCTCGGCATCAGTGGCATACTCGGACAAGTGGTTAACTCCTTTGAACACCCAACGGACACTTCAAGAAAGGTATACGTTTTTTCCAACGCACCCCATCTCTTTAAGTGCATTAAGGACCGTCTGCACGACAAGAAAGTTCTAAAAAAAGATGGCCATCTTAATAGATGGTCGTGCTACGACGCTGTTTTTGTTGCCGTCAGCAAGAACACTGGTGCGCTTCGAGTCTGCCCCAAGCTTACTTATAATCATGTAAACCCATCGAACATGCTGAAGATGAGAGTAAGCTGGCCACACAACTTTTCAACAATTCTGTTGCCAAAGGAATCATGTTTTATGCACGCAGAGGTGCGCAAAGGTTGGTTGATGCGGAACCAACAGCTAAATTTACACTTTTTTTGAACGACCTGTTCGACGCTGTAAACCGCCGGTACCCCGCAGAGGGCATCCGATTAGGAAGCAGGGATTTCACTACTCTCCAAACTGCATCTTAATGGCTCGACACATGGGAACAACAGGTTGTAAACGGCGACATTCCAAAAGACCCCTTTTTGACCCAGTTGACTGCCGAAGGTTTGCGTGTTACGCTGAAATCTGCCCAACAACTTTCTACCTACCTTCTAAAAGACTGCGGTTTCAAGTATGTGTTGTCGGCCAAAATGAACCAGAACCCCTTAGAATGCTTTTTCGGAATTATCAGACAGGCGGGAGGTCAAAATGAACATACAACCTTTCCCACATTCTTGCAGTTATACCGTATGCTAACCATGCATTCTTTGTTAAAACTTCCACAGTTTGGAAACTGTGCAGCGCCTGATAACAGTCAGGCTGCTGTTAATCTGGCGGATTTAAGGGACATATATCAGAGTTCAGGTATGCAGCACCCAAATAAACTGCAAGAATTGAAGCAGAAGCTTGATGGGCTGATCAAAGAAGGCAGCTGGGAATGTGATGACATATTTGAGCTAAACGACTGCGACGCAGATGTTGTAGGCTGCATTGTATACTACGTCACTGGCTTTGTCTCAAGAAAACTCGCAAATGAGGCCTCCTGTACGATTTGCAAGGAGGTGCTTGAGGGAACAAAAGGGATTGCAAACGTGCCTGAAGCCGACCTGGTGAATTTAAAAATGAGAGGTAAGCTGACGCACCCGAATGTGCGTCTTTTTGATCTTTTCAGATACTGTGAGGAAAATTTGAAAAACATGCGAGTGACAGGCATGCATCCGATAGCACAATTGATGCTGTTCTGGAAAAGTTCCAGTTTACATTTCCATGCAGTCTTCACAAAGAAGACATGCTTGCAAAACTGATCCACTATTACGTGTGCTTGCGTATGCGTCAATACTGCAGGCAGTTGAAAGGTCAGAAAAACAAAAAAAAAGCCAGGACTTGCGAAAATTGTCAAAAGTTGTGTGAGCCCGTGTTTCGAAGCGACTGCATGAGAGCTGAAATTTATTTTGCCATGCATATTTTTCCTCATTTTATTCTCCCACATTAACCAGTTGTTTCCGGACTTGTGCTTCTGTCAGAATTGTTCAATAAATTTCTGAGAGCTTTGACTTTCATGGAGTGAAGCGTCTTCATGATCTTTGCGGGGCGAGTATGGATATAATTCATGTTATCGTAATATCACTCTAACATCCGAGGTGGTGCGCCCGCATATCTTCTCGGCATTGATATGGGTCTTTTCCTTGCACAGGGTAATGTTCGGCAATATCTAATAAGCGGCAGAGTTAGTACGAAGACTGCAATGCGAAATAAAAAGCAGTGTTTTATTAAACGCATATGCGTGCCACGATCGCCACGCCGGCTACGCCCTCGTAAGTAGTTGCTTATACTGATTTCGATGCTTTGTTTAAAAGAGGTGAAATGTTTTTGTGTAAATAAAGGATACTTTACATCCCCAAAGTAAAACACCAGAAGAGGAAATCTTAAGGCCAGTTAACCACACAGTTCAAGAAAATACAGGCCCAAAGCACCGTATAGTGCTCGCGCTGATGTGGCCCGGTCGCTCGTGGAGCGGGGAAAAGTTGGTCGTACCATCTGTCGGCTGCCTCCAAAAGTAGAATGTTATGACAGGGCGCGGGCGTTCTCTCACCTAAACTACTCTTACACCGTGGCCAAAGGGTAGTAGTCGCTAGCTGTGCTGTGTAACTTTTTTTTTAATGTTTCTTTCCTTGGTAGCAGTGTTTCTAAGGGGATCGATGATCTCACCTGGGTCTCGCAGCTGCACCAATTCCTTCCTCACACTGTTATCATTGGCGTGGCATGCCTGTGCATGCGCTGGACACCCAGGATGTGCTCTGTATAAAACAATGCAGTTTGAAAGTGAAATGTTGTTCAAAGTGTTGTAAGAGCAGAAATTGTCATGCTATGTTGACATGGTTGTACTTTGACAGCTTTGAATCTGGCATGCTAGATATATTTTTATTTATTTGGTATTTGTTTTTGAATACAGTTTACCTGAGTAAAAAAGCAACAATTCGGACTACATGCAAAGCACTTTCTCTTCATACTTGAAAATGCTGGTGTGTAATGTTTCATTGTAACATCTAATTGGTACTTAGCTGCTTCTTAAAATGGTTTGTATTTTTGCTATCTAACCGTTCTGCTGTTGTATATGATAAAGCTATGAATGAATCACCTGCTGGCAAATACTGCTCGTTTGCAAGGTTAAAATTTAGATATTACTATTTTGCACTTCTCTGTTGAAGACACATACAGCTCAGAATCGCCATGTTGACACGTTATCCAGTTTCTGACAGAATATTGCCTGGCGAGGGGCAAACATAGCAGAGAAGTAACCATACCCTCATCCACATTTATTTTATTTTCAAATGTTGGCGAGCGTATGTTTATTTTTCTGCAGAATCAATTTGCGCTTTATCAGAAACGACATGTTCTGTATGGAGGTAGCACGAAAATTTCCTGGCACATTTGGAAATAAAGCATGCAGCATGCTATTGCTTGCAATTGCAAACATGATGAAGCCTGGTATGGTTTCTTTAATATGCGACTATGCAGCACTACCAGAATAAAGCAACCACATCATACCTGTGTGTGTCATATATGGAAGTCCAAAGCAAAGCATTAAACCTGTGACAACTGGCAACTAGTGCCGAGCAGCTTTCATTTTCGTTTTTTATTTTCTCACAATTTGAGTGGGTGGACATATTCTTGCTGAAGTCTGAACTGGAGCCTATCTATTCTGTTGAAAATTAATGCTTTTGTGCTGAAAGCTTAGGAAAATAACTGGTTTGCAGCCCAGTGCAGTTCACATAATGCCCACCGCTTGTCTGCCGCACAGGTCGTCGCCTTGCGCTACAGTTGCTTTCCTCCTCGCCAGTGAAAACACTCGCATGGTGCTAGTGTGCTAACTTAGTATACTAAATAATTTCAGTTGAATTAACGCTATTCTGTCTGGGACTCCAAGCAGCAGTCGATGGCTTTTAGTATAAAAGTATTCTGTAAAATAATTCCCAAAAATGTACTGTGTGTAAGTTACTTCATCAATAACCTATTTTAAATTGAGCAGTGCCTGTTGTACGATCATGAATGTGCCAAGTTGGTGTAGAGGTTACGGTGGCACCTTTAGCATTTGCGCAGACTGATAAGTAGTGAAAAAAACGTTCAGGTTCTTCAGTGATGGGCTGCTGTACTTTGAAATACATGTGCAGTCTGCATTTGATGCTATTCAAGTTCATTGGTTGTTAATAGCATAAATTCATGAGAGTGAAGAAAGAACTGCACAAACGAGACATGGATGGCAAAGAGGCAAAGATGCACACAAACGTAGACTAACAACTTTATTACATGAAGGAACACAAGGAGTGTATAAGACGATTTTAGCATTTTGTCAAAACAATGCTGGCATGTGAACGAGTACTCACTAAAGAAATCACACAACTGCAAAACTATCGTGTACAAAACGATATATTCCTAAGTTGGGCCAGCCCACTCTAAGAAAACATGAAAACCAAAAACATCGCACAGCGAAAGCATACAGTCGAGTGCCTTATGAACTGGCTAGTGGAAACTATAACCAACTGATATGAACAAAAAGCCTAATCAGTCTACAAGCACAAGTGCGGACACCTGCAAAAGCTAGACAGGTCCCCACAAAACAACAAAGAAAAACAAAACGATCCGCTCCATTCTACGTCATTAAACAACAAAAGCAGGGGCCTGTCTAACTTTTATAGGTGTCCGCACTTGTGCTTGTAGATGGATCAGGCTTTTTGTTCCTATCAGCAGGTTGTAGTTTCCATGATCCGATTCATGTGGCATGCGACTGCGTGCTTTCAGTGTGCAATGTTTTTGGTTTTATAAATTTTCTTAAAGTGGGCCGGCCCAGTTAAGGACTATCGTTTCGTACACGATAGTTTTGCAGTTGTTTGATTTCTTTCCTGGGCACTTGTTCATGTGCTGGCATTGTTTTAAACAGAAGATAAGATCGCCTTATATACGCCTTGTGTTCCTTCATGTAATAAAGTGGTTAGCCTTAATTTGTGTGCGTATGCCTTTTCATTGTCCATGCCTTGTTTGTGCAGTTCTTCGCATCTATAATGAACCAACTAGCCCGACAAGTTCTCATGAGAGTGATGAGGCCGGTCTGCAAAATGGTAATGTCATTATTGCTTTAGTCACAGCCTTCAACATATTGGCACACACGAAAGGTAGTTTATCGAGGGAAGGTTGCTAACCTGCAGTTTTGTGTGATCACAGTGAAGCACCTTTACAAGCCTTGCCTTTGTTAAGCAATGTTTGCTGTTCATGAGTGATGGTACTGACAGTGAAGTGCATTTCAATATTGTGGGAAACACTTATTGAGCAGCCAGGATGTGCTTGCTTCTGTGTTCAATTTTATAAATTATGATATGACATCCAGCTTTTAATAGCCAAGCTACTCAGTTGACTAACAAGTGATAGTTAAATTTGTGAAGTCAGTTGGAGTGCTGGGTTCTTTGTATTCTTAATAGAGCATGCTTTATGTTCTCTCTTACCCTTGTCAAAACTGTGGCCTGACATGTCTATTTCTTAAACACCAGAGTGAGGGTATGGCTATTTAGAAATTAAATTTTACCAGCATTTGCTTATGTTTGCACAGTCAGATTTCACGGGTGTGTGCTTGTTGGAAAGGTAGTGGGATATATCGTGGTCATTATTACAGGTCTGGACACGTGGAAGAGAGTTGGCTGTTGGTACTGTAATTCTTCATGCATAGACTTTCTGTCACTACAGGTCTGCTATGTAAACAGCCGCTGTCTATCTTGGAAAGGTACAGGGTTGGTGGCGGGAATACATTTGTTATTAACGGTTCCTCCAAATATGTATATTTATTCGGAGCCCAGCTTTCAAAAGTGGATAGGATTTTGGGGTCAACTGTTGTTTAGTGTTTTTATTTCTATGGACCTGCTTGCTGCTAAGGAAACTACACGGCTTGCGCTTGATTTGCTTATGCTGACGTTTCTTCATGTGAAGTTTGTGCAGGATGTCACTTTTTAACACCTAAAGTATCACGTCACTTATTGTCATGGCTATTGTTGGGGTGCTTACCATACAAACACTTAAGGAATTTCAGGACCGCCATTCAACACTTTCCTCTGTGAAGCCACTCACCCCTCATGTAAAACCCCTTCCTAGAGACATTTTAGGAATAAATAAACATTTGCAAAAAAACAGAAACAACTCACATTGACATGTTACCTACATGCAAATGAAAAATATATGAACAAAATTTTTTTACAAAGTTATCGAAAGTGGCCTTGTTTCCCCGTTGGAAAACAACACTTCCTGACATCAGAGCTGAATCCAACTGACTGGTGCAAACCTGTGCATACGCTTGTCTTAGTGCGCTGCAAAGTGCTTGGCATGTCACATCTTGGTTGCCTCGTGTAATGGTGAGGCCAATTTAGCTTTTATTTGATTGAGGCACTGCGATGGTACGTGGCAAAAATTAGGAATTCATTTGAATGCTGCCTTAAGCCCATGAAGAAACTCATGCTGAGAGCTTTTTATAAAGGTCATCATATATTTTGAACGGCCAAAGTATTGATTCGTGCTGCACATTGATATATGCGTTTCTCTCGAGTCATTGTGGATCATGTACATTCATCTTGGAACTGTTTCTACTGCTGTTAGTGGCTAGGATCTGTTAGTTCGCTTCCACACGTGTTGGGTGTAAGATTTATCATCTTGTTTATTTTTACTGTGCACTCAACGCATGCTCACAAATGTCCTTTTCTGATGTAAACTATGTAAGAGACATTGCTGCAGACGATCTATATATAGTGTACTCATATGATGCATCAGAAGGAATGTGATGAACTTGAGCTTCTTCACACTTGTATAACCTGTATACTTTTCTGTAATGTAAGTCAATAACCAGCAAGGTGTGAGATGTATGAAGTGATTAATACAACTATTTACTTGTAGCAGTTTGGCATCCGAAGTACCCTGTAGTTACCTATGTTAGGAAGCATTCAAGTTGCAGTAAACCATATACCTGTTTGATGCGCGTGACCGCAAATGATGTGACCACTGTATGAGCATATCACAGAAATGCGGCAAGAGCAAGTTCCTAAGGTATAAGTGCGAAATATATAATGCATTCCGCTATGTGTAGCTATTTTCTGTCTTGCTTTTTGGGCTTTTCTTCAAGAAAATGGCTGTGAGAAGGAAGGAGTGTTAGGCCTTGTGGAAAACTTCTTCATAAGTGATGAAAAAAGCATGTCAGTGTCAGTGCATGTGTCATGGAACCACAGCCTTTTAATCTGGTCTCTTTTGCCCTGTGTTGTAGCTTTAAAGTGATGTTGAAAGCAAGGAAAGCAGAGGAAACAAAATGTTTACAGATCGGTAATTGTTGGCTGGCCTGCCTAGTAATTGTACCTAGTTATTCTGAATATAATAAAATTGACCTTGGCCAGCTAAAGACACGAGAGCTTCACTTTTACACTTTGCTGACTATAGTAGGATACAACTTGAAAAAAAAACAGCAATTGCTAACACTGGGCCGCGGTCCTTGGCACCCTGTATTACTCCGCTAGCCAAACACAACAGTGAACTAAATCTGTTTTTTAATGTTTGATTTTACTAAACGAGCCCGGTATCAAAATTCTAGAGCCTGTAATCTTTTTCTGGTGGTCAGTTTCTTGTTTAGGTAATGAGAAAACTTTTAACTACGGACTACTTTTTTGTCGTAGAAGAATTCTGTTTGGTGGTCCTGAATGTGGGCGGAGTGTCACTGCAGACTTAAGTTGTATCCGACTGTAGTGTGTCAGTAGATGAAGTGGCATATGATTTTTGGGCCGTTGCTTTAAAAATAATCGAAGTGTTGACCCCAATGCTTTTGTACTTAAAAGCCTAAATCTTGTTTGGAAGCCAAACTTGCATGAATTTTGATATTGTAAGCACTGTGAGTGACCTTCATCTTCATCTCAGCGTAATCATCATCGGTCATCGGGTCGTGCGAAGAAGACGAAGTGTTGCTAAGCTGTGACTAGTCGGTAGCTGCTGCTTCGGCCTACCTGAAGTAAAAAGGTGAATTTGCTGGTGCGTTCTTCTGCCTCACAAGTGGTGGAGGTGACTCCTGATCCCAGCGTCCTCAACGCGGCACCCCCTGGAGCTCCGTTCCGGTCGTGTTCTTGGCGGCACATCCACCGCCATGGCGCAGTCACATCCCCCTGCTCTCACCGTTCCGGCGCCTGTAGCTACCGATGGGCATCCCACGGCTGCCCATGCCACCTCTGCACCACTGACGTCCCAAGGTGCACTTGCTCAGCACCATTTGACCCACCCAACTTGGTCAGTTACCTCACGTCAGCGCGACCCTCCGGTTTTCGCCGGTCTCCGCGGTGACGACGTCGAAGACTGGCTACAGCAGTACGATCGGGTGAGCGCTTTTAACGGTTGGGACGCTTCTATGAAGCTACTCAACGTCTCATTCTACCTGAGTGACGTGGCTAAGACGTGGTTCCTCAACCATGAGGACGCCATTCCTGACTGGCCTCAATTCACGACACAGATCCGCCAGATATTTGGAACTGTTGGTGCTGGTCCGACCTCTTTTCAAAAGAAGCTAGAGACCCGTGTGCAGCTTCCAGGAGAGACATACACATCATACATTGAGGACGTACTCGCCCTTTGCCGGCGAGTTAACAATGGCATGGTCGAGGCTGAACGTGTCGGACATATTTTAAAAGGAATTGGCTCTTTTGCCTACGCAGCTCTAGCTGCCCAAAATCCCGTCACGGTGGCAGACATTCGTGCCACTTGCCAGCGACTTGACTATCTACAGTCGCGCCGCCTCAACAACACCTGGGATCCGAGCCAAATTCCCGAAACTGATCTGCGCACCATCATACGATCTATAATACGGGAAGAGCTCCACAATGATACTTCGTCGGTTCCTGCCTTCTCACGCCCACCTGCTCAATCTACTGGGTTGCGTGGCATTATCAAGGAGGAGCTTACTTCACTCAATCGTCCCATGGCTACAGAACCACCAGCCCCTCCCTACGTTCCGACGTATGCTGAAGTCACTGCGGCTCCTCCTCCTTGTCCTCCTGTCCATCACGCACCCGTCCCACCCAGCCTCGCCGCCCTGTCCCCGCGACCACCGGTGTATGGTAATTGGCGGCCTCTCCCACCTCGTCCAGTATGTTTCTACTGCGGAATCCGCGGCCATGTAACACGCGTTTGTCGCCGACGACTGCGAGATGAGCGTGCGAGCTATGGGTACGTTCGACGTGACGACGCCTACCAGCTTCCTCCTCGCCAGTACTACACCGATAATGACCTCCGTCCCTCTTCCTCCCCGTCGACTTCTCCTGACCGGTCTAGGACAGCACGGCCATCGCGTCGTCGCTCCCCGTCACCCTTTCGCCGGACTTCGTCGCCCCTTCGCCCTCCATCTTCAGCTTCTGCCCGCCAAACGGAAAACTAACCTGTGCAGTTTCCGGAGGTAAAACTGCACCGCCTGTCGTCGCTCCAATTCCTCCTCTGCTCCCATCAAACATGTTGACTGTATTCCTTGAGGGACATGAACTGGAAGCTTTAATTGATACCGGCGCCGCTATTTCTATTATGAAACTTGACTTGTGTTTAAAACTGCGAAAAGTGCGCACACCTTATACCGGTCCTCCTTTACGTGCTGCAAATGGACAGAATATTAACCCTTGTGGAGCGTGTACAGCCCGAGTCACCATTGATGGCATCTTGCACTTCATTGAGTTTGCTGTCCTATCCTCCTGTGTCCATCAACTCATCTTCGGCTGGGATTTCCTCCAAAACGCCTCAGCAGTCATTACGTGTTCCCCTCCCACTATTGAAGTCACTGAATGCAACATTCTTGCCGATAGAGAACCACTTTCTTCCCGTGTATTTATGCTTGCCGATCACGTCCTCTATCCGGGCAACGAAGATATTCTATCTGTGACTTCTGACGCCGTCACCGATGGCGACGTCCTGATTACACCCAGCCCTCGTCTCCTGTCAAGAGGTATTATCATCATCGTGTCCCTTCTTCGCTTCTCCAGCGGTTCTTCTCTTCTCGCCGCATTCAACACCACATCAGAGCCCATTCTTCTGCGACGCGACTCTACTGTTGCATTAATTGCTTCCGCCCAGCCTGTCACACTTCTTCCCATTTCCACCTCCGATCGCTCTGATTCATCCCCTGCCTCGCTCAGTGCAGCACTTCGCCACACGATCAGCACCGACCTGACAACAGACCAGACAGACGCATTGCTCGCTGTATTGAACAAGCACGCAGACTCGTTCGACGTCAATTCCGGCACACTGGGTCAAACCGCTGCAGCAACGCATCGCATACTCACCGACGGATCAAGCATAGTTAGACGCCGGCCTTATCGTGTTTCTCCAACCGAGCGCAAAGTTATTCAGGAAAATGTTGCTGACATGCTTGCACGCAACATCATACGCCCATCGTCTAGTTCCTGGTCATCGCCTGTTGTGCTAGTGCAAAAAAAAGACGGTTCGGTTCGTTTTTGTGTAGATTACCGTGCTCTAAACAGAATAACTCGTAAGGATGTGTATCCCCTCCCTCGAATTGACGACGCCCTCGATTGTTTGCAAGGTGCCCAATTTTTCTCCAGCCTTGACTTAAGATCAGGCTACTGGCAGATCCCCATGAATGAAGATGATAAAGAGAAGACCGCCTTTGCAACACCGGACGGTTTATACGAATTCAATGTCATGCCTTTTGGACTCTGCAACGCTCCTGCTACATTCGAGCGTATGATTGACACAGTTCTCCGCGGCCTCAAATGGAAAACATGTCTCTGTTACTTAGATGACATCGTCATTTTTTCTTCGTCATTTCCTGATCACCTTACTCGTCTCGATGAAGTTTTGACAGCACTTTCCAGCGCTGGCCTACAGCTAAACACGAAGAAATGCCGTTTTGCATCAAAATCCATTAAAGTTCTTGGCCATCTCGTAAGCAGCGAAGGAATTAAGCCTGACCCTGAAAAAATCGCTGCTGCGCTGCACTTTCCCCGTCCAACTCGGGTCAAAGATCTCCGCAGTTTCCTCGGCTTGGCATCATACTTCCGCAGATTCATCCGCAATTTCGCCTCTATTGCCTCACCTTTACATGCGCTTCTTCACAACGACACGCCTTTCATCTGGTCTCCTGCTTGCGAAGAAGCATTTGAAACTCTGAAGCGTGCTCTGACTTCGGGTCCCGTCCTCTGCCATTTTGATGATAAAGCACCGACAATTTTGCACACCGACGCCAGTAGCCATGGCATTGGCGCTGTCCTTCTGCAACGACAAAACACCTCTACAGAAAATGTTGTTGCCTATGCGAGCCGAACTCTGACTTCTGCGGAACAAAACTACACTATTACCGAACAAGAATGTCTCGCCGTCGTCTGGGCTGTTCAGAAGTTTCGTCCTTACCTGTACGGCCGTCACTTCACAGTCGTCACTGACCACCACGCCCTATGCTGGTTATCCACTTTGAAAAATCTGTCCGGTCGTCTCGGGCGGTGGATCCTCCGCCTTCAAGAGTACGACTTTACTGTCACTTACAAATCGGGCAAGAAGCACAAGGACGCCGACGCTCTCTCTCGTTGCCCTATTGCTTTGCCGTCGCAACCCATGTCCTCGCATTCCTCTCCTGTCCCAACGGAGTCAAGCCATTTAAACCCTACAGTTATGCAGTCTTTGAGCGCCGCCTCTATTGCTCCCATGCCAGATATACACTGCAATCTTGCTCACCACCAGAGTGCTGACCCTTACTGTCAAAAGCTGATTGATAGTCTCAGCGGTGTTCTTAGACCTCCAAATGCCCGTCTCCGTCGTCGGCTCAAAAATTTCAAGTTACAGGATGGCACATTATTTTGGCACAACTACAGCCCACTGGGCCACACATGGGTTCCCGTAATTCCTTCTTCCCTGCGTCCTCAAGTTCTACAAGCCTTCCACGACGACCCCACCGCAGGTCACCTTGGGTACCACAAAACCTATGACCGCATCAAACGTCGTTTCTTCTGGCCTGGCCTTTCAACCTCAGTATTAAAATACGTAGCGTCTTGCATCCCTTGTCAACGACGCAAGCGGTCTACGTCGCCTCCTGCCGGTCTCTTGCAACCTCTCCCATGTCCTTCCACACCTTTCGAAGTCGTCGGAATCGACTTGTATGGACCCCTGCCCTTGACTCCAGCTGGCAACCGCTGGGTCGTTACTGCCGTTGACCACCTCACCCGATACGCTGAAACCGCAGCACTTCCTTCCGGCTCCGCTTCCGAAATCGCCAACTTCTTCCTCCACACCATACTTCTTCGCCACGGCGCCCCTCGCCTCCTCCTTAGCGATCGTGGCAAGTCGTTCCTCTCCACCGTCCTCGCCGCAGTGCTTCATGCTTCAGGCACGGTGCATAAAACTACATCTCCTTACCACCCTCAGACCAATGGCCTCACAGAACGCTTTCATCGCACCCTTTCTGATATGCTATCCACCTACATTCACCCTCAGCACAACAACTGGGACTCTTTACTCCCCTTTGTAACCTTCGCCTACAACACTGCCGTTCAACGAACCACCACCTACTCTCCGTTTTTTCTTGTTTATGCCCGCCATCCTACCTTCTCCCTCGAAGCATCTTTCTTCACAGCTTCTACTCCTTCTGCCGCGCCTTCCCACGAACAGTTCCTGTCTCGTATCGCCCACTGCCGTGATCGTGCCCGCCTTCAAACTGAAGCCACTCAAGCTTCCAGGAAAAGCACGTATGATGCGACTCATCGCTCAGTGTCTTTCCGCCCTGGAGACGAAGTGCTACTCTGGACACCTACTCGCATCCCCGGCCTGTGTGAAAAGTTTCTGAGCCGTTTTATTGGCCCGTACACGGTTCTGGAACAAACTTCCCCTGTAAACTATCTCATCACACCTGCATCGCCTGTTCGCGATCGTCGGTGTCGCGGCACCGAGATTGTGCACGTGTCGCGCTTGAAACCCTTTAACCGCCGACCTTAAGATTTAATTTGCGACCAGGATGGTCGCTTTCGTTCGGGAGGGGGAATGTTGTAAGCACTGTGAGTGACCTTCATCTTCATCTCAGCGTAATCATCATCGGTCATCGGGTCGTGCGAAGAAGACGAAGTGTTGCTAAGCTGTGACTAGTCGGTAGCTGCTGCTTCGGCCTACCTGAAGTAAAAAGGTGAATTTGCTGGTGCGTTCTTCTGCCTCACAATATTTCTAATAGTCTTGCACATTAAAATCAATTTTTTCTTCCAAAGTCGTGATTTGTCAAGGATGCTCATTTTTAATATGGGAGAGAGGTAGTGAAAACTTGAATAGAGGCTACTGTTTTGATAGAGGCTGTTATAGCATTCCAGAGAAATGGTTGGTAGGATGTGACAGGTTGTATCTGGGAGGCATAAAATATAATTGTTCTTGGTACTGTTGCATACGGGGCAGGCACATCTTCTAATGCTCAAGCACCATGTTTTGGTCTGTAGTTGAGAAACAAGGGCACTGCCAAGGAGTGAGCAGACACTCATTTGACAAGATTGATGGGCTGTGCTGTGTGGTACCAGATGTGTCTGAAGAAGCCACTCATTGGCATCATGATGACTGCAATGAACAAGTCCACCTCTGGGGTTGATTCACTGTGCACATATCATGTTTTCTCAAGGTGTTAATTGTTTGAGAAATAAAACACTATACAATTAGGAACCCATTTCAAGAGAATCTTGGACTTTGCTTCTCTTCTTCTATCATGTTAGAACCACAGGTGTGTGCAGAGGCAAGGGGGCAGTGGCTTCCATAGCACACATTGGGAAGGGAGCGGAAATTTTTTACCATATTGTTCCCTGCTACCCATAAGACATTGTGCCCCCCCCCCCCCCCCCCCAATTATGGAGAGACTTGTGCACGCCTATGGTTGGAACACAAAAAGGACAGCACAGCTGCTCAGAGAGATGGCCACATCATTCAATTTTTTGTCACTGTAGATTAATGAGCCATGGCCATAAAAAGAGGACAGGTACCTGAACACATATCCTGACACCAATTGTTTAAATATGAGCCAGCTATTGTGTTTTTCATTGCACTTGCATGTTGTTCCCTTTTCAGACAGATAGCAGCATTAAGTATTAGCTGTGTCTTGGGGCCTCTCAACACAGGCGGTTATTCGAGTTGAGTACTTTGGTACCGCTCCCCAAAAAACACTCGAGTTGAGTTCTGAATCGTGAAAACAAAACTGGCTATGTTACCTTCAAGCATCTTGCTCTTAGAAACTGAAATAGATCACTTTGTGAAAGACTAACTTGATACCAAAAAGAACTTTCTTTGGTTCAGAAGTTCCCCTTTTAGTTTAAGGAGTATCCAGTTAGCTACTGTTGAAATAGATCCGCCATTTTAAATGCTCGTGTAGCAGGAGTCGGACTCAAGGGTCAATATTTAATCATAGGCAAAACATATTGCCATCTGGGGTGTCCAGCAAAAGTGCAGGGGCATCGGCCATGAGGCCAAAAACCACAGTTCGAATTAAGAGTGGCTCAACAGGTATATAGTTCACTGTGGTTATAGAAATTTCTAAACCGGGTAGTCTTTCAGAATTGGTACCTGGAATCTTCATCTGATTTTTGGGGGGACACTGTCACCAATACTCGTACGGTTGCCTGAGGAAACGGCCGCGTAATTCCGTGCTGCGTATTGTGGGGATGACCAGACAGTATGCCTCTATCTGGGCTCCCAGTTAGAAGTTGGCAGCTGCAAACAGACTGCGAAGGCTCCGGGTTTTTACTGCGCCTCGGTCGGGTCCATGTTCAATTGGAAACTAAGACGACGACAAACGCGTCTACACGGATGTTGTACTTCTGCATTTGCAGCTTATAGAACAGGCCTACAAGCTATAATATGACAAGGAGAGAAAACTTTACTTACAAGGAAGTCCTATTTTTTGAACTATATGGACCAGATATCGTGGGAGCACGCGCCATATTTGAAGGGCTTTCCTGCACGCACGGTGATCTGAGATAAACTCTTGGCCACTTAATTCAGCTTAATGGTAAACGTAACAAAATTGACTCCGCACTTAAAAGTGCATTCAGGCGATGGCAGGCCACTATACTGGTTTTAGACCGCGGACCAGGCGTCACGTGACGTCACACTATACTGGTCCATGCCCAGGGTGAGGTGGCGCCTGGCCCGCAGATCGCATGGGGCGAGGAATGCCAGCTATAGAGGCTTTTTTCTGGCTGGGAAATGAGGACCTTCGGTAGCCAGAGTAGTGAAACGGAGCGAAATAGATTTGGCATGCGGGCGGCCGCTGCCAGCCCAGCAAGGAAGGACGCGGGCGGTGGAACGGCGCCCTATAGCTCCTTCGGTATACCGTCTTGGGTTCAAAAAGGGGGCTGGGCAGGGATTGGGAGGGCACATAAAGTAGGCGAGTCCGAAAGAAGGAAGGACTCCCCGCTCCACTAATGTACCGCGGGTAACTGGGAGGGCACAGTGCGAAACTGGATGAGACACAACTGGTGGGAAGCAGGCTGCCGAAGATGTTGGGGTGGTTGCGTGCGCGAAAGCTTTGTCCGCCGCCAGTTAACGAGCAGAGCCCGGAAGACGATACCTAGCTCGAATCCGTCGCCTCGACCCTGTACGCGACGGCTGTCTCACCAAACATTTGTAAAGCAGATGGGTATTCCCAAGCCGCATGTCATCGCTCAGAGAGAGCCTGCTCAGCCTGGCTGACCACGGGCTGTTTTCTCCACTGCTCCCGTTCACCTGAGCTTCGCCAAATAAACCCCCTGTTACATTTGGTGGAGGTGTGGTTTGACAGTACTCGTTCGGCCCTGTTCCACAGCCGCACTTTACCGACACCTGCTATGCCCGAAGGAGACCACTCCTAATGCCTTGCGAGTGGATCAACCACGATGCTGAAGACAGGGTATACGCGAGAGTGAGCGCAAGTGGGATGACGCCATGAAATTGAACAACGTTATCTTCTACTTGACCTGCTATGCCAACCTCACCGTAACCGTCGCAACCACGAAGCAGACCTCTCCACGCACCATGCACTGACGCCATCGCACGGTGGAGGCCACCTAACTACCGCTCGAGCTATGTTACGCTTCAAGCGCCTGTGCCTAAAATCCCTCAAGCGGCGTCCCCTTTTTTCCGACTTCTTGCGCAACTTGGCAAACCCTGGCGCGCACAACACAACCGCCCCATCGATCTGTTAATCTTGCGGATTGCCTAGTATGTGGCCCGGCATTGGCGTCGTCGTATGCCGCGCTATATCCACGGCCTCCCCGATTTGTCGGCTACTGGCCTTCTCAAAGCCAATACTCAGCGCCAGCCGGTCGAGTCACAGAGAGGCGCTTATCCAGGATATAGTTTTGCTTTCCAGTTCTCATGACATCATCTTGGGTTGGTACTTCCGGTCACGCCATAATGCGGTAATCGATAGCGCTCGTGCTGAATTGGAGCTATTTGCGCTCGGCGATTCCTCGCCGGCCGCTTCCCCTTTCGATGCCATGCACACACACTCACCCTACATTATATCCAACACATGCCCGCAATGTGGAGAAAACCTCGCATTGTATCATTGCACGGGCTGTCCGAAGCATGCAGGTCGCACTGAGCAGGGGAGGCCGTGTGGTCCAGCTGACCAAAGAGAGCTGATTCAGCTCGCGCAGCAAACAGCTAAGGCCGATACCCAGGACTGAGGTTCCCTCCCATTTCAGGGGGCATAAAGCTCTTTACTAAATAAAGTTTACCACCACCACCGCCTCTCCCAAAGCCGGTTGCTGACGAAGATATTAACATGATTTAAAGACCCGTTCACCAGGAAATCTGGTGTCGGTGTTGGCGTTGTGAGCGAAAAATCACGGGCATGGCTCTGGCAGGTGGGTGACCTAGGTCACGTGACCTTGCGGCGTCATCACAACCTGCACACGGGATAGTGATAAAACTGCCCATCGTGACAGGTGGCAGTATAATTAATAATTGGTCGCCCGGGAAGAGCAACCTAGGCCGCACAACGCCCACCGCTGGGAACACCTGCTATCGCAAGGCAGTGGCGCATCGCTTAACCTCTGGACCACTGCGCCAGGATGGTTACGAGCACTCCTATGGATCTATGAATGTATAGGACGACTTTCTACATATTTGAGAATTAATCCATTACGCCCTTAAACCCTTAGGGTGGAGCTTAAGTGTCCCCTCCAATTTTGACGTTCCTACGTGCTCTTCCATCCTTCCAGCGAGTTTATTGGCGACTCGAATGTACTTTTTACATAATCGCCCATATTTCTCCCCCACAAGTGCCCGTGAATGTGCTTTTTCTGTCTGTCTTTCGTCCGGCTGTGCTGTTCCATCCAATATGCATCTTCACCTGCCTTTCTCTGTACTGATAGGACTGGGGCATCTCAGACTGCTGCCACTGTTGCGCAGAGCTGTACGATGAAACGGTCATGGCGATGGTGAGTCAACTGAACATTTATATGCAGTAAAACAAGGGCGTTACATTATCGGCACAGGGGCCAGAAGCACAATGGGCTCTCACAAAGGGGCACGGCGGTGCGCCGGGACCGGGATCGAGAGCGTCTCTCTCACTTGACGTCTTCGCCTGCTCCCAGTCTGCTCCTCCCCGCCCGGCGCGGCTCGACTTTTATAGGCTCCGCGGTGACCGTTGCAGCACCCAGTCATTCAAACCCTCCAATCAGGTCAAGGCACTGGTCACAGTTAGAATTTGACGAATGTACGAGAAGGGATAGAGAGATCTCCATGATATGGGTTCCGGCTCACGAGGGGATTCCAGGCAATGAGGCTGCTAACAGCCTCGCCCGACATATCTACACCCGGGCGTCCGTGGAATCACCCTTACCCGGGTCGAAGGACCCGCTCATCACGTACACGGAAATCACGGCTGAATACATGGATGGCAGACTAGAACTCCCACCTCCAGATCTCTCACACCTAAAGGAGTGCAGAGACTGGACGTTACAAACCAACCGATTCTTTCCCCCTTATATATCTATACGGTGAGGGAGGCGGACCTCCAAAGTTTTGCACCAAATGCGGGATAACAGCTAATCAGGATCATCTCATTTTGAAATGCCCCTACTCTCCCGGGAATATCGATGGAATCACAGAGAAAGAAACCTGGGATGCTCTCCTCCGGAGCCGGGCTCCGAAGCAGCAAGCTCGAGCAATCCGTCTGGCACGGGACGCCTTGCGAAAGACGTTCCCCTGCGGGGCTCCCTCTCCCTTGGAGGACCCCTAGCGTGTGACTGAGGGAGCGGTGGGGGGGTCTACATCGACGGCAATAAAGTTATCTTGAACTTGAGCTCGGCCGTTCCAAGTTTGCAGCCGGGAAAGGGCTGCCAGCGAAGCGTCGGTTGAGTCTTGAGCCGGCGTTTGCTAGGGGGTAGGGGAGGATTCCCTTGGGCGAGCCTGGATCAATCATGCTGCAAGCCGCGATATCTCCGAGAGTCCGGACTTGTTTTGCGCAATGGCGGGCGCATGGCGCTGGCTTTCACGGATGCCAGCGGAATGCTTGCTCAATCATAACAGTACTCATCCTCTCGGCTGTCTTCTCCGCGTTGTTTTTGTCCAGCGCAGAGGGGACGCCACCCTCCATGCACCATATCCTCGTCTCCTACTTCAATATGAAGATGGTACCGCGCTATGCTATGGATGATTCAGTAAAACATTACATACTCAAAATGCTCATGAAATGTATTGACGCGCTTATTTTTTATTCTGACACGAAGCTACACGCCCAGGACATTTTGTAGCGATAGCTACATTACGCTAGCATTTCGAGCCTTCAGCATGGCGGTGGGGACACAGGGTGCCGCCAACCTGGCGCTGCGGCTGGGTGGATGGATGGATGGATAGATACGGCTGAACCCTTTAAATCGGGCGGTGGCTCACGCCACCTAGCCATGACTTATGAAATTTTACTCTTCTCTTGATTTTAGCCACCAATCAGATAACCTTCGCTTGATTATTTCTACCCGCTTAAATTCTACTTTCCCTTCACTGTCCTTAAACCCCAATGCCTTGGCTAAATCAGCCCCGCTGCTTTCCACTGTAGGGTGAAGCACTTTACAGAAAAGTATGAAATGTTCAGCCGTTTCCTCCTCCTCTCCGCACGCAATGCACAAAGTGTCTATCTCCTGGTACCTGACTCTATATGTCTTAGTCCGCAAAGCTCCCGTCCTGGCCTCAAACCTCAAAGAGCTCCCCCTACAATTATCATAGATATTTTCTTTGGCAATTTCCTGCTTAAAAATCCTGTATGTTCCCAGTGCTGATTTCGTCAGCATCCCTGTTTTCAACAGAGCTCTCTCTGTTTCTTTAACCTTTTTCTTAACCGATAATTGCTGATTTGCCCCCTAGTGCTGTCCGGATATATGTTGCTTGTCAATTTTCTAGTTCGCTTTCTCCATTTCGTATAAACATTCATTATATACAGGTATCTGAAAACTTTCCTAGCCCACTGATTTTCCCCCATTTTTCTCAATCGCTCCTCAAATGCTATCTTACTGCTAGCTTCTCTGCTCCTAGAACGACGCCCATCCCATATCACCCTGTGCGGGTCCCCTGATTTGGTGTATTGCCATGTGCTCCCAAAGCTAGCCTCCCTACGCCACGTTGTTTAATTTCTAACCTTGCTTGAACATCTGGTCTCATGCACAGGACCGCATTACCGAAAGTCAGGCTAGGAACCATCACCCCTTTCCAGACCCCTCTTACCACTTCATACCTATTGTAATTCCACAGTGCCCTATTTTTCATGACAGCTGCATTCCTACTAGCTTTATTCATTACATATTTTTCATGCTCTGTCAGATACTCGACACCGTTATTTATCCACACCCCAAGATACTTGTACTGATCCACTACTTCTAGCGTGAACTCCTGTATTCTATGCTCGACGCCCTCATCATTAAATATCATGATTGCAGATTTTTCCTTACTAAATTTTAAACCTAATCTATCTCCCTCTGTACCACATATGTCTATCAACTTCTGCAAATCTTCCTTGTTGTCAGCCATTAGCAGTATATCATCGGCGTATATTAGTCCCGGTAATGAATGCTTAATCAGTTCTCCTTGCTTGAAAAAAGAAAGGTTGAAGCCTAGTCCGCTCCTCTCTAGCTTGGCCTCCAACCCTTGCAGATACAACATGAACAAAAAAGGAGACAGGACATCCTTGCCTAAGCCCCCGCTGTATCTCTACAGGCTCTGATACATTTTTCTCCCATTTTATAAGCACTCCGGTACCTTTATATATATATTTTTTAAAGATTAATTACTCCCTCTTCTACATCCAATGTGCCCAGTATGTCCCACACATACTCTTGATTAACGTTGTCGTAGGCTCCCTTAATATCCAGAAATGCTAGCCATAGGGGCCTGTGTTCCTGTTTAGCAATCTCTATACACTGCGTCAATGAAAACAGATTGTCCTCCAACCTCCTTTGTTTCCGGAACCCATTTTGTAGCTCCCCTAGCATCCCCTCGCTCTCCACCCAAGCCTGCAATCTGTCCTTTACACACACACAGGGCGGGCACAGGGTGACGGCAGCGCCACCCTGTGGCTGCGCCACCACGCCGTGGCTGCGCCGCCACGCTGTCACGTGGTGCAGAGCAGCTGCAGGCGGCGCGGCGCAGTGGCTGATCACGTGGTTCGTCACGCGGTTGGTCACGTGACCAAGTTCCACTCGGCCAGCTGTAGCTATCGCGTCACTCTAGGTTTAACCTGAACTAACCACCGCCAATTTTTAAACGAAAACATACAGAACAAGCCTTTTGGCACCTGAATGAATGTCTAGATTGAAGATATGATGCCAAACAGAGGAAATAAATTTTCAGGAAGACGCAGGCACTGTCTGAGCTCGTAAAAAAGCAACTATGAAGGCGCGGAAATTTTCTACTTGCAAATTGCGCCAACGTGAAAGGCAAGAGCGTGCGAAGAAAAGCGCTTCGGCACGAGAACATGGACGGGACAGAGAAGTGACGACAGAACTGTATGTGAAATTTAGCTTTATTATAGAGGAGGAGGAGGCATCTTTTTATAAACACTGTAAATGCTGGCCCCATAACATACCTGGCTGGCCATTTCAGGTGAGGATAAGGATAAAATGACACGCACATAACAGTCACATGCGTAAACACACGCACCTAGCATTTTGACCACATTGCATAAGGGAAGTCTCTGTACGTGTTGCTTCGCTTTAAACAGGGTAGAATAAAAGCCCAAAGGAAATACTGGCACATATCAGCTCGTAATGGAGACGGGTATGGCTGACAGTGAAAACTATTAATACAGTCCTATTAGCATTGAAAAATAGGCCATTCCCGAACACAGAGACGGTAGTTCTGGAGTGTTGGAATGTTGACATTGATAGTGGGATGGCAGGCCGTATAGAAATCAATGAAGACTAGTTAAATGAAACAGAGAAGGGAAGCAAGGCAGCAATGGGGGCTAGTTGCTTGTACATTTTATGGGAATAACGCGCTACACACGGACAAAAACCGAGAACTGAAACGACGGACACAGGACAAGCGCGCACTAACAACTAAAATTTATTCTGGTACGAGGGCACATAAATACATTTCATGCACATGCTCAAAACAATCAATTCATTGCCACTGGCTGTGTCGCAAGATCCTTCGTTTCTTGATTAGTTCTAACACCTCACTTGATAACAACACCGAGAGTGTGCTTGCGTGCTCTTTTTCACCGGCCTCCCATATCTCAAAGGCCTCTTTTATTTTCTTTCTTGTCCCTTGCAGGAGCTAAAATTGTAGCCCGTTCAAAGTAAGGTGAACATTTGTGATTTGCACAATGGGGTGTTTGTCCTGTGTCCGCCGTTTCAGTTGCCGGTTTTTGTCTGTGTGTAGCGCGTTATTCCCATCAAGTGAAAGGAATATCATTAATGAATGTAAGAAAAAGGGAAGGGCCAAGCACAAAACCTCTCGGGTTGCCCGAGATTCAAAAAAAAAAAGAAAGGCAGGATGAGGAAAAGTTAGCACGGGCCAATTAACTGCTGTGAACTGGCTAGGATTACTTAAATCCCACTCAGAACAGTATGATACAAGACATTATTTTATAAAGGATTTTATCACATGCTTTATCAAAGAAACTGAGGCCCGTTCACACTTGTCCAAAAATCTCGCGAGCGAAGCGGATTCTGCCGCTTTTGCCGCCGAGCGAGGCGGAAAGCGGCGCGGCGAGGGCGATCGGGCTGGACCCAAATTTTTCGCGTTCGCCGCCGCTGCCCGACAAACATGGCGGCGCCCTTCGACGGTTCATGCTTTATACGATAAGTATGCAAAGAAGGCTTCAAGGAACCAATGTAGGTTATGACCTGTCGTACACATTAGGCGGAAAGGTTGTTGAGCAACGACTATCGGGTTTAATGTATGCGGACGATTTTGTACTGTTAGCAGGTAGCCAGGAAGATTTGCAAACTTTGGTGAATTGCTGTGGAGACGAAGGAGACAGTCTAGGTTTCTGTTTTAGCGCAACTAATTCAGGTGTGATGGTTTTCAACGGCACAGCAGATCAGGAGCATACAATACAAGGCCATGAAATACCCCGAGTGGCCGAATACAAATATCTCGGGGTATGGGTAAACAAAGGGCATATGTACACGGAAAAAGCACGAGCAGTCTCTCATAGCAAAAGGGCGAAGAGATGCCGGGTAATGAAACATAGGGCATTGTGGGGGTACAACAGGTATGAAGTACTCAGAGGTATTTGAAAAGGAATAATGGTGCCGGGGCTTACTTTCCGGAATGGGTTCTATGCTTAAGGGCTGAAGTTCAGTCGCGATTAGAAGTAAATCAAAGAACTTTTGGAAGATTAGCACTAGGTGCCCACGGAAAAACCACAAACGAGGCAGTATAGGGGGATATGGGCTGGGCAACGTTCGAAGCACGGGAAGCTCAGAGTAAAGTACTATACAAAGAACGTCTGAGGAAATTGGACGATAACAGGTGGGCAGCTAAGGTATTTAAATACCTGTACAGAAAGAGCGTTGAAACACAGTGGCGGAAACGAACTAGAAAGCTGGCCAGTAAGTTTGCCAAAGACGAGGAAGGAGAAAGAAAGAGCATTAAACGACAGGTTAAAAATATCGAAGGTAAAAATTGGATAGATTCAATGAAAAAGAAGCATAGTGTAGAACTATATCGATGCTGGAAAAGGCAGATAAGAACACCTCATTCTAAAATGTGATGATATCCATCCCGATGTCGATGCAGGCACATTCACTCTTCCTGAGGCCTTAGGGTTTAGAGATAACAATAATCATGTAAATAAATCTGCGGTGGAAGCTAGCAAAAAGCGATTGGAGGATTTGTGGCTCAAAAGCAGAGAGGTGAAATAAGTTTTAAAGTGTAGGAAGACGTATTTTAAAGAAAATGGCGAATTTTATTAACTTACATAGAGTTAAACAAAAATAAAGAAAAAAAACTGAGCATGGTGGCAACTACCACTGCCCCGTTTCAAAGGGGACGCTCCTACCTTCCATCCATCCATTTCCTCGCCTCGGAATGAATTCGTCGTTGTCGCGGCCTTTTTCAGCATGTTCACTGGCCATAAATGCGACACCGGTCCATAGCTCTGTCTCACCTGACCTATAAGTAAACATATAGGTGATAAATTTGCTTTATTTTTTATTTAGAGCGACGATTCTGCCGCTACTAGGCTTAAGAAGAGCGCCGGTTTTGTTGACAGCACTACAGTATTTCCCGCTCAATTTAATCCAAACGGCAGAATATTTAATCTGAGTGCCATTCAATTTAATCCAGGTGCCACAGAAATTAACCCAAGCGCCAAAGCATTTAATCCAAACGCCAGCGAATTTAATCCTCATGCATTCTCACACTGTACCGCTCAAACTTAAAACGCGGTCTATAAATCCCAGACTCGTTATCGATTATTTGTTACTGACGAAGCATATTGCAGATGTGCATCGGTGGTGTCCCTGCTACTCGTATCATGTCACGCCTTTGTTATCCTGATAAGATGAGCGACTCACTCTAAGGTTCTGACTAAGATAAACGTCCCGTCATGACGAAAGTCGCTCCTTGTGACGTCACAACTTGTAATGACGCAGCGAAAGCGTTTAGAGTTAGCGATACCTATAACATTGCAATAGCAACTTGATGTGATGCATGATACTGCAGGTCGCCTGAGACCGGAGTGTGTGCTCAACGAAATAGCTGTGTGCAAATGATAGCCGTATTGTCCTGGGAAACCCGATACCAATGTTGTTGGGTCGCGAAAGTGCCTCCCTTTTGCTGAAAGTCACGTTACTTTATAAGGCGGGAAGAATTGCACATCTTTGTGCAGTTTATTAGTGTCATGTAGGAACACATTGAATGGGCTAGCTAAAAGTGTGTCAAAGTGATAGCGTCATTACATTCGACATAACGTTCATTTCCATACCCCTCATAACTTTGGTTGAGAATGCGGGACGTCAGGCAGCAAGTGATGCGAAGTCATGTGAGTGGACTATAGGCTAATCACACGAACTTTATATTAGTCATAATCTTAGAGTGAGTCACTCATCTTATCAGGATAACAAAGGTGTGACATGACGACGCGAGTTGCAGGACACCGCCGATGCATATCTGCAATATGCTTCGCGCTCACCTTGTACTTCGGTTGATATAGTGGGTGGTATAAATACCCGGCCCTTATTTGTTGATTAAAAAAGTTATTATTACTTGCTCATTGGGTGTCTAATGCTTTGAGTGGTCCAGTGTGAGAATGCATGAGGATTAAATTCCCAGGCGTTTGGATTAAATGCTTTGGCGCTTGGATTAATTGCTGTGGCACCTGAATTAAATTGAATGGCACTCAGATTAAAAATTCTGGCATTTGGATTAAATTGAGCGGGAAATACTGTAGTTCCCGTTCTAACCAGCAGATGGCGCCACTAGGCTGGGTGTTTTGTTGCGAGTCTGCATACGTTGAACTAAAACTGGGAATGTGCCTGCGTTTACGTACGAGAGCGTGCATACGGTTGTGGTACACAAGAGCATCGATTTATGCTCTTTTCTAACCATATCTGTGTACGCCGCGTGCGGTGACGTGGTGGCCGGGAAGTGTGTGGAAAAGCGAGAAACAGCAGTGGCGCAGCTTCGGTGATCGGACGAGAACCGGCGTATTCAGCATGGTATGGCCGATGGCGAGATACATAGCGTTTCGAAGCGCTTATGTACCGTAGGTAGGTAGGAAAAACTTTATTGAAAATGCCGGCAACCGACGGTTTGACGCGTCGTGACGTTGACCAAGCGTCGACCCGGGGTTATGCCCTCCTCTGCACTACCCCCGTTCGGCCCGTTTGTGGTGGGTCGTGAGGCTTGTGCTTTTCGAGCGCATCCCGGGCCTGCTGGACGGCCCATAGTTGAATGTCCTTTTTCAAAATGGATACGTACCAACTTGCCCAAATTTCTGCTTTATTGAATGTCCTTGTCTGCAGACTGCACTGCACTTTGAAGTTCGGCGGGTGCGGGTATATCCTGGAGGTAGCCTCGGTCGGGAACCTGGCACAGTCCCACATGATGTGCCATTGGTCCGCCGGACCAGCTGCACAAACATTGCACACATCGCTCGGATAGAGTTCTGGGTGAAGTACGTGTAGCACTGCCGGGGCGAGGAGTGACCCGGTCTGTATCTGTCTTAGGATGTGCTTGAGGCGTATTGGATCGTTTATATAACTGTGAGGAAAAAAAGGCGTTATAGAGACGAAAAAAATGCAAAAGAAGTGCCATCAGCACTCGGGGTTCCCAGGTGGTCTCCCTCCCAAGTACTGACCGAGCCCAATGCTGCTTAGCTTCGGTGATCGGACGAGAACCGGCGTATTCAGCATGGTATGGCCGATTTTTTTTTCTTTGTTGCCTGGCTTTGGCTCATAACATTTAACCAAAAAAACATTAAACAAAAAGCACACAAAACACTATGTACATAAGACACTGTCGTGGTCAGCCAGCATGAGTCTGGCTTCGTCATTCTAAAATTCACGAAGCATACAGAGCGGCTCTAGCCTCGAGAGCCACTCGGGAGGCTCCGCAGCTGCTTTCTGGATGGCCAGAAAGCAGTCCATTCTTTCCCGAAAATAAATTCGGGCAGGTCGTGCGTCTTTGTCACAATAATAGCCTGCCATTCTGGAGCGCCATATACAGTGGAGGCCCAAGAGCATTATGAGATCAAATGGTACCCCATCCTCATTGTCTGTGCTTAAATAACGAATTCCCTGCGCGTCAAGTGGTAGCTCTTTCTTTATTGTCCTTTGTAACACATCCCAAAAATAAACCCCTTCCCAGCAATGCAAAAAAACATGGTCTATTGTTTCGGGCTGTTTACAAATTAAGCAGTTCGATCCCCACGGTAAAAAGAAATCCTTTCCTTCCAAAAACTTTTTAACTGGGAGTGTCCCGGTGTGTAATTTAAAAAACAAGGTCTTTACTCCTGCTGGCACCTGCATTTTCTTTACCCTTTTTAAAACATCATCTCCAGGACCTCCACTGTACAAGGCCCTGTACATAGGCTCTGGGAAAACAATATCACAAAGATCATGGCACAACTTCTTTCTTTTAGTTTTATACAAATAATCGCTAGAAAAACGCGCTGAAAGAAACCTAACACTTGCTACAATCTCTTTGTAGTAACCAAAAATTCCACCCGAGAGCTCTTCTGTGGTAACAACAAACTCGGGCAGCAATCGCCGCAGCCTCGCCTGGCACACGGTGCGCAAGAACGGGTCTGAGACGTCGCGAAAAAACAAAAAAACGGTTCACCAGCTGCCTTAAAAAGAGGTGCCCTAGCCCCAACCCCCCGTCTTTTACCCGCCGGAACAGGTTCGTTCGGCTGCAACGTTCCCATTCGGAAGCCCATATAAAGACGGCAAAAATCCGGTGTAACTTCTGAATGTGCACCCGAGAGCAATGCAAAACCTGCATCACATACCAGAGCTTGCTAATAAAAAACAGGTTGCAGACTGTAGCTCTGGCGAAAATGGAGAGATTGGTGCCTTTCCATTTTCCAGCTCTGTCACGTGCTTCTTTCGTTTGCTGTTTCCAATACTCCTCGCTTTCGCGATAAGCATCGAGCGGAACGCCCAAATACTTGACCGGTGTCGTCGCCCACGGTACGTTGGCAAAATGGTCCGGGTGGGATGGCCACCATCCATGCCAGAGTCCGAGGCATTTGGACCAATTAACCCCGCTACCGGTGACTTCGCTGAACTCGCGTACACACCCGACAGCTTCGCTTATGCTCTCCTGATCAACCGTGAATACAGCAACGTCGTCAGCATACGCCAACAGCTTAAGTTCAGCAGCTTGCAACCTAAAGCCATTAATACTATTGTCTTCTATTATTTTCCTACACAGTGTTTCGATGTAAATACAAAATAAGAGAGGGCTGAGGGGGCAGCCCTGACGCACCGAACGCTGCACGCTAATGGGGGCCCCCAGGCACTTGTTAACAATCAATCTTGTCGTGCAGTTTCGATACGCCAGGGCTACACCCTCGCGGATAACTTTACAGACATTCACATGGTCTAAAACGGAAAACAAGATTTCATGAGAAACACAATCAAAAGCTTTTTCGAGATCAATCTGAAGCATAGCCACCCGCCCATTAATTGCATCGCAGGTTTCAAGTACACTGCGTGCTTTGTGAATGTTGGAAAGCATGGTATGGCCGATGGCGAGAGACACAGCGTTTCAAAGCGCTTATGTACCGTGTGCGGCCCCTCCCGGATGCAAACCTTCGCACAGATACTTCCGTCGAGTGTGGCAACAGGCGCCGAGCGAGCAATTACGTTCCCTGGGCTTTTATCAGCCGTTCTGGCGATCGTAACGCACTGTGGCATGCACCGAAAGAGCAGCGGGAGCAAGCCTGTATTGTTGGCGCATCGGCTGGGTAGGGAATGCGTGTCGACTATATCGATGAACGCTAATTGTGCGTTCCTGCGCACTGTTATGCGCACACTGGGCCTCCGTGCTATCTCGGCGCGTTGCCGTATTTTAATCTGCACTGTACACGCCGACGAAGACGTCAGAATGAGAGCCGGAAAGCCAAGCGGTCGCTTCCGTTTTGCCACAAGCACGCACGGAGTTTCGCGTCCGCACGTACGTATACGCTGCCAGTGGGAATTTGTTATTTATAACAAAATCACGACACCTCCTAGAGTTGCTTGAGGCGTATTGGATCACTTATATAACTGTGAGGAAAAAAAAAGGCGTTATAGAGACGAAAAAAATGCAAAAGAAGTGCCATCAGCACTCGGTGTTCCCAGGTGGTCTCCCTCCCAAGTACTGACCGAGCCCAATGCTGCTTAGCTTCGGTGATCGGACGAGAACCGGCGTATTCAGCATGGTATGGCCGATGGCGAGAGACACAGCGTTTCAAGCGCTTATGTACCGTGTGCGGCCCCTCCCGGATGCAAACCTTCGCACAGATACTTCCGTCGAGTGTGGCAACAGGCGCCGAGCGAGCAATTACGTGCCCTGGGCTTTTCTCAGCCGTTCTGGCGATAGTAACGCACTGTGGCATGCACCGAAAGAACAGCGGGAGCAAGCCTGTATTGTTGGCGCATGGACTGGGTAGGGAATGCGTGTCGACTATATCGATGAACGCTAATTGTGCGTTCATGCGCACTGTTATGCGCACACTGGGCCTCCGTGCTATCTCGGCGCGTTGCCGTATTTTAATCTGCACTGTACACGCCGACGCACACGTCAGAATGAGAGCCGGAAAGCCAAGCGGTCGCTTCCGTTTTGCCACAAGCACGCACGGAGTTTCGCGTCCGCACGTACGTATACGCTGCCAGTGGGAATTTGTTATTTATAACAAAATCACGACACCTCCTAGAGTTGCTTGAGGCGTATTGGATCACTTATATAACTGTGAGGGAAAAAAAAGGCGTTATAGAGACGAAAAAAATGCAAAAGAAGTGCCATCAGCACTCGGTGTTCCCAGGTGGTCTCCCTCCCAAGTACTGACCGAGCCCAATGCTGCTTAGCTTCGGTGATCGGACGAGAACCGGCGTATTCAGCATGGTATGGCCGATGGCGAGAGACTCAGCGTTTCAAGCGCTTATGTACTGTGTGTGGCCCCTCCCGGATGCAAACCTTCGCACAGATACTTCCGTCGAGTGTGGCAACAGGCGCCGAGCGAGCAATTACGTGCCCTGGGCTTTTATCAGCCGTTCTGGCGATCGTAACGCACTGTGGCATGCACCGAAAGAGCAACGGGAGCAAGCCTGTATTGTTGGCGCATGGACTGGGTAGGGAATGCGTGTCGACTATATCGATGAACGCTAATTGTGCGTTCATGCGCACTGTTATGCGCACACTGGGCCTCCGTGCTATCTCGGCGCGTTGCCGTATTTTAATCTGCACTGTACACGCCGACGCACACGTCAGAATGAGAGCCGGAAAGCCAAGCGGTCGCTTCCGTTTTGCCACAAGCACGCACGGAGTTTCGCGTCCGCACGTACGTACACGCTGCCAGTGGGAATTTGTTATTTATAACAAAATCACGACACCTCCTAGAGTTGCTTGAGGCGTATTGGATCACTTATATAACTGTGAGGGAAAAAAAAGGCGTTACAGAGACGAAAAAAATGCAAAAGAAGTGCCATCAGCACTCGGTGTTCCCAGGTGGTCTCCCTCCCAAGTACTGACCGAACCCAATGCTGCTTAGCTTCGGTGATCGGACGAGAACCGGCGTATTCAGCATGGTATGGCCGATGGCGAGAGACTCAGCGTTTCAAGCGCTTATGTACCGTGTGCGGCCCCTCCCGGATGCAAGCCTTCGCACAGATACTTCCGTCGAGTGTGGCAACAGGCGCCGAGCGTGCAATTACGTGCCCTGGGCTTTTATCAGCCGTTCTGGCGATCGTAACGCACTGTGGCATGCACCGAAAGAGCAACGGGAGCAAGCCTGTATTGTTGGCGCATGGACTGGGTAGGGAATGCGTGTCGACCATATCGATGAACGCTAATTGTGCGTTCATGCGCACTGTTATGCGCACACTGGGCCTCCGTGCTATCTCGGCGCGTTGCCGTATTTTAATCTGCACTGTACACGCCGACGGAGACGTCAGAATGAGAGCCGGAAAGCCAAGCGGTCGCTTCCGTTTTGCCACAAGCACGCACGGAGTTTCGCGTCCGCACGTACGTACACGCTGCCAGTGGGAATTTGTTATTTATAACAAAATCACGACACCTCGTAGAGTTGCTTGAGGCGTATTGGATCACTTATATAACTGTGAGGGAAAAAAAAGGCGTTATAGAGACGAAAAAAAATGCAAAAGAAGTGCCATCAGCACTCGGTGTTCCCAGGTGGTCTCCCTCCCAAGTACTGACCGAGCCCAATGCTGCTTAGCTTCGGTGATCGGACGAGGACCGGCGTATTCAGCATGGTATGGCCGATGGCGAGAGACAGCGTTTCAAGCGCTTATGTACTGTGTGCGGCCCCTCCCGGATGCAAACCTTCGCACAGATACTTCCGTCGAGTGTGGCAACAGGCGCCGAGCGAGCAATTACGTGCCCTGGGCTTTTATCAGCCGTTCTGGCGATCGTAACGCACTGTGGCATGCACCGAAAGAGCAACGGGAGCAAGCCTGTATTGTTGGCGCATCGGCTGGGTAGGGAATGCGTGTCGACTATATCGATGAACGCTAATTGTGCGTTCCTGCGCACTGTTATGCGCACACTGGGCCTCCGTGCTATCTCGGCGCGTTGCCGTATTTTAATCTGCACTGTACACGCCGACGCACACGTCAGAATGAGAGCCGGAAAGCCAAGCGGTCGCTTCCGTTTTGCCACAAGCACGCACGGAGTTTCGCGTCCGCACGTACGTGTACGCTGCCAGTGGGAATTTGTTATTTATAACAAAATCACGACACCTCCTAGAGTTGCTTGAGGCGTATTGGATCACTTATAAAACTGTGAGGAAAAAAAGGCGTTATAGAGACGAAAAAAATGCAAAAGAAGTGCAATCAGCACTCGGTGTTCCCAGGTGGTCTCTCTCCCAAGTGCTGACCGAGCCCAATGCTGCTTAGCTTCGGTGATCGGACGAGAACCGGCGTATTCAGCATGGTATGGCCGATGGCGAGAAACACAGCGTTTCAAGCGCTTATGTACCGTGTGCGGCCCCTCCCGGATGCAAGCCTTCGCACAGATACTTCCGTCGAGTGTGGCAACAGGCGCCGAGCGTGCAATTACGTGCCCTGGACTTTTCTCAGCCGTTCTGGCGATCGTAACGCACTGTGGCATGTACCGAAAGAGCAGCGGGAGCAAGCCTGTATTGTTGGCGCATGGACTGGGTAGGGAATGCGTGTCGACTATATCGATGAACGCTAATTGTGCGTTCATGCGCACTGTTATGCGCACACTGGGCCTCCGTGCTATCTCGGCGCGTTGCCGTATTTAATCTGCACTGTACACGCCGACGGAGACGTCAGAATGAGAGCCGGAAAGCCAAGCGGTCGCTTCCGTTTTGCCACAAGCACGCACGGAGTTTCGCGTCCGCACGTACGTACACGCTGCCAGTGGGAATTTGTTATTTATAACAAAATCACGACACCTCCTAGAGTTGCTTGAGGCGTATTGGATCACTTATATAACTGTGAGGGAAAAAAAGGCGTTATAGAGACGAAAAAAATGCAAAAGAAGTGCCATCAGCACTCGGTGTTCCCAGGTGGTCTCCCTCCCAAGTACTGACCGAGCCCAATGCTGCTTAGCTTCGGTGATCGGACGAGAACCGGCGTATTCAGCATGGTATGGCCGATGGCGAGAGACTCAGCGTTTCAAGCGCTTATGTACCGTGTGCGGCCCCTCCCGGATGCAAGCCTTCGCACAGATACTTCCGTCGAGTGTGGCAACAGGCGCCGAGCGTGCAATTACGTGCCCTGGACTTTTCTCAGCCGTTCTGGCGATCGTAACGCACTGTGGCATGTACCGAAAGAGCAGCGGGAGCAAGCCTGTATTGTTGGCGCATGGACTGGGTAGGGAATGCGTGTCGACTATATCGATGAACGCTAATTGTGCGTTCATGCGCACTGTTATGCGCACACTGGGCCTCCGTGCTATCTCGGCGCGTTGCCGTATTTTAATCTGCACTGTACACGCCGACGCACACGTCAGAATGAGAGCCGGAAAGCCAAGCGGTCGCTTCCGTTTTGCCACAAGCACGCACGGAGTTTCGCGTCCGCACGTACGTGTACGCTGCCAGTGGGAATTTGTTATTTATAACAAAATCACGACACCTCCTAGAGTTGCTTGAGGCGTATTGGATCACTAATATAACTGTGAGGAAAAAAAAAGGCGTTATAGAGACGAAAAAAATGCAAAAGAAGTGCCATCAGCACTCGGTGTTCCCAGGTGGTCTCCCTCCCAAGTACTGACCGAGCCCAATGCTGCTTAGCTTCGGTGATCGGACGAGAACCGGCGTATTCAGCATGGTATGGCCGATGGCGAGAGACTCAGCGTTTCAAGCGCTTATGTACTGTGTGCGGCCCCTCCCGGATGCAAACCTTCGCACAGATACTTCCGTCGAGTGTGGCAACAGGCGCCGAGCGAGCAATTACGTGCCCTGGGCTTTTATCAGCCGTTCTGGCGATCGTAACGCACTGTGGCATGCACCGAAAGAGCAACGGGAGCAAGCCTGTATTGTTGGCGCATGGACTGGGTAGGGAATGCGTGTCGACCATATCGATGAACGCTAATTGTGCGTTCATGCGCACTGTTATGCGCACACTGGGCCTCCGTGCTATCTCGGCGCGTTGCCGTATTTAATCTGCACTGTACACGCCGACGGAGACGTCCGAATGAGAGCCGGAAAGCCAAGCGGTCGCTTCCGTTTTGCCACAAGCACGCACGGAGTTTCGCGTCCGCACGTACGTACACGCTGCCAGTGGGAATTTGTTATTTATAACAAAATCACGACACCTCCTAGAGTTGCTTGAGGCGTATTGGATCACTTATATAACTGTGAGGAAAAAAAAAGGCGTTATAGAGACGAAAAAAATGCAAAAGAAGTGCCATCAGCACTCGGTGTTCCCAGGTGGTCTCCCTCCCAAGTACTGACCGAGCCCAATGCTGCTTAGCTTCGGTGATCGGACGAGAACCGGCGTATTCAGCATGGTATGGCCGATGGCGAGAGACTCAGCGTTTCAAGCGCTTATGTACTGTGTGCGGCCCCTCCCGGATGCAAACCTTCGCACAGATACTTCCGTCGAGTGTGGCAACAGGCGCCGAGCGAGCAATTACGTGCCCTGGGCTTTTATCAGCCGTTCTGGCGATCGTAACGCACTGTGGCATGCACCGAAAGAGCAACGGGAGCAAGCCTGTATTGTTGGCGCATCGGCTGGGTAGGGAATGCGTGTCGACTATATCGATGAACGCTAATTGTGCGTTCCTGCGCACTGTTATGCGCACACTGGGCCTTCGTGCTATCTCGGCGCGTTGCCGTATTTTAATCTGCACTGTACACGCCGACGCACACGTCAGAATGAGAGCCGGAAAGCCAAGCGGTCGCTTCCGTTTTGCCACAAGCACGCACGGAGTTTCGCGTCCGCACGTACGTGTACGCTGCCAGTGGGAATTTGTTATTTATAACAAAATCACGACACCTCCTAGAGTTGCTTGAGGCGTATTGGATCACTTATATAACTGTGAGGAAAAAAAAAGGCGTTATAGAGACGAAAAAAATGCAAAAGAAGTGCCATCAGCACTCGGTGTTCCCAGGTGGTCTCCCTCCCAAGTACTGACCGAGCCCAATGCTGCTTAGCTTCGGTGATCGGACGAGAACCGGCGTATTCAGCATGGTATGGCCGATGGCGAGAGACACAGCGTTTCAAGCGCTTATGTACTGTGTGCGGCCCCTCCCGGATGCAAACCTTCGCACAGATACTTCCGTCGAGTGTGGCAACAGGCGCCGAGCGAGCAATTACGTGCCCTGGGCTTTTATCAGCCGTTCTGGCGATCGTAACGCACTGTGGCATGCACCGAAAGAGCAACGGGAGCAAGCCTGTATTGTTGGCGCATCGGCTGGGTAGGGAATGCGTGTCGACTATATCGATGAACGCTAATTGTGCTTTCCTGCGCACTGTTATGCGCACACTGGTCCTCCGTACTATCTCGGCGCGTTGCCGTATTTTAATCTGCAATGTACACGCCGACGCACACGTCAGAATGAGAGCCGGAAAGCCAAGCGGTCGCTTCCGTTTTGCCACAAGCACGCACGGAGTTTCGCGTCCGCACGTACGTGTACGCTGCCAGTGGGAATTTGTTATTTTTAACAAAATCACGACACCTCCTAGAGTTGCTTGAGGCGTATTGGATCACTTATATAACTGTGAGGGAAAAAAAGGCGTTATAGAGACGAAAAAAATGCAAAAGAAGTGCCATCAGCACTCGGTGTTCCCAGGTGGTCTCCCTCCCAAGTACTGACCGAGCCCAATGCTGCTTAGCTTCGGTGATCGGACGAGAACCGGCGTATTCAGCATGGTATGGCCGATGGCGAGAGACTCAGCGTTTCAAGCGCTTATGTACCGTGTGCGGCCCCTCCCGGATGCAAGCCTTCGCACAGATACTTCCGTCGAGTGTGGCAACAGGCGCCGAGCGTGCAATTACGTGCCCTGGACTTTTCTCAGCCGTTCTGGCGATCGTAACGCACTGTGGCATGTACCGAAAGAGCAGCGGGAGCAAGCCTGTATTGTTGGCGCATGGACTGGGTAGGGAATGCGTGTCGACTATATCGATGAACGCTAATTGTGCGTTCATGCGCACTGTTATGCGCACACTGGGCCTCCGTGCTATCTCGGCGCGTTGCCGTATTTTAATCTGCACTGTACACGCCGACGCACACGTCAGAATGAGAGCCGGAAAGCCAAGCGGTCGCTTCCGTTTTGCCACAAGCACGCACGGAGTTTCGCGTCCGCACGTACGTGTACGCTGCCAGTGGGAATTTGTTATTTATAACAAAATCACGACACCTCCTAGAGTTGCTTGAGGCGTATTGGATCACTTATATAACTGTGAGGAAAAAAAAAGGCGTTATAGAGACGAAAAAAATGCAAAAGAAGTGCCATCAGCACTCGGTGTTCCCAGGTGGTCTCCCTCCCAAGTACTGACCGAGCCCAATGCTGCTTAGCTTCGGTGATCGGACGAGAACCGGCGTATTCAGCATGGTATGGCCGATGGCGAGAGACTCAGCGTTTCAAGCGCTTATGTACTGTGTGCGGCCCCTCCCGGATGCAAACCTTCGCACAGATACTTCCGTCGAGTGTGGCAACAGGCGCCGAGCGAGCAATTACGTGCCCTGGGCTTTTATCAGCCGTTCTGGCGATCGTAACGCACTGTGGCATGCACCGAAAGAGCAACGGGAGCAAGCCTGTATTGTTGGCGCATGGACTGGGTAGGGAATGCGTGTCGACCATATCGATGAACGCTAATTGTGCGTTCATGCGCACTGTTATGCGCACACTGGGCCTCCGTGCTATCTCGGCGCGTTGCCGTATTTAATCTGCACTGTACACGCCGACGGAGACGTCAGAATGAGAGCCGGAAAGCCAAGCGGTCGCTTCCGTTTTGCCACAAGCACGCACGGAGTTTCGCGTCCGCACGTACGTACACGCTGCCAGTGGGAATTTGTTATTTATAACAAAATCACGACACCTCCTAGAGTTGCTTGAGGCGTATTGGATCACTTATATAACTGTGAGGAAAAAAAAGGCGTTATAGAGACGAAAAAAATGCAAAAGAAGTGCCATCAGCACTCGGTGTTCCCAGGTGGTCTCCCTCCCAAGTACTGACCGAGCCCAATGCTGCTTAGCTTCGGTGATCGGACGAGAACCGGCGTATTCAGCATGGTATGGCCGATGGCGAGAGACTCAGCGTTTCAAGCGCTTATGTACTGTGTGCGGCCCCTCCCGGATGCAAACCTTCGCACAGATACTTCCGTCGAGTGTGGCAACAGGCGCCGAGCGAGCAATTACGTGCCCTGGGCTTTTATCAGCCGTTCTGGCGATCGTAACGCACTGTGGCATGCACCGAAAGAGCAACGGGAGCAAGCCTGTATTGTTGGCGCATCGGCTGGGTAGGGAATGCGTGTCGACTATATCGATGAACGCTAATTGTGCGTTCCTGCGCACTGTTATGCGCACACTGGGCCTCCGTGCTATCTCGGCGCGTTGCCGTATTTTAATCTGCACTGTACACGCCGACGCACACGTCAGAATGAGAGCCGGAAAGCCAAGCGGTCGCTTCCGTTTTGCCACAAGCACGCACGGAGTTTCGCGTCCGCACGTACGTGTACGCTGCCAGTGGGAATTTGTTATTTATAACAAAATCACGACACCTCCTAGAGTTGCTTGAGGCGTATTGGATCACTTATATAACTGTGAGGAAAAAAAAAGGCGTTATAGAGACGAAAAAAATGCAAAAGAAGTGCCATCAGCACTCGGTGTTCCCAGGTGGTCTCCCTCCCAAGTACTGACCGAGCCCAATGCTGCTTAGCTTCGGTGATCGGACGAGAACCGGCGTATTCAGCATGGTATGGCCGATTTTTTTTTTTTTTTTTTTTTTTTTTCTTTATTGCCTGGCTGCGACACATAACATTTACACAAAAAACACTCAACAAAAAACACACAAAACGCTATGTACATACGACACTGTCGTGGTCAGCCATCATGAGTCTGGCTTCGTCATACTAAAATTCACGAAGCATACAGAGCGGCTCTAGCCTCGAGAGCCACTCGGGAGGCTCCGCAGTTGCTTTCTGGATGGCCAGAAAGCAGTCCATTCTTTCCCGAAAATAAATGCGGGCAGGTCGTGCGTCTTTGTCACAATAATAGCCTGCCATTCTGGAGCGCCATATACTGTGGAGGCCCAAGAGCATTATGAGATCAAATGGTACCCCATCCTCATTGTCTGTGCTTAAATAACGAATTCCCTGCGCGTCAAGTGGTAGCTCTTTCTTTATTGTCCTTTGTAACACATCCCAAAAATAAACCCCTTCCCAGCAATGCAAAAAAACATGGTCTATTGTTTCGGGCTGTTTACAAATTAGGCAGTTCGATCCCCACGGCAAAAAGAAATCCTTTCCTTCCAAAAACTTTTTAACTGGGAGTGTCCCGGTGTGTAATTTAAAAAAGAAGGTCTTTACTCCTGGTGGCACCTGCATTTTCTTTACCCTTTTTAAAACATCAGCTCCAGGACCTCCACTGTACAAGGCCCTGTACATAGGCTCTGGGAAAACAATATCACAAAGATCAAGGTACAACTTCTTTCTTTTAGTTTTATACAAATAATCGCTAGAAAAACGCGCTGAAAGAAACCTAACACTTGCTACAATCTCTTTGTAGTAACCAAAAATTCCACCCGAGAGCTCTTCTGTGGTAACAACAAACTCGGGCAGCAAACGCCGCAGCCTGACCTGGCACACGGTGCGCAAGAACGGGTCTGAGACGTCGCGAAAAAACAAAAAACGGTTCACCAGCTGCCTTAAAAAGAGGTGCCCTAGCCCCAACCCCCCGTCTTTTACCCGCCGGAACAGGTTCGTTCTGCTGCAACGTTCCCATTCGGAAGCCCATATAAAGACGGCAAAAATCCGGTGTAACTTCTGAATGTGCACCCGAGAGCAATGCAAAACCTGCATCACATACCAGAGCTTGCTAATAAAAAACAGGTTGCAGACTGTAGCTCTGGCGAAAATGGAGAGGTTGGTGCCTTTCCATTTTCCAGCTCTGTCACGTGCTTCTTTCGTTTGCTGTTTCCAATACTCCTCGCTTTCACGATAAGCATCGAGCGGAACGCCCAAATACTTGCCCGGTGTCGTCGTCCACGGTACGTTGGCAAAATGGTCCGGGTGGGATGGCCACCATCCATGCCAGAGTCCGAGGCATTTGGACCAATTAACCCCGCTACCGGTGACTTCGCTGAACTCGCGTACACACCCGACAGCTTCGCTTATGCTCTCCTGATCAACCGTGAATACAGCAACGTCGTCAGCATACGCCAACAGCTTAACTTCAGCAGCTTGCAACCTAAAGCCATTAATACTATTGTCTTCTAATATTTTCCTACACAGTGTTTCGATGTAAATACAAAATAAGAGAGGGCTGAGGGGGCAGCCCTGACGCACCGAACGCTGCACGCTAATGGGGGCCCCCAAGCACTTGTTAACAATCAATCTTGTCGTGCAGTTTCGATACGCCATGGCTACACCCTTGCGGATAACTGAACCGACATTCACATGGTCTAAAACGGAAAACAAGATTTCATGAGAAACACAATCAAAAGCTTTTTCGAGATCAATCTGAAGCATGGCCACCCGCCCATTAATTGCATCGCAGGTTTCAAGTACACTGCGTGCTTTGTGAATGTTGGAAAAAATTGATCGCCCTTTTATTCCACATGTCTGGTGGGGTCCAACAATTTCCTTTATCACTGTCTGTAGTCTTCGCGCCAATACCTTCATAAAAATTTTGTAGTCGACATTAGTGAGTGCTATCGGTCGATATGCGGTAACAGATTTTAATTTCTCTATATCATCAGTTTTCGGTATGAGTACCGTATGGGAGGTCCCAAAAGACGGAGGCAAAAAGTTTATTCCATAGGCTTCGTTAAACATTCTACATAGCACCGGGGCAATTTCATGCTTAAATTCTTTATAAAATGCCGCACTGAATCCATCTGGTCCTGGTGATTTTCCGAGGTTTAATTCATCTATCGCACGCCCTACTTCGTTTTCAGTTATTTCTAGTTCCATTTTCTTTTTCCTTTCTTCGTCCAGCCGTGGCATTGCACCAAGAAACTGATGCTTAAATGCAACTGCGTCTGCCGGATGCCACGAAAAAAGCCTCTGGTAGAATTGTGTAAAGGCTGCTTCGATGTGGTCATTGTCTGCCGATAAGATACCCCCCCATTCTATTTTATCGATATGATTACTTTCAGCGTGGGCTTTTTCTAAACCGAGAGCACGTTTTGATGGCGCTTCGCCAGCAGCTGTGTCTTCCGCCCTCGCCCTCACCAGTGCTCCGCGATAACGCCGTTCTTCCATGAGTTCTATCTTTTGCTTGGTTTTCCTGACATCTTCAATCCATTTCCCAGGCGCCTTGCATTCCTGCTTCAGCAACGTTTCCAGTAGTGCCTTTAACTCAGCTTCGTCTTGTTTTTCCTTATACCGTATACAAGTGGCCCTTTCTATTGCTTTGATTTTTAAAGATTCTTTGCTTAACTCCCACTGCTGCCATATCTTCAGGTTCTTGCACGGGTTTATTTTTCCTATTTCATCCTTTACTGCTCGGTAGTAGACATCGTCGCGAAGAAGCGTGTTGTTTAGCTTCCACATTTCCCATGAAAATGCCTTGCTTCGATTGACACTTCCGAGGCAGCACTCAACTAAACAGTGGTCTGAGAAGGACACTCCCACAACTTCGTACTGGCTGCATACCGGGGCAAGGTCAACTGATGTATAAATGCGGTCCAGCCGTGCATGGCTTGAGCCCTGAAAATGGGTGAACTTCACTGCCCGCGCACCCTCAAGACATTCAGCCACATCTTCGAGGTTTCCGTTATCAATAATTCTGATCAACACTTCAGTGCTCCTGTCTCGAAACCCCCGGATGCTTGACTTATCGCGAGCATTTAGCACACAATTGAAGTCACCTAAGACGATGAGCTGCCTTTCCGTGCAAACGCGTTCTAGGAGGCTTTGGAAAAAAGCAACTCTTTCCTCTACCCCATTCGGTGCATACACGACAACAATGCGCCACTCAATGCTATTCAGGGGAAAGTCAAGGACAATACACCGGCCAGACACACACGAAAAATATGCTTGCACCTCTAGCCCCGGGATCTTCTTTACAAAGAGCACGCAACCAGCAGATGTCCCCACTGCATGACTGACGACAGCAAAAAATCTAGTCGTGAAACGCAGCACCATGCTGTCGGTTCCTTCGTTGCCGTCCACTTTCGTCTCTTGCACGGCCAATACATCTATCTCGCGCTCCGTAATAAGTCGATACACCTGACCTTGTTTTTTCCTAGTCGCCAGGCCTCGTACATTCAGCGTAGCGACTTTAAAGGGAGAGGCGGGAGCCATTTTAATTTAAAAGGAAAGGACCCAACAGCATGGCGCTTACCTCCCACGTCTAGCGCGCGGCTAGACGCCACTGTTGCCGCCGGTATCATCCGGCAGAAGAACATCGGCCTGCTCGAGGAGTACCTTGCCGCCGGAACGCTTGTCATCCGAAAGGTTTGGGCGCGGCCGTAACTTCGGACGCCGGGATTGAGCCGTCTTTGCAGGGGGTTCCTCGACGCCGGGCGCTACCACCTTGTCCCCTTCGGGGCTGGTCTGGTCGTGGGGACGCTTCGCCGGTGTGGTGACGGGGGGCGTGACGCTAGTTGCACGGGCGCCGCTCTTCTCGTGGATGTCCTCGCTCGGCTCTTTTGCCTCGACGTCCTCAGGCTCTGTTGGGCAGGCCCCGTTCCCTGACGTCTCGTTAGCAAAGCGGGGGCAGTCTACCGTCGGCGGTTGGCTCGCTGGTTCGTCGGCCGCCTTGGTGCTATCCTCGGAGCTCACACACGTGGCAAGCGTCGAAGGCGGCTTGCCCGCCTCGTCCGTGCCAGTCGCTGCTTCCTCCGCCTCGGCGACGTCCATGAGTTCCACGGTGTCGTTCGCCTTTCCGAGACCGGTAGCCGACGCGTAGGTACGGACGCAGTCCGCGTCCGTGTGTCCATAGCGCCTGCACTGGGAACACCTGGGAACCTTGCAATCTCGGCGAACGTAGCCCGTGCCGTGACAACGCAAGCACTGCATCGGTCGCCCGGGCACAACCACGAGGGCCAGCTCACCGGCTACTCGCAACTGGTGCGGCAAATCATCCACCTTCATTCCAGGCTTCAACTTGAGTAGCACGGTCCTGGTGGTTGAGCCTTTCTCCTTCATCCCTTGGACGCGCCAACGCTCCCGCGTCACCTCCGTCACGTTTCCGAACGCCGCGAAAGCAGTCCTGATGTCTTCGTCAGCCACACCGTGCAGCATCCAATGCAGGCGCAGCTTAACCTGCTGATCCTCCGGGTCGAAAATGATGCACCGGCGTCCTTTCACTTGTAGCTCCTTCAATGCAGCAAGCTTTTTCGTGGCTTCAGCACTGCTGAGCGTCACCGCCCACACATGATTTATCTGATACGCCCCCAACGCCACGACGTCGGGGAGCGCACCAGCGTTGGCGAGGGCGTCCCGAAAATCTTCCACCCGGTAGGGCCTCGCTCGCACGTCACCATGCAGAAACACCGTGTTAAACACAACACGTCCTGTTGGCAGAGTAGGCAGAACAATCTCGTAGTCCTTATCTGCGTCGGCAACAAGCCTGTTTCCGCGGCCAGCAAGGGCCGCAATCGCCGCTCCGCCGGAGCTCATGATCCCGCGTCCGTCACGCTCGGTGGCCGGAAGTAGAATCCCGGAAGTAGAATCCGGAAGTAGAAGCATGGTATGGCCGATGGCGAGAGACACAGCGTTTCAAGCGCTTATGTACTGTGTGCGGCCCCTCCCGGATGCAAACCTTCGCACAGATACTTCCGTCGAGTGTGGCAACAGGCGCCGAGCGAGCAATTACGTGCCCTGGGCTTTTATCAGCCGTTCTGGCGATCGTAACGCACTGTGGCATGCACCGAAAGAGCAACGGGAGCAAGCCTGTATTGTTGGCGCATCGGCTGGGTAGGGAATGCGTGTCGACTATATCGATGAACGCTAATTGTGCTTTCCTGCGCACTGTTATGCGCACACTGGTCCTCCGTACTATCTCGGCGCGTTGCCGTATTTTAATCTGCACTGTACACGCCGACGCAGACGTCAGAATGAGAGCCGGAAAGCCAAGCGGTCGCTTCCGTTTTGCCACGAGCACGCACGGAGAATCGCGTCCGCACGTACGTACACGCTGCCAGTGGGAATTTGTTATTTATAACAAAATCACGACACCTCCTAGAGTTGCTTGAGGCGTATTGGATCACTTATATAACTGTGAGGGAAAAAAAAGGCGTTATAGAGACGAAAAAAATGCAAAAGAAGTGCCATCAGCACTCGGTGTTCCCAGGTGGTCTCCCTCCCAAGTACTGACCGAGCCCAATGCTGGTTAGCTTCGGTGATCGGACGAGAACCGGCGTATTCAGCATGGTATGGCCGATGGCGAGAGACACAGCGTTTCAAGCGCTTATGTACTGTGTGCGGCCCCTCCCGGATGCAAACCTTCGCACAGATACTTCCGTCGAGTGTGGCAACAGGCGCCGAGCGAGCAATTACGTGCCCTGGGCTTTTATCAGCCGTTCTGGCGATCGTAACGCACTGTGGCATGCACCGAAAAAGCAACGGGAGCAAGCCTGTATTGTTGGCGCATCGGCTGGGTAGGGAATGCGTGTCGACTATATCGATGAACGCTAATTGTGCTTTCCTGCGCACTGTTATGCGCACACTGGGCCTCCGTACTATCTCGGCGCGTTGCCGTATTTTAATCTGCACTGTACACGCCGACGCAGACGTCAGAATGAGAGCCGGAAAGCCAAGCGGTCGCTTCCGTTTTGCCACGAGCACGCACGGAGAATCGCGTCCGCACGTACGTACACGCTGCCAGTGGGAATTTGTTATTTATAACAAAATCACGACACCTCCTAGAGTTGCTTGAGGCGTATTGGATCACTTATATAACTGTGAGGGAAAAAAAAGGCGTTATAGAGACGAAAAAAATGCAAAAGAAGTGCCACCAGCACTCGGTGTTCCCAGGTGGTCTCCCTCCCAAGTACTGACCGAGCCCAATGCTGCTTAGCTTCGGTGATCGGACGAGAACCGGCGTATTCAGCATGGTATGGCCGATGGCGAGAGACTCAGCGTTTCAAGCGCTTATGTACCGTGTGCGGCCCCTCCCGGATGCAAGCCTTCGCACAGATACTTCCGTCGAGTGTGGCAACAGGCGCCGAGCGTGCAATTACGTGCCCTGGACTTTTCTCAGCCGTTCTGGCGATCGTAACGCACTGTGGCATGTACCGAAAGAGCAGCGGGAGCAAGCCTGTATTGTTGGCGCATGGACTGGGTAGGGAATGCGTGTCGACTATATCGATGAACGCTAATTGTGCGTTCATGCGCACTGTTATGCGCACACTGGGCCTCCGTGCTATCTCGGCGCGTTGCCGTATTTTAATCTGCACTGTACACGCCGACGCACACGTCAGAATGAGAGCCGGAAAGCCAAGCGGTCGCTTCCGTTTTGCCACAAGCACGCACGGAGTTTCGCGTCCGCACGTACGTGTACGCTGCCAGTGGGAATTTGTTATTTATAACAAAATCACGACACCTCCTAGAGTTGCTTGAGGCGTATTGGATCACTTATATAACTGTGAGGAAAAAAAAAGGCGTTATAGAGACGAAAAAAATGCAAAAGAAGTGCCATCAGCACTCGGTGTTCCCAGGTGGTCTCCCTCCCAAGTACTGACCGAGCCCAATGCTGCTTAGCTTCGGTGATCGGACGAGAACCGGCGTATTCAGCATGGTATGGCCGATGGCGAGAGACTCAGCGTTTCAAGCGCTTATGTACTGTGTGCGGCCCCTCCCGGATGCAAACCTTCGCACAGATACTTCCGTCGAGTGTGGCAACAGGCGCCGAGCGAGCAATTACGTGCCCTGGGCTTTTATCAGCCGTTCTGGCGATCGTAACGCACTGTGGCATGCACCGAAAGAGCAACGGGAGCAAGCCTGTATTGTTGGCGCATGGACTGGGTAGGGAATGCGTGTCGACCATATCGATGAACGCTAATTGTGCGTTCATGCGCACTGTTATGCGCACACTGGGCCTCCGTGCTATCTCGGCGCGTTGCCGTATTTAATCTGCACTGTACACGCCGACGGAGACGTCAGAATGAGAGCCGGAAAGCCAAGCGGTCGCTTCCGTTTTGCCACAAGCACGCACGGAGTTTCGCGTCCGCACGTACGTACACGCTGCCAGTGGGAATTTGTTATTTATAACAAAATCACGACACCTCCTAGAGTTGCTTGAGGCGTATTGGATCACTTATATAACTGTGAGGGAAAAAAAAGGCGTTATAGAGACGAAAAAAATGCAAAAGAAGTGCCATCAGCACTCGGTGTTCCCAGGTGGTCTCCCTCCCAAGTACTGACCGAGCCCAATGCTGCTTAGCTTCGGTGATCGGACGAGAACCGGCGTATTCAGCATGGTATGGCCGATGGCGAGAGACTCAGCGTTTCAAGCGCTTATGTACTGTGTGCGGCCCCTCCCGGATGCAAACCTTCGCACAGATACTTCCGTCGAGTGTGGCAACAGGCGCCGAGCGAGCAATTACGTGCCCTGGGCTTTTATCAGCCGTTCTGGCGATCGTAACGCACTGTGGCATGCACCGAAAGAGCAACGGGAGCAAGCCTGTATTGTTGGCGCATCGGCTGGGTAGGGAATGCGTGTCGACTATATCGATGAACGCTAATTGTGCGTTCCTGCGCACTGTTATGCGCACACTGGGCCTCCGTGCTATCTCGGCGCGTTGCCGTATTTTAATCTGCACTGTACACGCCGACGCACACGTCAGAATGAGAGCCGGAAAGCCAAGCGGTCGCTTCCGTTTTGCCACAAGCACGCACGGAGTTTCGCGTCCGCACGTACGTGTACGCTGCCAGTGGGAATTTGTTATTTATAACAAAATCACGACACCTCCTAGAGTTCCTTGAGGCGTATTGGATCACTTATATAACTGTGAGGAAAAAAAAGGCGTTATAGAGACGAAAAAAATGCAAAAGAAGTGCCATCAGCACTCGGTGTTCCCAGGTGGTCTCCCTCCCAAGTACTGACCGAGCCCAATGCTGCTTAGCTTCGGTGATCGGACGAGAACCGGCGTATTCAGCATGGTATGGCCGATGACGAGAGACACAGCGTTTCAAGCGCTTATGTACTGTGTGCGGCCCCTCCCGGATGCAAACCTTCGCACAGATACTTCCGTCGAGTGTGGCAACAGGCGCCGAGCGAGCAATTACGTGCCCTGGGCTTTTATCAGCCGTTCTGGCGATCGTAACGCACTGTGGCATGCACCGAAAGAGCAACGGGAGCAAGCCTGTATTGTTGGCGCATCGGCTGGGTAGGGAATGCGTGTCGACTATATCGATGAACGCTAATTGTGCGTTCCTGCGCACTGTTATGCGCACACTGGGCCTCCGTGCTATCTCGGCGCGTTGCCGTATTTAATCTGCACTGTACACGCCGACGCAGACGTCAGAATGAGAGCCGGAAAGCCAAGCGGTCGCTTCCGTTTTGCCACGAGCACGCACGGAGAATCGCGTCCGCACGTACGTACACGCTGCCAGTGGGAATTTGTTATTTATAACAAAATCACGACACCTCCTAGAGTTGCTTGAGGCGTATTGGATCACTTATATAACTGTGAGGGAAAAAAAAGGCGTTATAGAGACGAAAAAAATGCAAAAGAAGTGCCATCAGCACTCGGTGTTCCCAGGTGGTCTCCCACCCAAGTACTGACCGAGCCCAATGCTGCTTAGCTTCGGTGATCGGACGAGAACCGGCGTATTCAGCATGGTATGGCCGATGGCGAGAGACTCAGCGTTTCAAGCGCTTATGTACCGTGTGCGGCCCCTCCCGGATGCAAGCCTTCGCACAGATACTTCCGTCGAGTGTGGCAACAGGCGCCGAGCGAGCAATTACGTGCCCTGGGCTTTTATCAGCCGTTCTGGCGATCGTAACGCACTGTGGCATGCACCGAAAGAGCAACGGGAGCAAGCCTGTATTGTTGGCGCATCGGCTGGGTAGGGAATGCGTGTCGACTATATCGATGAACGCTAATTGTGCTTTCCTGCGCACTGTTATGCGCACACTGGGCCTCCGTACTATCTCGGCGCGTTGCCGTATTTTAATCTGCACTGTACACGCCGACGCAGACGTCAGAATGAGAGCCGGAAAGCCAAGCGGTCGCTTCCGTTTTGCCACAAGCACGCACGGAGTTTCGCGTCCGCACGTATGTAGACGCTGCCAGTGGGAATTTGTTATTTATAACAAAATCACGACACCTCCTAGAGTTGCTTGAGGCGTATTGGATCACTTATATAACTGTGAGGGAAAAAAAAGGCGTTATAGAGACGAAAAAAATGCAAAAGAAGTGCCATCAGCACTCGGTGTTCCCAGGTGGTCTCCCTCCCAAGTACTGACCGAGCCCAATGCTGGTTAGCTTCGGTGATCGGACGAGAACCGGCGTATTCAGCATGGTATGGCCGATGGCGAGAGACACAGCGTTTCAAGCGCTTATGTACTGTGTGCGGCCCCTCCCGGATGCAAACCTTCGCACAGATACTTCCGTCGAGTGTGGCAACAGGCGCCGAGCGAGCAATTACGTGCCCTGGACTTTTCTCAGCCGTTCTGGCGATCGTAACGCACTGTGGCATGTACCGAAAGAGCAGCGGGAGCAAGCCTGTATTGTTGGCGCATGGACTGGGTAGGGAATGCGTGTCGACTATATCGATGAACGCTAATTGTGCGTTCATGCGCACTGTTATGCGCACACTGGGCCTCCGTGCTATCTCGGCGCGTTGCCGTATTTAATCTGCACTGTACACGCCGACGGAGACGTCAGAATGAGAGCCGGAAAGCCAAGCGGTCGCTTCCGTTTTGCCACAAGCACGCACGGAGTTTCGCGTCCGCACGTACGTACACGCTGCCAGTGGGAATTTGTTATTTATAACAAAATCACGACACCTCCTAGAGTTGCTTGAGGCGTATTGGATCACTTATATAACTGTGAGGGAAAAAAAGGCGTTATAGAGACGAAAAAAATGCAAAAGAAGTGCCATCAGCACTCGGTGTTCCCAGGTGGTCTCCCTCCCAAGTACTGACCGAGCCCAATGCTGCTTAGCTTCGGTGATCGGACGAGAACCGGCGTATTCAGCATGGTATGGCCGATGGCGAGAGACTCAGCGTTTCAAGCGCTTATGTACCGTGTGCGGCCCCTCCCGGATGCAAGCCTTCGCACAGATACTTCCGTCGAGTGTGGCAACAGGCGCCGAGCGTGCAATTACGTGCCCTGGACTTTTCTCAGCCGTTCTGGCGATCGTAACGCACTGTGGCATGTACCGAAAGAGCAGCGGGAGCAAGCCTGTATTGTTGGCGCATGGACTGGGTAGGGAATGCGTGTCGACTATATCGATGAACGCTAATTGTGCGTTCATGCGCACTGTTATGCGCACACTGGGCCTCCGTGCTATCTCGGCGCGTTGCCGTATTTTAATCTGCACTGTACACGCCGACGCACACGTCAGAATGAGAGCCGGAAAGCCAAGCGGTCGCTTCCGTTTTGCCACAAGCACGCACGGAGTTTCGCGTCCGCACGTACGTGTACGCTGCCAGTGGGAATTTGTTATTTATAACAAAATCACGACACCTCCTAGAGTTGCTTGAGGCGTATTGGATCACTTATATAACTGTGAGGAAAAAAAAAGGCGTTATAGATGCGAAAAAAATGCAAAAGAAGTGCCATCAGCACTCGGTGTTCCCAGGTGGTCTCCCTCCCAAGTACTGACCGAGCCCAATGCTGCTTAGCTTCGGTGATCGGACGAGAACCGGCGTATTCAGCATGGTATGGCCGATGGCGAGAGACTCAGCGTTTCAAGCGCTTATGTACTGTGTGCGGCCCCTCCCGGATGCAAACCTTCGCACAGATACTTCCGTCGAGTGTGGCAACAGGCGCCGAGCGAGCAATTACGTGCCCTGGGCTTTTATCAGCCGTTCTGGCGATCGTAACGCACTGTGGCATGTACCGAAAGAGCAGCGGGAGCAAGCCTGTATTGTTGGCGCATGGACTGGGTAGGGAATGCGTGTCGACTATATCGATGAACGCTAATTGTGCGTTCATGCGCACTGTTATGCGCACACTGGGCCTCCGTGCTATCTCGGCGCGTTGCCGTATTTTAATCTGCACTGTACACGCCGACGCACACGTCAGAATGAGAGCCGGAAAGCCAAGCGGTCGCTTCCGTTTTGCCACAAGCACGCACGGAGTTTCGCGTCCGCACGTACGTGTACGCTGCCAGTGGGAATTTGTTATTTATAACAAAATCACGACACCTCCTAGAGTTGCTTGAGGCGTATTGGATCACTTATATAACTGTGAGGAAAAAAAAAGGCGTTATAGAGACGAAAAAAATGCAAAAGAAGTGCCATCAGCACTCGGTGTTCCCAGGTGGTCTCCCTCCCAAGTACTGACCGAGCCCAATGCTGCTTAGCTTCGGTGATCGGACGAGAACCGGCGTATTCAGCATGGTATGGCCGATGGCGAGAGAATCAGCGTTTCAAGCGCTTATGTACTGTGTGCGGCCCCTCCCGGATGCAAACCTTCGCACAGATACTTCCGTCGAGTGTGGCAACAGGCGCCGAGCGAGCAATTACGTGCCCTGGGCTTTTATCAGCCGTTCTGGCGATCGTAACGCACTGTGGCATGCACCGAAAGAGCAACGGGAGCAAGCCTGTATTGTTGGCGCATGGACTGGGTAGGGAATGCGTGTCGACCATATCGATGAACGCTAATTGTGCGTTCATGCGCACTGTTATGCGCACACTGGGCCTCCGTGCTATCTCGGCGCGTTGCCGTATTTAATCTGCACTGTACACGCCGACGGAGACGTCAGAATGAGAGCCGGAAAGCCAAGCGGTCGCTTCCGTTTTGCCACAAGCACGCACGGAGTTTCGCGTCCGCACGTACGTACACGCTGCCAGTGGGAATTTGTTATTTATAACAAAATCACGACACCTCCTAGAGTTGCTTGAGGCGTATTGGATCACTTATATAACTGTGAGGGAAAAAAAAGGCGTTATAGAGACGAAAAAAATGCAAAAGAAGTGCCATCAGCACTCGGTGTTCCCAGGTGGTCTCCCTCCCAAGTACTGACCGAGCCCAATGCTGCTTAGCTTCGGTAATCGGACGAGAACCGGCGTATTCAGCATGGTATGGCCGATGGCGAGAGACTCAGCGTTTCAAGCGCTTATGTACTGTGTGCGGCCCCTCCCGGATGCAAACCTTCGCACAGATACTTCCGTCGAGTGTGGCAACAGGCGCCGAGCGAGCAATTACGTGCCCTGGGCTTTTATCAGCCGTTCTGGCGATCGTAACGCACTGTGGCATGCACCGAAAGAGCAACGGGAGCAAGCCTGTATTGTTGGCGCATCGGCTGGGTAGGGAATGCGTGTCGACTATATCGATGAACGCTAATTGTGCTTTCCTGCGCACTGTTATGCGCACACTGGTCCTCCGTACTATCTCGGCGCGTTGCCGTATTTTAATCTGCACTGTACACGCCGACGCAGACGTCAGAATGAGAGCCGGAAAGCCAAGCGGTCGCTTCCGTTTTGCCACGAGCACGCACGGAGAATCGCGTCCGCACGTACGTACACGCTGCCAGTGGGAATTTGTTATTTATAACAAAATCACGACACCTCCTAGAGTTGCTTGAGGCGTATTGGATCACTTATATAACTGTGAGGGAAAAAAAAGGCGTTATAGAGACGAAAAAAATGCAAAAGAAGTGCCATCAGCACTCGGTGTTCCCAGGTGGTCTCCCTCCCAAGTACTGACCGAGCCCAATGCTGGTTAGCTTCGGTGATCGGACGAGAACCGGCGTATTCAGCATGGTATGGCCGATGGCGAGAGACACAGCGTTTCAAGCGCTTATGTACTGTGTGCGGCCCCTCCCGGATGCAAACCTTCGCACAGATACTTCCGTCGAGTGTGGCAACAGGCGCCGAGCGAGCAATTACGTGCCCTGGGCTTTTATCAGCCGTTCTGGCGATCGTAACGCACTGTGGCATGCACCGAAAAAGCAACGGGAGCAAGCCTGTATTGTTGGCGCATCGGCTGGGTAGGGAATGCGTGTCGACTATATCGATGAACGCTAATTGTGCTTTCCTGCGCACTGTTATGCGCACACTGG